>NC_080800.1:93344514-93657014 GCF_028018385.1 Neofelis nebulosa
CTGTAGTTCTAGTCTTTGAAGATATTGTCTCTCTCTGTTCAAACATGAACTGTAGTTTCTGTTTATAAAAGTGTCAAACTCTTCTCAAGCTTAGATATAAAGTGAAAGATCTAACATGCAGAATTCTTAACTAGGACCAATTCTCCCGGTTTATTATTCTGGAGGGCAAATAGTTGCACATCATTGAGAAATTAATGGTGCAATGTGAATAGAAAGTTTCAAGTCATTGAAAGTCTGTTATATCATCCTCAGCATAACACAGTACCCTGAGGATTTCAAATCTAGCCTTGCTACAAATTATGCTAAATTCCAGTTACACTCTGCATAGCTCTGCGGACTGGCAGATTCAAAAGCTAAATTGACCTAAAGTCAGTAATACCTTATGCTTTCTTTTCTTCTCTATACATGTATCACCTTTTCCTTCAGCTGCTATAACTTCAGCTCGGAGTTTGACTTCAGATCAGACAGTCACAGTAGTTTGATGGGCAAAGGAGGTACTTGTTCTCGTGAATGTTTCCTATGAATGTTTCCTATATTGAAGTCTTTCAACTGCCTGCTGTAAACCTGGAATGTAAAATCAATGCCTTCTTTCTCTTGTGATTATCTTTGGCTCCTTGCTCTGGGTCAAACCCAGTTATTCCACATGTTCCTTGGCATCTACTGAGAACTATGGAAATCTAACATATTAGTTAATATGAATGATCTATACGTACCAAGGTGGGTCTCCTTGTTTTGGAAGTCCCGCTTGGGAGTTCAGGATCCCTCGCCCAGGTAAGGACGATTATGAAATCTATATTTAGAGAATATTGTGTGGTTGTTAAGGCAGCCCAGGCTGCCTGTGTTCCACTATTTGCTCTGTTTCTTGCAGTTTGACTACGTGGTGCATGTAATTCAACATCTCCATGTCTTAATTTTTTTTTTTAATTTGGGAAAGCATGTGGTTTTTGTGAAGGTTAAATAACACATGTAACACAATGCACAAAAAATTACCAATGTTATTTATTATTACTTTGGCTTATAATTTTATTAGCTGTCAAGCTCTTTGCTGGGAGCTGAAAGCACAGAGATGAAAATACTTTTGAATAGGGGAGGCGAACAGATACATGGTGTGATCACTGAGGTAACTAGCCAGCTCTCAGGGGAATCAGGGAAGATTTCACTGGGGGATATAATTATAAAATTAGGCAGGGAAGATGAGTAGGAGTTATCCAGGCAGAGTGTGAAGGCATGTTATGGGGGTAACAATGTTCTTAACAAGAGAGAACAACCACGAGACAAGAGGGCATATGGTGCGTTCAGAGAACTGAGAGAAGTTCAATATGGCTGATGATGGGTCGTCCAGACACAGATAGGGGAAAGATCCCAGAAGGCCTTGGAATACATCTATCATGAAATTTAGACTTCACCGTAGAGGCAGTGTACATTTTGATGGGTTTTCAGCAGAAGAATGACTAGGTTACATTCTCATTTTAAAACGATTACTTCAGCTGTCAGATGGTAAAGGTATTGATAATAAGCAGAATTGTTAAGGGGATATTGTAGTAGCAGTGGGACAGAAGTAAGTGGAAGGAATACAGAGACACTGCAGTGGTAGAGGCAATAGTACTTATTGATTGATTGGTTGTGAGGGTGAGAAAAAAGGGGGACTCAAGATTTGTTGAATGGAACAGTTGTGGTATATTCACATTGTAGGGACTGATGACATCTCAGTTTTTAACTTGGATATTTTTTCCATACCCCAGTATAGGAAACAGAGGGCAAAGGGAGTATTCGAGAGAAATGGGTCATACGAGCTATCGACTTTGGTTGTATATACTTCTGGTGCGAAGTGCCTATAGGGCTACTAAGTGAAAATGTCATGGGAAAATGGACCTGGAATTGAAGAGAGAAGTCATGGTATAGCTTGTGTCGTAATTGGATCTCTCGGCTACTTTCGAGATCCAGTCAAAGTGGGTAGGTTTCTTACATTGCCCTGCAGTGGAGTTTATATCAGGCTATTCGTGGTCATGATGTCGTGCTGCTCTGAGATCTCTGTAGATTTTACCTCAATGATTTTCACATTCTCCCCTGAACGTAGGTCAGTCTAAATCAACTAAGTGCCTGAGGTACTACATACTTAGCAACTGTGCTAAGGTGTCCTAGACAAATATGTGATAACATTCTTGGTCTTTAACTTTTATTCTGGGTGTGGTATTTTCCGAAGTCTTTCCGAAGCCATGGACATATTTGTTTCTACTGGAGGGTTGGTAATAGTGACATCTTGCCCTTCCTTGAAAAGAGGGTTTGGTAAACAGGGATGAGTTGGACAGTTCAACATTCTGTTTGTCAGCCATTGAATACTCACATTAAAATGTTCAGGCTTCTTTGAGTCAATGTACTGCGGTGACACTGTTTTCTTTTCTTTTTTTTCTTTTCTTTTCTTTTTTATTTTTTTTTTCATTTATATGAAATTTATTGTCAAATTGGTTTCCATACAACACCCAGTACTCATCCCAAAAGTTGCCCTCCTCAATACCCATCACCCACCCTCCCCTCCCTCCCACCCCCCATCAGCCCTCAGTTTGTTCTCAGTTTTTAACAGTCTCTTATGCTTTGGCTCTCTCCCACTCTAACCTCTTTTTTTTTTCCTTCCCCTCCCCCATGGGTTTCTGTTACGTTTCTCAGGATCCACAGAAGAGTGAAAACATATGGTATCTGTCTTTCTCTGTATGGCTTATTTCACTTAGCATCACACTCTCCAGTTCCATCCACGTTGCTACAAAGGGCCATATTTCCTTCTTTCTCATTGCCACGTAGTACTCCATTGTGTATATAAACCACAATTTCTTTATCCATTCATCAGTTGAAGGACATTTAGGCTCTTTCCACAATTTGGCTATTGTTGAGAGTGCTGCTATAAACATTGGGGTACAAGTGCCCCTATGCATCAGTACTCCTGTATCCCGTGGGTAAATTCCTAGCAGTGCTATTGCTGGGTCATAGAGTAGTTCTATTTTTAATTTTTTGAGGAACCTCCGCACTGTTTTCCAGAGCAGCTGCACCAGTTTGCAAGTGACACTGTTTTCTAATATCTATACAAACCTATGTCTCTCTCCTCAAAGTAGCCAGTCAAGTGACTCAGTTGGGACACTAACTACTCATCTCCTTAGTTATCAGAAAAGTTTCACTGCCCTTTGCTTCCCCCTTCCACAGGATAGAATAATGAACACCTATATTTTGTTTTGAATATGAGCACATAGTCACCGCCTCCTACCAACAGGAGGTTTATAATGAACAGGACAAATAAAAGCTTAAGGCAGATGACTTAGCGGTAGTGAAAGGAGTTCCATTCCCAGTGGCCCAGATAGAGCAAATCCAAACTTTTAAGGAAACTATTCTTAGATACTCTGGACCACAGTGATAGCTACAAGCCCTTTAACTATTGTAATATCTAAATGTAGATATTTATACTGTAATTTACTATGTACATGTAATATCTACATGTAACATCTATACTGTAGAGTATAGTGCAATAGGTAAGTGCCGAAGCTGTGAACCTAGACTGCACTCAAATATAAATAATATGGTAGAAAGAACTCTGGATTAAATTCTAGTCCTGGTTTGTTTGTTTGTTTATTAATAGTTTCTAAGAACCTATTAGGTTAGGGATATATATATATGTATATATTTAATTTTTTAATGTTTATTTAGTTTTGAAAGAGAGAGAGACAGAGTACAAGCAGGGGAGGGACAGAGAGAGAAGGAGGCACAGAATCCGAAGCAGGCTCCAGGCTCTGAGCTGTCAGCACAGAGCCCAAAGCAGGGCTTGAACCCATGAACCATGAGATCATGACCTAAGCCTAAGTCGAACGTTTAACCAACTGACCCACCCAGGTGCCCCAGGTTAGGGATATATATTGATGAATAAAACAAATATGGTGCCTGAGTTTATGGATTTTACATTGTGGTAGGAGAGACAGAAAAAGAATCACATAATTGTATAATTAAAATCAATAAGTTCTGTGAAGGAAATTAATACATATACATGATAAAGTATCGTGAGGGCCTGATGTTACAATATGACATCAGGGAAGGTGTGTCTGAGGAGTGCAAGCAAGAGTGGGAAGCATATTCTAGACGGAAGGATGAGCATGTATGAAAGCCCCGCATGGGGAAGAGCCTGGCACCTTCAGTGACCTGAAAGGAGGCTTGTATAACTGGAAAGACGTGAGTGAGGGGGAGAGTGGCCAACATCAAGTTAGAGACCATGGAAGGCCCTTTAGGCCATCGGTTTTAATTTGAATTTTGTGCTAAGTGTAAAGAAAAGCCAGGAAGGGTTTCAATAGCGCAATGCAATAGAATTTTATATTTTTAAAAGACCTCACTGACTTCCGCGGGTAATGATGATCAGAGGGGGACAGAAGCCCAAAGACCATTCAGGAAGCTCTGGCAGTGGGCTCCAGGACACATGATGGTAGCCTAAACAGTGTTGGTTACAGTAGAGATAAAGATAAATGAACATGTTTGAAATATATATATATATATATATATATATATATATATATATATATATATTTAGAAATTATAAATAGCAGCACTTACTGACAGATTATGCATGTGAGGTAGTAGAGAAGAAAATATTAAGGATGACTCTAAGATTTCTGGTTTGAAAGGCTGGGTAGATTTTACTGCCATTTACTGTGATTTGTAGAATTGAAACGGAAAAGGTGGGTGAGGATAGCAGGTAAAATTAAAACGCAGATGCCCATGAGACATCCAAGCAGAGATGTCAAGTAAGCAAAAGGAATATAAATTCACAAATTTCAGGGATAAGACAGAGATGAAGATAGCAATAGGGGGAAAACTTGGGCTTTAGACAGCACTTGTTGCCGCAAGACTGACAGCTCCCAGAGAAAGAGTACAGATAGAGAGATGCCAGAACTAAGCACTGCGACACTTCCAACATCCAGTGGTCATGGAGAGGACGAGAGACCACCAAAGGAAACCAAAAGCAGCCTATCTCCAAAATCTCCTCAATCTGCCTTTGTTTCTTTTGATCCCTGCCACTGTCTTAATTCTGGCCACCGCAAAAGCTCCATTGAATCAAAAAGGTGAGATTTTTCAAGATGTGACGATTATTTTGGAGCTTCCTTCTCTTATATCTTACTTCTGTAGTTTATGTGTCTTCGGAAACTAAGATAGGAAGTGAAAAACCAATTAAAGTGCTCTTCATTAGCTCACTCTCTAGATGATGTTCTTCTGTTGCCAAGTGAAAGAGTGTCTTCACAAAGGTCTTGAAATTTTTGAGGTAAATAGTAGCTGTTTGGTGAGTCCTACCCAAGGTGTAACTCTGCATGTAGGATATGGGATTAAACAAACCCATTTAAGTGTATATGCTCCTTCTGGCGATGACACCACAGTGAGACTTGGAGATTACAGAAAATTCCCCATTTGGACACATTTGTCAGGCTGAGAAAAATCCAAATTGAAGTGACAAAGAAGAACTACAGTCAACACTCCCATCATTCTTATTTTATGGCCTCTGCAATTTCTCTAGAAGTTAAAAAATCAGAAGGGTAGGGCTGAGTGCTTTTTGTTATTCTTGAGTTTAGTTTTCTTAAAATGGATTAGGGTGGCAGGAGATTAACATTCCAATCCAATCACTAGTGTATGGATTTCCATTCACCTAAATGCCCAAGAATATTAACAGAGATTTGTTGTACAGGTTGGGGATTATCTCTAGAATTAGCCCATCACTTGACATGTGTCATTAAAAATTGACCTTTTGTTCTCAACATGGGGGTTTAAAGTAGGTCTGAAAATGATGTTCTTTTAACTTCTGCTGTATTATTTAATTTGTTTATGTTGGAAGAATATTTTCTTTAATATTGTGGTTTCAAGAGATGAATACATTGCAAAGAATGAAATTTTAGTAATTAACAAGGTAAGTATTTGGTAATAGCCAAGCAAGTATTGGGACACCACCTCTCACCCCCTCCACCCCAACATACAAAACTCAATTATCCACTTTAGAGAACAACTGCACACATTACCAGTAAACAAAGTTGGGGGGGGGAGATCTATATCTGTATCTCTATAGATATAGATAGATAGATGATAGATAGATCCACATACACTTGAAAAGCTGACACTCAGCTTTACATTTGTGAGTCTTTAACCAAAATTCCCTAAATTTTCTGTGGTAGTATGTATGAATGTTTGGGATAGAATGTTCTAAAACATGTAAACCCTCTCTGGTGGCAGAATTTCCCTGGTGTCTGTCACATCTTAGAAATACAAATAAAAATAAGAGAGACTTGTAGACCTATTTATTTATGTCTCTATGTCTTAAGTACAGATCAACCTTCAGGCAATGGCTACAATGAGAACCGTTAATATCAAGATTCTTTCTTTATTTTTAGATGCAGGAAAAGCATCGAAATCATTTGTGTATTCCTAGCACCTAGCATGGTGCAGGTGCATCAAAGGTGCTCAATCCATGACTGAATGAAGGAATGATACTAATTGTTACGGTTGGATTTTATTTGTTTGAAACCATAAGCACATTAAAGACCTTGCTAAACAAATCCTGCTGGCATTCTCCAACCCTACCCTCTCCAGAGCATCCATTTTGCACAGATTTTGTTTTTTCATATTGTGAAACAAATTACTTCAATACTTTTAAATATAGATTGATCTCCAAGATCATGTTTGTTGCAGAAGATATGGATTTGAATTACAGTCACAAGATATATTTGGTCATTGATACTATCCAATTTAAATTTTACTGGAATTTTGACTGGCAATTTTTCCTGCCCCTATCCTTTTACTTTCCCCCCGAAAATGAGGAATTCATCAGAAGGGAGCCAGTTCTCTGTTTACCTGAAGGAGCTTGATCATAGTGGGGCCACTGCTCCCTGCTATTGCTGCAGCCTTAGCTTTATTTTATAGCAACTTCTGTATCTTCCATAAAACCCCAAATGCTAGTGTGAGAGTCATAGTGATTTCTGTGCTAGACAGAAGAAATTTTTCCAGTCAACCATAGAGGACCCAGCTGCTAAGAACTCACAATTCTTTTGCACCCTGGAATTTAGCCTTCCTCTCTCAGGTTTACAGCACCCTCTGTTGGGAAATGTCTGCCAAATCTAGAAACTGTGCAAAACCATTAACATTTCTCAACCAAATCTGAAACTATATCACAAAATGTTACTGTTTTCTCTTTCTCTCTCTCTCTCTCTCTTTCTCTCTCTCTTTCCTTCCTTCCTTCTTCTTTTCTTCTTTCCTTGTCTTTCTTTCTATTTTTAATATAGAAGTAGTTCCCTGAATTTTCAAGACCTATGCCTCTTGTGTGGCTCAAGATTCTGGAAACCTTCTTTCTTTTATATAAGGTTCTTAATTTGGAAGGTTCAGGGACTTGATAAATATGCTACTATAATCCCCTTCCCATTTTCTTCCATGGGACCTGAGGCACTCTTGCAAATGAAGCTCTTGGTGACTTACATGTATATCCAAGAGTCCTTGAAATATCTACCAATAGCAAAGCTTATCATAATTCTTGCCGCCAACCGAAAATATAAAACTTCCCTCCCCAACAATTTATACAGTCCATGCTTAATTCACTCTTCATTAGTACAAAAAAAATTTTGTAAGAAATGCATCAATCATATTGAAAGCTTCAAAATAAACATAATGTACAAAAGTAATAAAATGTTTGTCTCTAAGCTAACCTGGGGCAAAGCTCACAGCTCATTTTCTGTTCCTAAGGTGTAGCAGGGCAATTGCCTGGTTTCTGAATAAGGCGTATGAGAGGCTTTGGGGCCACTTGGCCAAAATGATGGGAAATGTAAGTTGTACGGCTTTTAATGACAAAGGTAGACATAATATTCAATTGTACAATTTCTTATTAAATAAAAACTGCATATACAAATATCAGGTAAATATTCTCAAAGGTTTCATTTCAATTTACAATCTCTAATATTTATATAAATTACCTCAAAAACACTAAGTCACATTCTGCCACATCTTAAAGAGGAAATCCATGTTGAGAAGTAGGGTTGGTCAGATCACATTGTAGCCTAATTTCTGAGACACTGGGCAAAAAAAAAAAAAAAAAAAAAAAAAAGGCCCACTACGTATCCATTAATGTGCTACCTCTACTGTCCTTTGAAATAGAAAATGCAGCTCATTTCTTTCACTATTTACTTGGATTTCATTGATCATGTTTTTGTTAATTTCACTATACTGAGTGGTTTTAGATTAAATTATCTTTATGCCCCCTCACATTCTATGTGTCGTATATGTCCTCTCTCTGTTCGTAAAGTAGAATATGATGCGGTCAGCACCAAGTTCATAAAACACCAATTGCAGTATGCAGGGTAATTTTTTCCCCTAAAGCAAAATTTAATTTGTCTTAAGAGGCCCCATTCTCTTATATGATTGAAACCGAACTCAAGAAATATAAGCTTTACTCAATTAAATTATGTTTTCACCTCATACCTTGTATTCTCCCCCCTACTACGTCAAAGTTCTAAGTGTTCACGTAATGCCATGCCATTGATTGGAACGGAGTGCTTGGTTTTGGTTCTTGGCAAACGTTCCTTCTGGCATCTGCTGAAATCTATATAATATCCAGTTAATAATATGACAGGCACGGTACTCCCATGCTCTCCACTCATGGGAAACAGGAAATATAGAGCATCAGTCCTCTCTTCTCTCGGATCCCTAAACCTATCTGTATTTTCTTTTCCCCCTATCCCACCTGAGGGATACAACTTGGGGAAAGGAATTCTCAGAATCAGTTCTCATAGGCTCTACCCAAGGTTTCATCGTCTTGTTTTTCCTTCTTATATTTTTGGTTTTCTTCCAGTTCAGAGGATCTTTTATTTCCTTTGGTGCTGAAGAATTTGCTTGTAGATTGTTATGTATTCTTCCAAATGAATTTTTTATGACTTTGGCTTCTGATTCTCAGTGCCCAGGCTTTTGGAAGTCAAAAATAGTTTTCTCTCTAACCAGTTTCTCTGTCACTAGTTTCAAAATAGACTTTCTATTGATTTTTTTCCTCTTCATTTCTTCCATAACCTTTATGTCCCAAGGCAGTGAATGTCAAGTCTCATTTGAAATGGGGAAAGCTTCAAGGTAACAGGACATTATAGAAAATTAGAGAACATTGGGTAAAACTTCTAAATTTCATACCGTAACAATAAAATTTCCCAATAATTCTGTAATCAGCATTTGAGGATATGCCCTGGGATTGCCAGCTGGAGTATATAAAAACCAAAACAAAACATTTCCTTTAAGTCTCAACAACGGTGGCAACTATATGCATTCTCTTAAACCATTTGCTGTCAACAACACTGCTCTTCTCCTTTGTGCATTTAAAAGGAAGAGATCCACTCCAAAGAGAGTGCAGCCAAATGTGGTGAAAATCTGCCCCTCTACCCAAGTCAACAGATTACTTCTAGTGTATGAATGAACAGAAAAATAGAATGACTGATTTTCACAGTTATCTTAGAAATGCAAACCTTTGATCACAGGAAGTCTTTTTCTAACCACCAGTCAGAACAACTAAATTTCTCTTCTGGTTCACACGTGTTGGTTGAGGTATAGGGGATCTAAAAATCTTACCCAGATGTGTAGGATTCCACCTGAAGTTTATGGCTTACTGCCTTCTTTTATTTTGTCTCTTGTCCTTAAATATCTTTTTAAATTGAAGTTGCCTCTACCTGTCACAGGTACTAAGTTAAACATGCCTTGGCGTGATAGCATACTAGGATGTCACCAATGCCAAAAGAAGTCTCTTTGGTAACAAATACCACAACAATCCATTTCCCGCTTAATTGAATTCTGCCTCTCTTGTAGCCCTGTTTTTTCCTTATGGTGACATCTCAGCTCCCACAAATTCCTACCCTCTTATTCTGGGCCTCTCGACTATTTTCACTGCTGCTCCTTATGCTGATAGAAAAATGCATCATTACCTACATCTCAGTAGGTATCCTATATTTTTACTATTCCTTTAGCATCAACAACCATCATCAAGTCTCCTATGCCGTACAGAGGAGAATTTCCAGAATTTCCTTTCCATTTATTTCTTGGTTAAATGTTGTCAATAAAAGATACACAAGATTGGAAAGCAGAAGAGAAGGAGAGGTCATTACTCTCTGGAAGCAGCTGCTGACAGACAAGTGGGCAGACATGAGGTCCGAAGAAACTTGCAGAAGAACTTCCTAAGAATCATCTAGATCCAGGGGTGCCTGGGTGGCTCAGTTGGTTGGGCATCCAACTTTGGCTCAGTCATGATCTCGTGGTCCATGAGTTCGAGCCCTGCATCGGGCTCTGTGCTAACAGCTCAGAGCCTGGAGCCTGCTTCAGATTCTATGTCTCCCTCACTCTCTGCCCCTTCCCCACTTGCACTCTGTCTCAAAAATAAACATAAATTTAAAAAATTAAAAAAAAAAAGAATCACCTGGATCCATGCTCCATACCTAGATAGTTGGTGAGAGTATTTGAGATATTCCTGGCTTCACAGCAGTTCCAGGGTGCATCCTTGAGAACCACTAATTTCACTGCTACAGACTAAAATACTTGGGAAACCTTCTAAATGTTCTTGCGATTTTCTGTGGTTTGGGGTGAACTCGGAAGAACCACCTGCTTTCCTATTGAAGACTGAGATAATTGGTCATGACTTCCTGACTTCTGCTCCTGCTTTTCTTTCTAAAAGGTTAATAACTTCTAGTGCCCCCAATGAAAACTTTCATACTGTGAATATATAGAGTGACTCTGATTTTCTGATCTAACTCTGATTGAATATACTACTCTTTGCCTCTTTTGACTTTATGAGTTTAGTGAAACCCTTAACAAGATTTTAAATTTCCAATCTCTTCCTATTTGAGACAAAGAGAAGCATCTCTCAAGGTATTTGGTTTGAACTCGTCCCAGTGGAGGTTGTATCTCTGTTCTTTTGTAGTAAATTTCTTCATTTTACGAGAGATCGAAGTGTCACAGCATTTACTTCCTCTACATTGAGGTAGTTTAACATCCACAGGACCTCATATTTCCCAATTTCTGGAACATTTAGTACTAACCTCCCCATGTCCTTTTTTATGGGCAGATCCTCAATTAGAGACTAGATTCGTGGTCTCCAGGTTATTAATTTGCTGTTCTTATTTTCATCAAATAGAAATTGTAGAGAGGAAACTTTGAGTTGCAGTTTGGCTAGCAAAACAAATGGTTGTAGATATACATGTCTAAGGAATCTTTCTTTACAAAAGGTAAATTCTGTATATTTGTTCATCTATGTCCATCTCCCGAGACTGTATTCTGTCTATTTAAAATGACTATTTTGGAGACTTAATGAATCCTAAAATCTTTTTATGGTCCTCAATACATAATTGACCAATCAAAACATTGCTGAAATGTCCACTCGCATTCTGATCCTATTAATTACTTATAGTTCAAACCTATACCTGAGTTTTGATCAAAACTATACCTGAGTGAGACTTGGCTAAAATATTGGCAAATGTTCAGTTATAAAAGTTCACTTTTGAAGATATTACCAGTCTTTTTTTTAATGTTTATTTATTTTTGAGACAGAGACAGAGCATGAACGGGGGAGGGGCAGAGAGAGAGGGAGACACAGAATTGGAAGCAGGCTCCAGGCTCTGAGCCATCAGCCCAGAGCCCGACGCCAGGTTCGAACTCACAGACCGCGAGATCATGACCTGAGCTGAAGTCGGCCGCTTAACCGACTGAGCCACCCAGGTGCCCCTAGATATTGCCAGTCTTAAAGAGCTGTCTTTAACATTTAGAAGGCTACTTTGTATAACCATTATGGTACTCTGATGGATTGTGTAAGCAAATGGAAAAGTTAATGGGGTCTCTACCCTGTAATATGAAATGATAGTCCTAAGCCATCACAGCTCAGTTCTCTTGTATATATACAGAGAAAACCTTGCATCGTTGAAACACTACACAAATGATTATCAAAAATATGGAAATAGAAATTATATTTGGGGTTTGTTTGCTGCACCAGACTGACTCTAGCTGTCAGGACCAATAAAACACCTGCTGAGTCATTTCAAATAGGCACATAATGCATTTGTTGTGACCGTTGGGACATCAGTGGCACAGACAATAATCAGCCACTTCACTGAAAGCATCACCAAGTGACATAGTTCTATGAATCATTAAGATAGAACCAAAGTGAACCAATTCATAATATGTGATTTTGTTGAGGCATGCAGGGAATTCAGAATTGCAAATCGTTTCTCATTTGACCTATAATCACCTTAGAAGTAATTCTCCAACTCTGAACTAATATTGGAGCATGAACTTCCGAAGAAAAGTTGAAGGGTAAAGAATGTATGACAGAAGAACATGCAAAATAAGTATTTGCCTTAGATGTTGTTCTTTCTCCTTTTAAAAACGTCCTTTCCATCCCCATTCACTATTCTTAAGTTCTCTTAGCTCCCTCTGTGATAACAAATAGTCTGATAGTCTCATTCATCTTCAACAATCATGGACTTCCTATTCAAAGAGAACGCTGAGCTAAAGCGAACTATTGGAAAATAATGGTTAAATCTAATGAAATGTTACTGGAACGATTCAAAGTTTAGTAAGGGAACTAAGTTTCAAAAGGGAAAATGTTTGGTACCAGGTCATATTCCTGACATTTTTCAAATCACAGCATATCTTACTTACATGTAAAACTAATTTTATTTGATTACTTTTGTTTTTGTTTATTTGTTTATATTCACTACTGAGATAGGCTTTCCTTACTAACGTAAGTGAGCACAGGTGAGTCTCCAAATGTCCAACATTTATATACCACATGTTGGTGAATCTAAACTAATTTCCCTTTTTTTCTATTTCAAACCCCATCATATATGAGCCATTTAATGAACAACATGTTTTTTTTTTTTTATCACAAACCCAATACAAATAGGAAAGCACTGGTTCCCATGAAAATTCCAAAATAATTATCGAATGAGGGACGAAATGTCAAAGGGATTCATTAGTTCATAGTGAAGTTTTACACTAAGACCACTGAAAATCCACAAATTTTTACATAAGCACTTTCAAGGAAACTCCAATATACTACTTGTCTGTGTTTGTTCTTAATGAGGGAAATAGTGATCCATGTTTTTTAAATCCAGCAGCACCTAATATGGTTAGAAAGTGGTATATATCCTGTTATTTCCTTTTTTAATTTTCTAAATTTTTTTAATGTTTTTATTTATTTTTGAAGGCGAGAGAGAGAGACAGAGCACGAGCGGGGGAGGGGCAGAGAGAGAGGGAGACACAGAATCCGAAACAGGCTCCAGGCTCCGAGCTGTCAGCCCAGAGCCCGACGCGGGGCTCGAACTCACGAACCGTGAGATCATGACCTGAGCCAAAGTCGGACGCTTAACCGACTGAGCCACCCAGGCACCCTCCTTTTTTAACTTTCTAATGATCTCACTGCCCCCACTACCCTTAAGGAGATACCAACTGTGTTTCAGAACCTGTAAAGAGCCTGATTAGAGAGACAGGATCCATGAAAGCTAATCATAGATTAAGGTGATTTAAACTACAAAACAGCTACGGGAAACAAACCATTTGGCCAAGATGAATTTGGCAGAATGGAAAAGTGACGCAACTATCTTCTGCTAAGCCTATCCCTATGTAAGAAAAAATCAAAATTAGAAACCCTCCACCCCCAAAATGAGGGGGGGGGGGATAATTCTTTAGAAGAACATTAAAAAAAAATTTTTTTTTTCTAAGTCACACAGGTTGTAGATTTCCCAAGAGGAAACCTGGTCACTCAGCTTTTTTCATTCAGAGTTATGTGACGTTAGGTAGAACCGTGCAACTATAAGCCAAGCTAATAACTACTACGGTGTGCTGAATGACAAGAGTCTGCTTGCTCTAAATCAAAGCTGCCAACTTGAGACTAAAGAAAAGGTTTGAAGGTCGACACAATTCAGTGATTACACTGAGGAGAATGACGCTATTGACATGGAAACCATTGGAGGGAGCCCAAAGCGTCTTGGAAATGCTATCTCTTTGTTCTATCGCTCATTTGTTTGCTTATCAGAAAGCTCTTTAACGTGTTCAGTGGTTTTAATTCAGAAAAACAAATGTTTTAAATGTGAGGTGTCTAAAAATATTTCGTTGCTAATATTCTATGAGCAAAATAGTATGGGAAATTGACAGCGGAGTGGCAGTTAAGTCAAAAGTTCAGAAATGCCCTTCATGGAAATTTAGTTCTTTTTAGCCCGAGATTTCTTGACATATTCTGGCTTGGCGATGTAAGTGCGTCTCATATAGAATGTGAGATGGTTACGGTGACTTGCGTGCACCAATAAAATATTTCTTAATGCCATTTGATTATATTTTGAACATTTAATATCACTGGCTTCTTTTCTTCTGTCCCAAACAGAACGAACAGACCTCAAACAGGGAAATTGAGCTAGATAGCTTCCATTGCACAACCTGTTTTTGCTTATTAGCAATTTAAATTAGCTTGACATTCATTGAATAGTCCCAACAACTTGGTGCTAGGTGCTAAACAAAGCCAAGTTTTGATGGTGACCCGCAGTAAGTCCTCAGTAAATATTTTGAAATGAGCAAATCTATTAAAAGGTACACAATTAAAACATCTTTTCACAAATTCTAAATCTACCCTTCTGGATCCATGGTCTTGCCAAGCTCTCTTTTGGTTTATTTCTTCGCTCAGATTTATAAACAGACATATGAAAACCCAGAACAGCTTTCTTCTCCTTCTTCAGGAAGGTACCTATCAGAAATGTCAAGAATTTTTGTTCGATTTATACATTATGCCAAAATAATAAAAGCCTAGGCTCAGAATTGCTTCCTAAACTTCAGTTGCACATGACATTTCTTCCCTTCTGAGATAAGAAAGATCAATGTTGGTATTGATTTACTTAATACTAAGACCTGAAAACCTAACATAATTGTAAAATAGCCTCTCCATCATTTCAACAAAGCGTAGAAAAACAGCTTCAAACACACAGTTCATGAACACATTTAGGAACTCTAGAAAAGAAGCAAATACTTGCAAAGGTATTTTTTTTTTTTTTGGGAGTACAGTTTTGTGACTCTGTGGAAAAAATAGATAAACTACATTTCAAACATATGTACTTTTAAAACGATTATACTTCCTAGCTGTGCTAAGCTATCTGGTTGCAAGCTGTGGATCCTGGCTTATTTTACAATAGAACCAAAACATATTAATGAGGGCAATGGATTCTACTTCTAGGATTTCTCTCCCTTAAGGATTTCAACTGCTTTCGGGGGTTCACTATATTAATCCTGACACCATCCATCCAAGTTTGGCAGGAGATAAGAATATCATTCTTGTTCTATAAACAAGAGAAATTGATCTGCCAGAAGATTAAGTGATATGCTTGCAATCAGATAATGAGTCAGAAATGGATTGAGGCAAAGAAACCCGGCGTGACAGAATAAAACTAAGGATGGGAAGCAAAAAGGAAAGTAGACTCCTTGGCAGGCTGGTAAACCCATTGTTTTCAACTCGTGTTCTAAATGTCTAACCAAAGCGTGGAAAGAAAAAAGTGATGCAGAAGCAGAGGAAGGAGCATGATTTTAAGATGATGAATTTACAAAACTAAGAACAGCGATTTTCAGCCACAACAAACATAAAGACAAGATAGACCTTGGGCAACACTAAATTCCAAATGCAGATTCCTATTGCTTTGTCTTTGAAGTCCTTGAACGTTACTAAATGTTCTACAGGGATCTACAATTCCACCATTATTTACACAAAATGCTCTTATAAATGAACCAAGGCACTTCAGACTCAATAGGCCCCAAAGTGCATGTTTCCCTGTGCCTTTTCTTGCAATCCTTACCCTACTTGATGACTTCACCATTGTCCCAGTCACCTTAGGTAGACATGCAGAACTCAAAGCAGTTAGTAATTAGACAAAATAGCTTAAAAAGTCATTTAGTCTTCTCTCTCTCTCTATGAGAATTTCTTAAGAATTTCTTAATTAATAAGAATTTTTTTCCGAAAACTAGTTTTAAGTTCATACCAAACTTGTGGGGAAGGTACAGAGCTCCCCCATTACCTCCTTCTCCCTCGTGTATGTAACTTCCCCCGTTACCAATAATCCCCACCAGAGCAGTGTGTTTGTTACAATTGATGAATCTACATTGATACATCATCATCACCTCAAAGCCATAGTATACATTGAGGTTCACTCTTACTGTTATATGTTTTATGGGTTTGGACAAATGTATAATGACATGTATCCGTAATTATGTTATCAACCAGAAGGTTTTCACTGTCCCTCAAATCCTCTGTGCTCTGCTTATTCATCAGTACCCGCCCCCCATCGCTGGCAACCACTGATCTTTTTACTGTCTAGAATTTTGTCTTTTCCAGAATGTCACCTAATTGGAATCATACAGAACGTAGCCTTTTCAGATGGGCTTCTTTCACTTAGTAATATTCATTTAAAGCTTCCCCATGTCTTTTCATGGCTTGGTAGCTTGTTTCTTTTTAAGCTGAATAATATTGTTTGGACATACCACAGTTTATTTATCAATTCACCTATTGAAAGACATCTTGGTTGCTTCTACGTTTTGTCGACAATGAATAAAGATGCTATAATAAACATCTGTGTGCAGGTTGTTGTATGGACACAGATATTTCAACTCCTTTGGGTAAATACCAAGGAGTGTGATTGCTCGGTGATATGGTAAGAATATGTTTACTTTTAGAAAAAGCTGCCAAACCGTCTTTCAAAGTGGCTGTACTATTTGGCATTCTCATCAGCAATGACTGAGAGTTCTGGTTGCTCCACATCCTTACCAGCATTTGGTCATGTCAGTGTTTTGGATTTTGGCCATTCTCATAGTGGTATCTTATTTTCATTTGCATTTTCCTGATGACATACGATATGGAGCATCTTTTCATATAATTATTTGTCGTTTGTATATCTTCGTTGGTGAGGTGTCTACTAAGGTCTTTTGTCACTTTTATTTTATTTTACTTTTATTGTCTTTTTAGAGAGAGCGCGTGCGAGCTGAAGACGGACAGAGGGAGACAGAGAGAGAATCTTAAGCAGGCTCCACACTCAGTGCAGAGCCAGAATTGGAGCTTGAACCCATGACCCTGGGATCATGACCTGAGCCAGAATCAAGAGTCAGATGCTCAACTGACTGCGCCTCCCAGGTACCCAGTTTGGTCCACTTTTAAATCAGGTTGTTTGTTTTCTTATTGTTGAGTTTTATGAGTTCTTTGTATATTTGGGATAATAGTTCTTTATCAGATGTGTCTTTTACAAATATTTTCCCTCCAACGATGGCCTATCTCCTCATTCTCTTGACATTGTCTTTCACAGAGCAAAAATTATTTCTTCTGTGGATTCTGCCTTGGTGTTGTGTCCAAAAAGTTAGCACTTTACCCAAGGTTGTCTGTCTAGGTTTTCTCCTTTGTTGTCTTTGAGGAGTTTTAGAAGTTTATGTTTTACACTTAGGTTCATGATCCATTTTGAGTTAATTTTTGTGAAGGGTATAAGGTCTCTGTCTAGATTCATTTTCCCTTCCTTCCTTCCTTCCTTCCTTCCTTCCTTCCTTCCTTCCTTCCTTCCTTCCTTCCTTCCTTTTCTTTCTTTTTGCATGTGGTTGTCCAGTCACTTCAGCACCATTTGTTGAAAAGACTATCTTTGTTTCATTGTATTGCCTTAGCTTCTTTGTCAAAAATCAGTTGACTATATTTATGTGGGTCTATTTTGGGGTCTCTGTTCTCTCATTGTCCTACTGTGTATTCTTTTGCTGATACTAGGTTGTCTTGATTACTGTGGCTTTATAGTAAATTATGAATTTGGGTAGTGTCAGTTCTTCAACTTTGTTCTTCTTCAATATTGTCTTGGCTATTCTGGGCCTTTTGCCTCTTTGTAGAAGCTTTAAAATCAATTTACAAAATAACTTGCTGGAATTTTGAGGGATTTCACTGAATCTGTAAATCAGGTTAGGAAGAACTGACTTCTTGATATTATTGAGTCTTCTAATATGCAAACATAGAATAGCTCTCCATTTATTACTTATTTTTTAAAATTTCATCAGAATTTTGGAGTTTTCCTCATATAGAGCTTGTGCATATTTTGCTAGATTTCATTTTTTGGGGTGCTAATGTAAATGTGCTTTAGTCTGAAATTTCTTCAAGTATGCTCTGCAAAACATGAAGGCAGTAAAATAATCCTGAAAGTGTTTCATGGTTCAAATAAGTTTGTGAAACGCTGCATTTTCAACTCAATTTTATAGGTTCATAGAGCACAATACATTCAATGCTCTGAAATGTTACCCTGTAAACAAATTGTCTCATTTGTTAACATCATTATTTGCCAAACATATTTGGTCATTGAACCATTATTGTGCATGTCTATGACATTTATATAATACCAGTGGAACATATTTGAGAACCCAAATCAAATTTAACTTATCTATTTTACATTTTAAAGAATTCACAGGTGGGGACATATGTGCCCAAGGTCACACAGTTTAATAGGAACAGATGTGAATACTTCAAGATATGAAGTAAGGGCTCCAGAATCCTAGTGCAGTATTCTTTCCATTATATCAATCTATCTCTTTTTCCTTACTTTCAACATAAAAACCTGACAATATTTTACTGTATTATGAAAATATCTTCTGAAAAAATATTCTCATTATTTAAAAAAAAATTTTTAATGTTTATTTATTTTTGAGACAGAGACAGAGCATGAGCATGGGAGGGGCAGAGAGAGAGGGAGGCACAGAATCTGAAGCAGCCTCCAGACTCTGAACTGTTAGCACAGAGCCCGATGAGGGGCTCAAACTCACAAACTGTAAGATCATGACCTGAACCAAAGTCGGACGCTTAACCAACTGAGCCACCCAGGCACCCCTCTTCATTCTTTTTTTAATGTTTATTTACTTATTTGTTGAGAGAGATAGAGCAAATGGAGAGGAGGGGCAGAGAGAGAAGGAGAAAGATAATCCCAGGCATGCTCTATGTTGCCATCACAGAGCTCGACCCAAGGCTCAATCTCATGAACTGTGAGATCATGACCTGAGCCAAAATCAAGAGTCAGATGCTTAACCAACTGAGCCACCCAGGTGCTCCTTTTCATTCATGATATCAATTCATTACCTCTGTAGTTCTCAAACTTGATAAATTAGCAGAATCACTGGAGGAGCTGTTTTGAAGGTCCCTGGACTACAGATTAATAAAATTAGAATGTCTATGGGTGGGAGCCAGGAATCTACATTGGTATGTACAGGTGACAATAATTAGTATTAAAATATGACAACCTAGGTCTTTAGACCAAAATTTAGTGGGTCTAACATCTTCCTGAGGATATCTTAGAAAAAGCAGATAATCAGGGCTTTGCTGTTAGAGATTTTAATTCTGCAGATCTGAGGATGGAACCTGAGAATTGGAATTTCAGCAAACCTTTTCCCCTTTTTTCCCAGGTAATTCTGGTGTAGATGACCCTTGCATCACAAGGCTGCTTTCCTGGACATCTGTGTGTTTCTCTCTTTATCCCTTTCTACATACCACTTGAAAATTACTTTTATCAAATATGGATACGGTATCATATCTCTGCTCAAAATAATTGGACAAATGATAAACTCATTAACAAGACATTCAGGTCTTACCTCTCTAGACTGATTCTAACATCCCAGATAGACACTGTACATTCTAACTCTCAAAGGCTTATGCTGTTCCTACACGTGCCTTGCCTCATCATGCATTCATTTTTGCTTTCTAGAGGGTTATGTTCACTAGGCGCTACTTAACTATCATAAAGGTACATCTTCTGAAACTCCTCCTAACAGCATGAGTGATATGCTTCTAAAGATATTCCTATAGGACCTTCCTCCAGCTCCCTAGAGTGGGCAGTGAACATCATAAGAACATAACAATGGCAGGGCCCCATCATGTTTTTAAATTATATATATATACACATATATATACATATATATTAAATTATACATATATAAATATATGTATTAAATTATATATAGATTTTAAAACTATATATGTATACATATATATACATATATATGTAGAGAGAGAAAGGTATAGATGGATACATAGATAAATCTTTCTCCATCAGGAAACATTTTCAGCTAAATTATAAGTAGCTAAGTTAGTCTTTGCAGCGTCAACCTTCAGTCTCCATGTTTTCCTTCTTTTGGGGCCATTCTCTTCTTCACAAGTGCCACTTCCCCTCTCCTTTTGATTGACATGATAAGTTCATCCATGCAAAAGTGTCACCTCTCATAGGGAAATTTGCCTTGTGATTGGCCCATATATACTCAACATATGCAGAAATAGAATCTGCAGGCAGATAGCTATGCTATGCCTATGGCATAGTAGAATTTAAATAGAATGTTAAGCTTCAATGAGTGGCCATTTTTTTGGTAGAAGTCGCCTTCTTGGCACAATAAGTTCATAGTAAAGAGGAAGCCACCCTCTTTATATGCATGATGATTCTTATTCCCAGATCCTCCTTTATCAAGCTCAGAAATATATAATGTCAAATTAGTTAATTTACCTTCTTCAAAAAAAGTTTAAATAGCAGAGCATAGCATTCCAGAGTTTTGAGGCTTGCTTTTATCAATATTAGGAGGAGAAAAATGCTGGAATACTTCTATATTTATTTTTTTCAACTATAAGTTTCTGCTTCATTTTTTGAAATAGATGAGTTTTCATTCAAGTTTCGATGTCACCAAGGCCCTTATTAATTGAATGACAATTGATCTGTCTGTAGCTAGGATATTTGAAGCATATAGAATTGGATCACTTCCAGCGTGTTGTGTGAAGGAAGGGGAATTAGTAAACTAGATAGAGCATGATCGAGAAGCTAATTTACCCAGTTTATTCACTCTGCCCTGTTTCTCCATCTAGAAATCGACCTTGCATACATGGTTCAGGAATGAGTTATTTTTGCAGAGTGTATATACCATGTATGAGACTATATTTGTATAAAAACTTGAAAACTCATTTACTGACTACTCCACAAAGCAGTAGCCTCTATCCTCAATTTGGTAATGGTGACTATGGCTGTGAACAGACCTTTGCTTATGATTCAGGAAGGATTCTCATAGACAGGTGACAATGGTTAGTGAGTTTCATGCAATTCAGTCAGTGTCTGTTGTAAGCCTCCATGGAAAGGAGCCATGATGGAAACAGAGAATACAAAGATGAAGTGGGGGAGAGAGTCCATTAAATAAGTTCACCGTATAAGAGGTCTGCAGAGGGGGCTATGAGAATTAATAAGAAGAGACACTTAGCCCAAGCTGGGGATTTGGAGGTAAGCTAACTCTTGAAGGATATGCTGGAGATAATCAAATAATAATAATAAAAAAAGATGAAAATGGAATTCTAAGCAGAGTAGGCATAACATGAGCAACAGTTGAGTAGTTTGGTGAAGTATTTAATTTAGATTTCAGTTAATATATCAGTGCAATATTGGCTTCAGGAATAGAATTCAGTGATTCATTATTTACATACAGTACCCAGTGCTCCTCACAAGTGCCCTCCTTAATCCCCATCACCCATCTAGCCCATCTCCCACCCAACTCCCTCCATCTACCCTCAGTTTGTTCTCTATCATTAAGAGTCTCTTGTGGTTTGTTTCTGTCTCTCCTCTCCCTGCCCCTTCCCATATGTTCATCTGCTTTGTGTCTTAAATTCCACATGAGTAAATCATACAGTATTTGTCTTTTCAGATTGACTTATTTCACTTAGCATAATACATTTTCACTCCATCCACATCATTACAAATGGCAGGATTTCATTCTTTTTGATGGCTGAGTAATATTCCATTGATTATGAAGTATGAGTGAAAGATGAATGAAGTGGGAGTTCATGTCAGGGAGTTAAATTCTATATCATGGAAGAGTGCTCTCACCCCTATTTAACCTCGTCTTCTGCCTTCTCTTGATCTTGCCATCATCTCTATGATTTAGTACCATATATATTCTCCTAGCCTCTGTTAGTTACATGTTGCTTTGGTCCTATACCTCCTTTTGGAATGTAATACCTTCATCCTGAACAGGCCCAGAACTTCCCAGGCAGCTTTTTTTATTATTATTGACTCTAGTTTTTGGCCTAGTGGGCCAGAAGGGGAGGTGGGAATAGATCCTAGATACA
Source organism: Neofelis nebulosa (assembly GCF_028018385.1). Lineage (NCBI taxonomy): Eukaryota > Metazoa > Chordata > Mammalia > Carnivora > Felidae > Neofelis > Neofelis nebulosa. The sequence continues at coordinate 93,366,662 of NC_080800.1, forward strand.
GGAGCAAGTTGACTTGCAAGGCAGAGGCTTGTGCACAGTCTTTAAATAAAGGGGAGTGATGGTGTCTAACAGGTAGGAATGGGCCACTTCAAGGGTTTTTCAAAGTTTTTGAAGGGTCTATACAACTGTTCCCATTCCCCAGTATCAGGGTCCCATCCTTCATAATCAAGGCATTGGCAAGCAGGCATTCCAGGGATGTGCTTTCCATTGGCTCAGGACCTCTGTTACTCTTATAAATTAAGTCCTTAATGTAATCCAAAGCTTTTTCTGGGCTTTAAACTCAGGAGATAACATTCTGTTCACATGCTCCCAAAGATTTCCTATAACTTTCACACTTCACCTTCAATTGGTGATGAATTACCCTTAGCCTTTCCTTGTTTTTCTACAGTGAATCAGTGGCACTCAGCAAAAACCATTTGATTAGACTGTCCTTATCACCAGTACTCTACCCAAACCCTTCAAATACCTGAAATGGTGTATCTTCTTTTTTTTTTTTTAATTTTTTTCCAACGTTTTTTATTTATTTTTGGGACAGAGAGAGACAGAGCATGAACGGGGGAGGGGCAGAGAGAGAGGGAGACACAGAATCGGAAACAGGCTCCAGGCTCCGAGCCATCGGCCCAGAGCCCGACGCGGGGCTCGAACTCACGGACCGCGAGATCGTGACCTGGCTGAAGTCGGACGCTTAACCGACTGCGCCACCCAGGCGCCCCCAGAAATGGTGTATCTTCTTATTCCATTCTCTCAGTATCCCATCTGACTTTACTACCTGTTAAAGTTTTAGTAATTATACCCATGCTAGGGTTTATGAGTGCTTCACTTACACCTAGTGATGAGGATCCCAACTGCTAACTGGTGAGCAAGATATCCAGCATCAGAATCCTGGTTTAGAGTCTGCTTTCTTTGGCCGTTCCTCTTTGATAGAGTTACCTAGGAAACACCCTGAAGCAGAGATTTGCATGCAAGAAGTTTATTGGGGGGAAGTGATCTTGGGACCAGTACCTGCAGGGAAATGAAGGAAGTAGGACTGTATGAAGGAAGGAAGTATGAAGGAAGGACTGTACGAAGGAAGTAGGATTGTATAAAGAGAGGGAATGATCTATGAAGCAGTTTCAAACAAGGCTTTTGCTGATTCCACTGAGGAAGTTGGAACTGGTAGGCAATAGGTCACCCTTTTGAAGGGAATAGGATTCTAGAGTCAGTCAATTGGGGGAAGAAGCAAATCCTCAGATAGGAAAGTAAGATTGATTGGGTGAGTCTTAAGCAATGGCAACAGGGAAAATATGATCCCCTAGGATCCCCCTTTTTTGGATATAAGAGAAGCCTTATGTAATTGAGGACTTTTCTGGTTAACAGTGATTATAATGGCCAGATAGAGGCCTTCTGGGAGCTTGGGCTGAACATACCCTTTGAGAAATTACAAACTGAGGGCGAGTATCTTGGGTTTTAGAAACAATACTATCTAGTCATAAGATGCTCTTCAAGTTTGTTTCCTTTCTATTGCCCCCAGGTGTTTATTAATTTTGTCTAAAAATAAAAACCTGGTTTCTGCTGTGAAACAGAGGCTTTAGGTGAATTTATTTTTATATATGATTTGTCCATGGATATAACGGGGGAACAGTCTCTCCCCCACTAATCATTACAACTCTGTGTTATGAGTTGTGCATGGATGGCAAGATGGATTAGTAACACCTCCAAGAGGAAGCTGAGTCTAGGGGAACAAAATTGGGTTGACTAGTTTAGCATAGACCCTCCTTTCATCATCATCTTGGAAAACTTGGGTTTTAGGTTATTAAGGACATTGACTGATTCCCTATCCCTTCCTTGGCAGCTAAGGTATCTGTTTCTTATCATAACCACTGATAAAGGCACCGCTGTCTTCCATGTCACCATCCTCAGTAGCCCTTGCAGGGCTTGAAGGAGTCATAGGATGAATACTAATCATAATATTTTGCATCTGTACCTTTCCTAATGCTTTCAAAATCTTAATAGAAAGTAGTGCAAACAGTACTGGAATATGAACCTGAAATACAGGCGTGGCTTTCCAACTGGGTGAGTTTGGGCAAGCCTTCGTAAATGCAGGACTGCTTAGGATGATTTCTGCTTAGGATGATTTTTTTTTTCTTTTGATTCTATCAAAAGTGACATCATTTCATCATTTGATGTTCCTCATTAATTTGATAGGTGCTACGAACCAAAAAGAGACAGAAAAGGTAAGGCAAGCTTAATTAACCTCTTTTCACATTGAGGATACCGAGGCCCACGTAAGCGAAACGATTTTCCCAAGGTTGCAGAACTAAATTGGTATAGGGTTGGAACTGGAAATTGGGTTCTTTCTGCTATTTTAAGGTATCCCCAGAGAATATGGCAAGATCATCTTGGCCAGTAGAAGGAATAAGGGGCATAAAATTTTGTTAGAGACCAGGGGATTGAGCCTGCTCCAAATCATCCCGATGCTCTTGTAGGATAGCAGGAATTGATAAGAAAGAGGCAGGCCATATAGCCTCAACTGTGAAGAAGCCAGGGACATTTTATATAAACAAATATATAAATAAATATGTATGTGTGTATATACCTCTATGGAATTTAATGGAAAAAAAAAGCAACAGACCTTGTGTACCCTCACCCTTCATGTGATAGGCTACACGGTTCACAACAATATGGTGGACACAGTCCTTGCGTTCAAGAATCTGGAAAATTATAGAAACCATCTTAAAGCTTATAGGGAAATCAAATGCACAAATATTAAAAAACATTGACAATAGAGCGTGAGCCAGATGCTTGGCCTGGAAGGAAATATCTTATTCCAAGAGTCAGTATCTTACTCCAGTCCTCCATGCTATCCCAGGAGAGAAGGACTACAATTCAAATTGCTGTCCTTCAGGGCAGTGCATATTGATACCCCTACCCTCATTCCTAAAAATATTTATCTTTCTCGCTTCCTCTCCCAACAAAAAGGATGGGGATTTGGAGGTTTTCTCCTTTAGTAATGGCATAAATACAGCCTACTCTCAGGGGAGGAAAATGAGTGTTTTCTTAGAGCCCAAAATATGCTCCTCTGAAATGTGGTTTTTGTGGAAATGTTGTAAGAGATTACAAGGTCCTGGGGGGCATTTCACAAAGTAGAAACTGTTATGCAAATGCAAGGGATTACAAAAATAATTACAGTTATTATTCAAACAAAGGTTTGTTGATCTGAGTATAATACATTCTACACAACGAATATGCCTGCATAAGGGCTTTCTTTGGTTTCTGTCCCTGTAACAATCGCTCTCTATAATGAATGAACTAGAGGGGCGCCTCGGTGGTTCAGTCAGTTAAGCGTCCCACTTCAGCTCGGGTCATGCCCCGCGTGGGGCTCTGTGCCGACAGCTCAGAGCCTGGAGCCTGCTTCGGATCCTGTGTCTCCCTCTCTCTCTGCCCCTCCCCCACTCACGCTCTATCAACAAATGAATAAAGGTTAAAAGAAAAGTTTTGTAATGAATGAACTAGACTACACCGTGCACTGAAAGGAAACTGTGTTAAATTATTGACAACTCTTTTGTTATGCTTTTAAGGAGCAATTATTCTTCAATTATGTGAGCTAGCCTCCTTTCCCATTCTGGATAATCCAAGGAAACAAAATCTTACCCAAAGTTTCTAAATTCAAATCACCAGTACACAGTACCTCAAATCACAGGGATCTTAAAAATAACTATATATAATGTATAAAATGGGGATATTATATATATAAATATAAATTTTGTTCAGTATATAGAATCTAAATGTGTGTGTGTCTGTGTGTGTATATGATTTCACATCATTAGTTCTTTAATGTCAAGCCTAGCAGTTTTATCTTTTGGTCCTGCAAACCTTATTTCTTTTTTTTTTTTAATATAATTTATTGTATCTCACATTGGTTTCCGTACAACACCCAGTGCTCATCCCAACAAGTGCCCTCCTCCATGCCCATCACCCACTTTTCCCCCTCCCCCACTCCTGACAAGGGACTGGATCAGGTGTCTCACATGTAATAGGAGCTCAACCAGTGTTCTGGATAAATGAAGCAATCTATGTTAATTATGCATTCAGAAAAAGCTGAGCAAAGTCATTTGATTGAGTTAGTAAATTGGTTACCATGGCAACCTCTTTTTGGATTGGAAAAAAACATCGCAGGGTCAAGAGCAAATTTTACACAAGGTGGGGATGAGGAGAGGGGAGAGAGGTGCCATGATTTTTTTGCGTCATTTCTTCCCCCCTGTTTTGGACATGAATTCATAGGGAGACAGAAAAAGCAATTTGTGGGTTTTTCACTTAGATTAGCAAGGGAGTTCTCTTTCAGGAGAGGGATCAGCTACTTTAATAAAACACTTCTTTCTTGGCTGAGTTCTGACATTAGTAACCCTTAGTAATACAGGTGGAAGGAGAAAGCACCATAATGACATTTAGTGTTGAGTTGTCAGGGGCTTGGTGAGAGCTGTGGACAGGCAAAAGGCACAAAGATTTCCATTGCCTGAAACCACCCTTGGTGAGAAAAAGTAATGCAATTTTTATTTGGCTGTTTTGTTTTGTTTCTTGTTTGGAAAAAAGAGTACCCGACTCTCAGTTTAATAGTGATTGAAAACCAGTTGAATTCATTGCAGATTTTCAAATGGATACCAATTTGTGACTATTGATGCATGCTTTTTATTATTTCTGGAAGTGCATTCTATCAAGGCATAGCTAATTAGCAGGCAGGTACATTTTGTGTTGCTATTTTCATAAAGAAACAAGATAATTGAGTGGAAAGAACACTAGACTCAAAAGTCAGGCCAGGGTTATAATTCCAACTTCGTCACTTACCAGTTAGGTGGTCATCCAAGCTCTTGGCACATAAAATTGTATAAATGTCACAGGGAAAATTTAGACCAGTGTTAGCTGCTCTGCCTGTCTCAAAGTGGTTATGATAACCAAATGAGGTAATTTGTGTGCATTAAGTATAAATGTAGTGTATAAAGGTAATCGGTTTTATGGGCATGCAATCTACACAATTTTACGAGGTCCCATACTTAGAAGAGCCCCACACTTGCTTTAATGATCTGTGTCATTGTCTTTAATAATTTTTGAACAAGGGGACCACAAATTATGTAGCCATATCTGTATAGAAGATATTATTAGACAGAGATATCCTCTTACAGACTCTTAAGGACTGAGAACAAACTAAGGGTAGTGGGGGGTGTCAGGGAGAGGGGAACATGGGTGATGGGCAGGGAGGAGGACACCTGTTGGGATGAGCACTGGGTGTTGTATGGAAACCAATTTGACAATAAATTATATTAAAAAAAATAAAAAAATATCCTCTTACAGAATCAGCAATATTTTTGAACTGTGGTTGTGAATCTGGGCAGTTTAGCTCTGTTTTCTATTCAATTTCAAACAGGACAGAATGGAAGGGGTTAATGGATGAGATGCTATAGGCATTTTGGGGGCTGTTCACTTTTTAAGTGATACGAAGCAAATCACATAGGTCAAGACTCAGTTAAATAACAAGATCGAGTTTAATCATAGGTCTAAATGTGAGAAAAATTGCTCATCACAATCTACATCCATTTTCCACCAATGTATTTGATATGTTTGGAGCATTTTAAAGGAAATCGAGTTCAGTGTGTGTGTGTGTGTGTGTGTGTGTGTGTGTGTCGTGGGGGTGGGAGAGGGATTGATTTCTTTACATTACCATTGTCAGTAAGAACAACATCAGGGGGCTACATGGGAATGACATAGCCTTTAGTCCACCTGCTGGTTTAGTAGACCCTAATTCCACGGTAGGATTTTTTTTTTCATTCCTCCTAACAATTAACCGTATTAGGCCACAATACATGGGGGGGTCTCTCCTGAAACCCTATAATGGCATTTATTCTTCCTGATACCATCTAAGATAGCTAATGTCTCTGTAGAGAAAAAGATTAGAAATGCATATATATTAGGGTCCACATGTGGCCTTATTGTGTGATATCTTTATGTGGGAACTTCATAACACTCAGGGCTTTGAATCCCACTGTTAAACCATGAAAAGAAAGAAAGTCTTTAGATTTCTGCTTGCAAATATAGGACTTGTAAAATTCGCCTTAATTCCGTACGCTTTGCTCATTTTCTGTGACTAAGGAAGACGAGTGAATTAAAACATCTATTGTCTCTTCCATTGACAAATATAAAGGAAGAATGCATACTTACTTTAAAAGATAGGATTTAATTAGATAGGAAAGACATTATAAACCTATATGGAAGTTGGAATTTCTAGAAATAGTATTCTGGGTAGAAATTACAGTCAACACTAAAAATTTACCTGATTTCTTTGTGAAAGTTGAAAGGGCGCTGAGTGTTACTTTGTGTATGTGTGCCTTCCCGGATCCTTCTTGCCACAGAAAATTTCTAGTTCACATTTGAACTAAAAAAACCCCAAAAAACAAAAACAAAAACCACTCTCGACCAATGGACATGTGACCTTAACCATCTGGAATCCTTATATTCTTTTACCGCATAATTACAGCCTCACTCAAAATCATGGTGGGGAGAATGCATTTCCTACATATACATTTAGCTTTTGTGAACTACATGTATGGCAAAATATGTAATAGGCCAAAAAAAGAATATATAATGTTCAGATACGATATGTGATTCACGCTCGATCCCTGAGACTTTTTTTCTCGCCTGAATAATGAGCAATTTTCAGCATAAATTTTCAGCAATTTTTACCACATATACAATACGATACACGCTTGCCACACAAAATTAACTTCTGCAACAATAAATTGAGTCAAAAATTAATAACATGCCCTGTATGAACGTTAAGAGTAATCATTATTGACATTGTTAATACTATGTTAATAGTATTATTAATGTTAATACATTGTTAATACTATGACATTGTTAATACAATATGATACTATATTGTATATTTGAAAGTTGCTAAGAGAATAGCTTTTAAAAGTTCTTATCATATGGGGTACTTGGGTGGTTCAGTCGGTTGAGTGTTCAACTCTTGATTTCGGCTCAGATCATAATCTCACGGTTCCAGTTCATGGGATTGAACCTTTAGTTGGGCTTTGCTCTAACAGCACAGAGCCTGCTTGGGATTCTCTCTCACCTCTCTCTCTTTCCCTCCCCTGCTCATCTCTCTCTCTCTCAAAATAAATAAACATTTAAAAAAAAAGTTCTCATCACAGAATAATTTGCAATATTTGTGGTGATGAATATTAATTTACTGTAGTGATCATTTTACAAATATCAAATCATTATATTGTATACCTAGAACTAATAATGATGCTATATATCAATCATACCTCGATAAAAAACAAAATAACATCCTCTAGTTTATGTCGAAGTTAACAGTAGTCGTAGGATTTACAGGTTTAAGCAAGAGTCAGACCTTTCATCAGTAAAGATATCAAAGGAATACAAGTTGGTCCTTGGTAGGATTTACTTTTGTCTTGAGTCCTCTTCTGCCTTTTGACCTCTCTTGCCCTGGCTTTGAGAACCTCCCAGGAAAATACACCATATAAGGTTGGCCACCCCAAGCAACAATGCAATTTTTATGTTGTCCTTTTTTTTTTTTTTTTTTTACTTCTCATCAGGTTTTGGATTGGGACGGGTTACCTCATACCCGTGGTAAAATTATGCTATTTTTGGAATCTTATTAGAAAGCTAAATCAGATTTGCCCACTGGCTGATTTTCTGAGACTATCAAGCTAATGTGATATTCATCTGAAGAGGCTGTATGGTTACTAAAATTTAAATCATCTTCTCTTTCAAAACAAAGCATCTCTTTCTTATTGGAGAACATTGTCTCCCTAAAGCTGGTTTATGTTTTAGTGCAGACACCAGAAACTCAGTAATTAAATCTCCCCTGCCCCAATACTTCTCCTACGCCAGCATGTAAGGATTTCTTTCTGTTTTCATTTAGTTTCTGTCTCAGCTCAATCCTGCTAAGTTTTCAAAATCTAGCAAGATTTCACCCTGAAGGTATTAGGAGATTTAAAAATTTTGTACAGCTGCTCAAGAGTTTAAAACAGAAGTTGCGCAATTGGATAACTAGTATTTCTGTTTCACACTAATTACTTTCATTTCATTCAATACAATTACTTTCAATTCATTTCATACAATACCAAATACAATCGGTATTTATGACTACATCAAAAGTTGTTCTTAACTTTTTGCATCCTAGACTTGCAGAATTTTAAAAATGCTCAAAGAAACTTCTTCCTTTCACTTTGATTCTCAGTTACTAATATTCTATGCAATGCTTTCCATTGTGGGGGCTGTCTTTTCTACCAGAATGTGAGACAAACAAGGTATTCCCAATGTCCCGGGATCTGGTTCCACTGTGGCATCCTCCTTGAATTTGCTTCTTTCTGTCAGACAACAATGAAGGCTTTGATGTCAACTTGTGCTTTCTCCTTATCTTGTCAACATATCTGCCTTCCCATTACCTTTTTAATTTAGAGCAGTGTTACTCAAAATAGAGTCTGTGGATGACTACAGAAGGTGAGAGTAAGCATTTAGAAAACATTACAGCCACGTGGGAGCGGGGAGAGGACACTGGTCCTTTATCACAAATAGCTTGAAAAGTAATGTTTTAGAGCCCTACTCTAATCAATTGGATTTTGATAACAGGCACTTCAGTATACTGGGATGGATATGTTACTGCTTTGAGGCGACTTGTCCATGTTCTGAAGGCACAGAGGAATAGTGTTAAGGATAGGAACGTTGGTCCTAAATTTGTAATTTGCTCGGAATATAGGACGTCGGGGGGACTCGACTTCCTGAAGTATATAAGACAAAATGTAGCATATCATCTGAGGAACATAGTTGAGAAAGCTACTAACCTGAATGGTATATTAGGAAGTCTTAGATGGACTTTTTTCCCCTATTAGAAACTTCATCCTATTTATAGAGAGAAGTTCCCTGTGCAATTTTTGCAAAAATTAAATTATACCTGTGTTCTTCCCGAGTTAGCACTTACGAACTTAGTTTTGTTTGGTGGTAAAGAGCGAATGCGCTTATCAGAGCCAAGACCTCATCTGACTGAAGTAAATTTGACTTTCTGGAAAATGAAATTCCACCTCAGGAGGGATTATATTTTATTTTATTTACCTTCAAGGCAGGATCAGGCCCACCAGTTTCTGATGCTGGTGGTAAAAATACATTTCCCCTTCAGTATTTCTGCCTCCTTGTTCCCAGAATGTATGTCACTAATACTTCTGTCTTAGTCCCACAAAGGAGTAAGGACTTGAACCCTTCTCACTCTGCCTCCTTGTACTGGTAGTACACCCCTTGATTAAATCTGACCCTCATTCTGAGGTGAGATGAAGAGAATATAAGCACCCCTCAGAGACAGTGCAGATTTGGTTCCAGATCACTACAATCCAGCAAGTCAAATGATATTCTGAGTTTCCCAGTGCATGTCTAAGTTACGTTTCCACTATACTGTGGTATAGTAAGTGTGCAATCGCGTTATGTTGAAAGAACAATGTGCACACCTTAATTAAAAATACTTTATTGCTAAAACATGCTAATCATCCTCTGAGCTCTCAGTGAGTGGTACTCTCTCTGCTGGTGAAGGGTCTTGCCTTGATGTCGATGGCCGCTGACTGATCGAGGTGGTGGTTTCTGAAGGTTAGGGTGATCATGGCGATTTCTTCAAAGGAGACAATGAACTTTGCTGCACCAGTTGGCTCTTTCACAAATGATCTCTCGGTAGTATGTGGTGCTATGTGATAGCATTTTAGGCACAGTAGAACTTCTGAAGGTCAGAGTCAATCCTCTCAAACCCTGCTACTCTCTTATCAAATAAGTTGATGTAATATTCTAAATCCTTGCTGTCTTTCAACAGTCTTCACAGCAGTCTCCTCAACAGTAGATTCCATCTCAAGAAACCACCTTCTCTGCTCACCCGTAAGAAGCAACTGTCACCTGTTCAAGTTCAAGCCCCATCCTCAGGCTCCACTTCTAATTGTTCTGTTGTTATTTCCCCCACATCTGCAGTGACTTCTTCCACTGAAGTCTTGAATGCCTCAAAGTCATTCGTGATGGTTGCAATCAACTTCTTTCAAACTCCTGTTAATGTTGGTATTGTTGACCTCCTCTCGTGAATCACGGTTGTTCTTAATGACCTCTACAATGGTGAATACCATTCCAGAAAATTTTCAAATTACTCTGCTCAGACCCATCTGATCACTGTCTATGGCACCTATATTCTTACAAAATGTATTTCGTAAATAATAAGACCTGAAAGTCTAAATTACTCACTGTTCCATGGGCTGCAGAATGGATGTTGTATTAGCAGGCATGAAAACAACATGAATCTCAGGCCCCCAGGTGGCTCTGTCACTTAAACCTCCAACTCTTGATTTTGGCTCAGGTGGTGATCTCACGATTCATGAGTCCGCGCCCTGCATCGGGCTTCTCCCTTTTTGGGGTTCTCTCTCTCTCTGCCCCTCCCCCAGTAGCACTGTTTCTAAATAAATAGATACATAGATAGATAGATAGATAGATAGATAGATCAGAAAACAACATGACTATCCCACATCTCCAGCAGAGCTCTTGAATGACCAGATGCCTTGCTCATGAGCAGTACTATTTTGAAAGTGATCCTTTTTTCTGAGCAGTAGGTCTCCCCAATGGACTTAAACTATTCAGAAAACCATGTTGTACCCAGGTGTGCAGTCAGCCAGGCTTGTGTTGTTCCGTTCTTAGAGTATCGGCAGAGCAGTTTTAAGGTAATTCTTAAGGGACCTAAGATTTTCAGAATGGTGAATGAACACTGGCGTCAAAGTAAAGTCACCAGCTGCGTGAGCCCCTAACTAAAGAATCAACCTGTCTTTTGAAGCTTTGAAGCCAGGTATTGACTTCGACTTTTGAGCCAAGAAATACCTCGGTGCCATCTTCTTCTAGTAGACTGTTTTGCCTACATTGAAACTCTGTTTTGTGTAGCCACCTTTGTCAATTATCTTAGCTAGATCTTCTGCAGCTTCTCTATCAGACTTGATACTTCAGCTTGCACTTTTATGCTGTGGAGATGACATCCTTCCTTAAATACCATAAACCAACCTCTGCTAGTTTCACACTTTTCTTCTATAGCTTCCTTACTTCTCAGCTTTCGTGGAATTGAAGAGAGTCAGGGCCTTGCTCTGGATTAGGGTTTGGCCTAAGGGAATGTTATGACTGGCTTGATCTTTTATCCAGACCACTAAAACTTACTACGTATCAGCAGTAAGGCGATTTCACTTGCTTATCATTTGCGTGTTCACTGGATTAGCACTGTTTTTGTTTTACGGTTTATTTGTGTTTCGCAATCTCTACACTCAGTGTGGAGCTCGAGCTGACAACCCCGAGATCAAGAGTCGCATGCTCTTCCAACTGAGCTGGCCAGGTGCCCCACTGGAATAGTGCTTTTAATTTCCTTCAAGAATTTTCCTTTGTGTTTACAACTTGGCTAACTATTTCATGCAAGAGGCCTAGCTTTCAGCCTATCTTGGCTTTCAACATGCTTTCCTCACTAAGCTTAATCATTTCTAGCTTTTGATTTAAAGTGAGAGATGTGCAACTCTTCCTTTCACTTGAACACTTAGAGGCTATTGTAGGCTTATTAATTGGACTCGTTTCAATATTGTTGTGTCTGATGTAATAGGGAAGCCCAAGGAGAGGGAGAGAGATGGGGTAACGGCCAGTCTGTAGAGTAGTCAGAACACATGTAGTATTTATCAATTATGTTCACCATGGGGTGGGTGTAGTTTGTGGTGCCCCCAAAATAATTGTGCCACAGACTTTGAGTCTGGAGTTCTCTCTTGTCCAGCAAAAGAGCGGATGCAGAATTGAATATCAAAGAGGCTAATGTCTGGGAGGAGACCAGAGCCCCAAGGAAGGGTCCTTCTCCCATATTTATTAGGATCAGAAGGCTTACAGAGGTGATGGACATGCAGAAAGAGGCAATAAAACAGTGGTCATTAACTCATGTGTGTGAGAGAAAAGGGGTTTCGAAGGTATGTGGTGTTAGGGGTTAGGGTCAAGACAAATCAAAATCCTGGTGCTGAGCAGATGGCTGTTTACTGCAGGCATCAGGCACTGTGTCTGTTTGTCTTAACTTTTCTAGGGGCTGAGTCAGATAGAGCGTGCTACCTCAGAGTTAACAAGGCATTTTTCTTGCTGGGCATTTTTGCCCTGTGGTGGCTTTCCGCCAAAAGCCTTGTTAACCCGTTAGTGAAAGCTCAAAGAATTCTTACACTTATTCCCCCACACAATTGCAATAGTAACATCAATGATCACTGATCACGGATCACCTAACAAATACAAAAATCATGAAAAAAATTGAAATATTGCAAGAATTACCAACATGTGACCCACACATATGAAGTAGGCAAGTACTGTTGACAAAATGGCACCAACAGACTTGCTGGATACAGGGTTGCCACTATCCTTCAATTTGTTAAAAATAAATAAATGAAAATAAAAATGAAAACCCCACTATATTTGCAAAACACAGTAAAGCTAAGCAAGTAAAACAAGGTGTGCCTGTATGTAACTAAAGCTGAAATTTATTTAAACGAGTCAAACATTATTTTGGCTCTGTGCTTGCTAAAATGGTAGGTGGCAAAGAGGTGAAGAACTTATACACTGAAAGCTATAGAAAATTTATGAAAGAAATTGAAGAAGGCACAAAAAATGGAAAAACATTTCACACTCATGCATTTTGACAAAATCCTTTGACTCATGCAATCCCTATCAAAATAACACCAGCATTCTTCACAGAGCTAGAACAAACAATCCTAAAACTTGTATGGAACCAGAAAAGACCCTGAATAACCAAAGCAATCTTGAAAAAGAAAACCAAAGCTGGAGGCATCACAATCCCGGACTTCAAGCTGTATTACAAAGCTGTAATCATCAAGACAGTATGGTACTATCACAAAAACAGACACATAGATCAATGGAACAGAATAGAGAACCCAGAAATGGACTCACAAACATATGGTCATTTAATCTTTGACAAAGCAGGAAAGAATATCCAATGGAATAAAGACAGTTTTCTCAGCAAGTGGTGTTGGAAAAACTGGACAGCAACATGCAGAAGAATGAACCTGGATCACTTGCTTACACCATACACAAAAATAAACACACACTGAATGAAAGACCTAAACGCAAGACAGGAAACCATCAAAATCCTACAGGAGAAAACAGGCAACAAACCCTTTGACCTTAACCACAGCAACTTCTTACTTGACGTGTTTCCAGAAGCAAGGGAAACAAAAGCAGAAATGAACTGTGGGGACTCATCAAGGCAGCATTTCTAAAAGCATTTGCTTAAACCATAAGTAGCATCCTTTGCCCAGACTCCATATTTGAAACCATTTTATTTATTTATTTATTTATTTATTTATTTATTTTTAATTTTTTTCAATGTTTATTTATTTTTGAGAGATAGAGAGAGACAGAGCATGAGCAGGGGAGTGGCAGAGAGAGAGGGAGACACAGAATCCAAAGCAAGCTGCAGGCTCTGAGCCATCAGCACAGAGCCTGACGCGGGGCTCGAACTCATGAACGGTGAGATCATGACCTGAGCCGAAGTCAGACACTTAACCAACTGAGCCACCCAGGTGCCCCTTTAAACCATTTTAGTGCCCATTCTTGTTCTGCTATACAAACATGCACAGTGAAGGAAACAATCAGCAAAACTAAAAGCAACCAATGGAATGGGAGAAGATATCTGCAAATGACATATCAGATAAAGGGTTAGTATCCAAAATCTATAAAGAACGTATCAAACTTAACACCCAAAAACCAACTAATCCAGGGAAGAAATAGACAAAAGACATGAATAGATATTCTTCCAAGGAAGACATCCAAATGGCAAACAGACACATGAAAAAATGCTCAACATCACTCGTCATCAGGGAAATACTAATCAAAATCACAATGAGATACCACCTCACACCTCTCACAATGGCTAAAGTTAACTCAGGCAACAACACATGTTGGCAAGGATGCGGAGAAAGAGGAACATTTTTGCACTGCTGGTGGGAATGCAAACTGGTGCAGCCACTCTGGAAAACAGTTTGGAGGCTCTTCAAGAAATTAAAAATAGAACTACCCTATGGCCCAGCAATTGCACTACTAGGTATTTATCCCAAGGATACAGGAGTGCTGATTCAAAGGGGCCCGTGCGCCCCAATGTTTATAGCAGCACTCTCAACAATAGCCAAAATATGGAAAGAGCCCAATGTGCATTGACTGATGAATGGATAAAGAAGATGTTCCATATATACACAATGGAATATTACTCGGCAATCAAAAAGAATGAAATCTTGCCATTTGCAACAATGTGGATTGAACTAGAGTGTATTCTGCTAAGCAAGAGAAAGATATATATCATATGATTTCACTCATGTGGGATTTAAGATATAAAACAGATGAACATAAGGGAAAGGAAGCAAAAATAATATAAAAACAGAGAGGGAGACAAATCCTAAGAGACTCTTTCATACAGAGAACAAACTAAGGGTTGCTGGCAGTGTGTTCGGTGGGAGATGGGCTAAATGCATGGTGGGCATCAAGGAGGGCACTTGTTAGGATGAGCACTGGGTGTTCTGTGTAAGTGATGAGTCACTAAATTCTACTCCTCAAACCATTATTACACTGTATGTTAACTAACTTGGCTTTAAATTAAAAAAGAAGAAGAAATTGTAAAAAATACAATGGTAGGTGTCAAAGTGAATGAAACAGTACCTTGTTACTCTTTTAACTTACATTAAAATGACTTTAATTGAGTTTCTTCCCATTTTTTCTAATGTCATAAGCTCCTAGAAGGTAGGGGTAAGATAGTATTCTTTTTTTTTAAGTTTTTTTCTAATGTTTATATTTATTTTTTAGACAGAGACAGAACATGAGCAGGGGAGGGGCAGAGAGAGAAGGAGACACAGAATCTGAAGCAGGTTCCAGGCTCCAAGCTGTCAGCACAGAGCCTGACCCGGGGCTCAAACTCATCAACCACGAGATCATGACCTGAGCCGAAGTCAGACACCCAACCGACTGAGCCACTCAGGTGCCCCAGGATAGTATTCTTTTTTATGTCATCTTCTACAGATGCGTTGTGCTTTGTTTCCCCATGCCTGACAAAAGTGCAAACAGAATATGCTAAAGATAAGTGAGGGTTCCCAAGTGCTAACATATTCCTTAAGAAAAACCCACATCATCTTCCTACAAATCCAATTCAGCTGCTCTGTTTTGAAATTATTCCTAGAAATGCAGTCTTCATAAAGCGTCAACGTCACTACAGCAACAAAACCATCTGATGTGTTATGAGCATTTCAGGGCTCTGTTTTGGTGGGAATCTTTCTAAATATGACAATAACAGGATGACAATCAGGTGATAAATTGACTGAACCATGCTCGAGTCGAATTCAGAGGCAGCATTTCTAAAAGCATTTGCTTAAACCATAGGTAGCATCCTTTGCCCAGACTCCATATTTGAAACCATTTTAGTGCCCATTCTTGTTCTGCTATACAAACATGCAAGGCATTTAAAATCCTGGCAGTTGCCTTCAGGGCTTAAAGAGCTTCTCAAATGGATCTTCATAAAACACTTTCAATAGGAATAAAACGTTATTTCTAATATTAACATAGAAACTGGGCTGACCAGTTTAGGTCTGACCCTAAACACAATTTTCTCCATTATTTTAGCTTACCAATTCAATAGTGAGGTAACTTTTTGGTATGAAATGAGGATTCTACAGTCCCCATCATGTATCATTTTATTTAAAAGTTTTTTATGTTATTTACTTATCTTTGAGAGAGAGAGAGAGAGCACTCACGCACACAAGCGGGGAAGGGGCAGAGAGAGAGGGAGACACAGAATCCGAAGCAGGCTCCAGGCTTTGAGCCATCAGCACAGAGCCCGACGCGGGGCTTAACCCCATGAACCATGAGATCATGACCTGAGCTGAAGTTGGATGCTCAACGGGCTGAGCCACCCAGGCGCCCCAGGTATGTAAAGTCTTTAGACTGTAGCAGCTTTTCACGATTCCCGCCTAGGGCTAGCCATGGCCTAATAAAACTGGCCTACTAGGCTTTCTTTCAGTAGTCTTGCCTTCTTATTCTCTGCACATTCTATTTACCTCTGTTCCTCTTAGTGATTTGTCAGCTTTGATCCATTGCTTCATTTTAATACCTTAGTTCTGTGTCATCCCTGGTCCTTGGTTACTTGTTCAAATTTTCTCGTATCGCTTTCTTGTCCTCCGGGTCTTGGACATAATCTATGGCTGGACTATTATTTGTATTTATTCTTCCCTTTTCTCCTATATGGTGTTTTGACATTTCTGGTGCTGACTCATAAGCCTATTCTCTCTTATCCACTGTTGCTCATGACCTTGCTATGTGTCCAAAGAATCAGTTACCCTGGTACCATGACCTTGCTATGTATCCAAAGAATGAGGTGTCCTGGTACCACAGGGCACTCCCTGCTGCAGTAGCAAAGTGGAAGCCAGTGTGTCTGTGTTAGTGGTTCTCATTCTCAGTTGGCTTTCTGCTGCTTCGATTGTAGTTTGTGTCACCTTTTATCGTAGCCGCCAAAAAAATATTTTATACCATCTCATCTTGAAAACTACAAGTTATTAGATTACTTTCACACTCTTTGTACTGTATAAAACCAATTTTTACTTAGCCTTTGTTACCTATTTCTTTTGAAGAAATGCATATACCTTTCCTTATTACGCATTCATGAGGGCGGACAGAACATAGTTTGGGTAAGACCTCAATTATGTGCAATAAATTCAACTATGAAGCGTGACCCATTTTCATCCTGATATCCTAGCTGGTAGAAACGTCCACCAGATCTAGAACAATCACTGTTCATGCCGCTTAGCTTATGGGTTTTAACTGTTATTTCTTTAAATTGATGGCTTGTCTTCCTGTGCGCCCTCTAAGTTCCATTCTATCATTGTATTCTCCTTATCTGGCAGACTGCTTTGTATATGCTGGGTGCTCACTTTATTGACTGATGATATACAATGAATGGTGGAAATAAAAGGAAGGTTTTGGTATGTCCCTTTCAGAGGTCATTCTAAGGAGCTCTAAGAAGATACATTTATCAAAGAAACACTCTAGAGAAGTTAATAAATCAATATAAGCCCTCCAGCTGGCTCTTCTTCTCTTAGAACTCTAAAATGAGGTGATTCAGCAAAGAATAAGTTATGATAAAAATGCTTTTTTCAGCTATAAAACCTTTAAGCCTTTCTGAATAGAATTTGACAACCTCATGACATATTTATGCTAATTCATGTGCTTGCAGATTCGTTCATACGTCCTGGGCTCTTCCACCTTAGCAACCAATATATCTCAGATTTAAGGCAAAGGCATTGTGTGTTTACGCTTTCATGCGATATTTTCGTCCTTCTTGCCAATA
The DNA here is from genome assembly GCF_028018385.1 of Neofelis nebulosa. Lineage (NCBI taxonomy): Eukaryota > Metazoa > Chordata > Mammalia > Carnivora > Felidae > Neofelis > Neofelis nebulosa. Next base: position 93,384,072 of record NC_080800.1, read on the forward strand.
ATTATTGGTGCAAAATGTACTTTGTTGGCTTAATACAATCACCACATTGTGCTTTCTTCTACTATGGAGCAACTAGTCAATTAGATCCACTGACATGTTGAAAACGTGTTTATTATAGCTATTTTATTTCTGCTTTATCCATTTGTTTCATGGTAGCCCAACAGAGAGCCCACGTGTGTCACAGACCTGAGTGTGTGGTTTATAGTATATTCAAAAATTGCTATGTGAGATACAGTATGCCTTTTATTCGCCACCTCCAGTTTCTATATATTTACAATACATAGTACAGCAAGTGTTCTGGGTATATTTTAAATTGTGATGCCCACCTGAGGGCAGGTCGGCAGTCCCTGGAGAAAAAGAGCTGCCTTTAAGACACACAGAAGAGCCATTTGCACATACAGTGTGATATGGGGAGAACTGATTACAGAACTTGTTATCAAAAATACCGAAAACAGACTTTGGAAGCAGACAGAGCAGAGTTTGGCAACTACTGCTTGGATTTATTCGATGTAGGGTTTCAAGGAAGTCACCTCCCGTCTGCGATCCTTCGTCGCCTTATCTCTGAAATGGAAGAGAATAATATATTTCGTGTTTGTGAATTGACTGAAATAACAGCAAATACTTGAGAGTCGTCGATTCCCTGTCCCTTTCCTGCTGCTCTACCACAGTATCTAACATGATGATGATCTGAGATGTTAGATCTTAGATCTAAGATCTAAGATGAATGTCTATTCATCTTAATGTTCAGGTGGCAATGCTATAGACAGTCTCTCTTAAAATCACAGTATTCTCAGAAAAGACAACAAATTAAGCAAGTACGTTGTAACATTTCAGATATTACTTTACAGGGCCCTACGTGAGTGCACCCAGACAGTTCTGGCGAGGGAGAAGTGGTTGGCAGGTTTGAGAATAGAAGTATCTTCCGGAGGTTGATGGAATCAAGCAAGACGCTGCTATTATGGCATATGGGTAACGTCGTCTGGACAACGGATACCCAAAGACAAAGAAAAGAGGGCTCATGAAAGAAAAATGAGTAAAGGGAGCTCACCAAGAAAGAATGGGCACACAGGTGATAAACTTAGCTGCTTCTACATTTTGTGAAGATCAGGCTGGTGGAAGGCAGCGTCCCCAAAATGGAAAGATGTTCACATCATTGGCCTAAATTATTGAAATAATAACAGTAAAGCACATTATGTTTCTCGCGCATATCCCGTCATTTCACACTTGTGAACTTATTTATTGCTGACAGTAACTCTAAGAGGTAGGCTATACCTCATCTTCATTTTACAGATGAGGAAACAAGGCCCAGGGCAATTCGGTACATGACTAAACATGACAATTGGTAAGTGGAGGTGCCAGGATTTTAATCTAAGCACTGTACTTCCAGAGCCCGTGTATTTAAACTTGGAATAATAGTCAGCCTTGTTTTTATACCCAAAACACGAGTTGATGTGTTTAATTCTGTATTCTTGAGGGGTAAATCATTAGTATACGGGAAAGATAAACAGACTGGGAAGCTGGAAACTTGGGTGCCAGTTAGCTGTAGGAACCGTGGACAGGTCATTTTCTGCCCTGTGGACCTCATTTGCCTGATCTGTCAAATGATGGATTTTTGCTGAATAATTTTAAGATCCTCTGCAAGTCTGCTTCTGTCAAGCATTATAAGAATTAGTTCTTTTTAAGGTTATTCAGAATTTTATTATGTATCTACTCAGAAAACGCTTCATGTGATTTAGGTAACAATCACTCTAATCCTCTCCTTTTAGCAGCTATAGAATTTCAGTGGGAGGTATAAGTTCATTTGAGCTTTGGAATATATAATAGGTACATGCTGCTGATTTTGATTACCATAAAAGCACACTGAAGTTTCTTTTAGAATCTTCCTGACTTTTGAATAATTTTCTCTCCTTTTCGCGGAGGAAGAGCATCACGTTTTCTCTGTTTCTTCCTTTCTTTGAAGTGGTTTGTTCGCCAAGAACTGTGGGCAACCATAATGGATAGTGTGGGGTGAGCCCCTCTCCACCCCACGAAAGAAACTGACTATTCTGCCATGCATTTAACTAAATACGTGTTTCTCTAGCCGCAGCTTAAGTGAAATGGCATTTTTGGCATTTTGATTCCACTTTCATTTCCCCTCTCTTGGCAGGGTGTGCGTGCGCGCGCGCGCGCGCGTGTGTGTGTGTGTGTGTGTGTGTGTGCGCGCGTGCGTGTTGATGCTTGGACTGGAAAAGGTACGGCTGTGTTTTGTTGAGGCTGATGTAGGATTAGGTGCATTTGATTGAACTGCCGAACTAATGCAGCAGCATTTTCGTGTGACGCACATACATAAGCCTGTATTTATCAGCTGCAGGACTCAGCTTTACCCTTCTGGTTTCAAAGATCAGTTCTCAAAACGTGACTGCAAAGTTTTCCCAAGTTCGCCTTCCAGATTTTTGAGTAAAAGCAAAAGAAACAATAAAAACTGGTGTTAATGGGCACTCCTAAGAAGAAATCCAGATGTGATTAATGTGCCTCTCCTCTGGGCCCCACGGCACTTTGTTTCGATCTCCATTAAAGCACTTATTTCACGTTACTTTGCGTTCAAGTTAGCTGCGTACATGTTTACCTTCCCTGTTAGCTTCAGTTCCTTGTGTGACTTAGAGTAGAAGAATAGAAGCTGTGTCCCTTCGTGACTATCTTCGTAACGCCTGGCATAGCACAGAACACAAAATAGGTGCCCAGTGCCTAATCGTGGGATGAATCAGTCTTGTCCCATTCAGGAGGCTGTTCAGTGACATTCCTTCCTGGAACTCAGTGTAATCTTGAACCATACACTTAGTTTCACCAGACGTTAATGTTCGGCCAAATTAAAGAGTGCTGTGCACTCTGGGAGATCAACCTAACACCAGGCCCGATTGTATTTTTTGGCTGAGTCCACCTTCTTGCTGCCACATAGATGCTGTTTGCTTTATGAAAATATATGGCACCTAGCAAAAATGCTGAGTTGATTATCTGGGGTATATTACCAACTACCCAGGGTATATTCTCCTTGTCCCCAATTATTCACATTATGAATGAGGAGAGCAATGTAAGCTTCTAATTTTAAAACTTCCAAACATATGTGAGACCTCAGCAAAAGCCAACATTGAGAAGAGAGGAAACTTTTCTCCCATTTTTATATAAAGGTACAGCATTTATAACTGCTGCAGAACCCATCATTCTATCTCGGAAGCCCAGGTGACAGGTGAAATATGACTACAGATCAGCTCGCGGTTCCCCAGAAACAAGAAAATCTACTGTAAGTCTATGGATAACCATCTGTGTCATTAGTTGATAGCAGTTAGTGGCCACATTACTGCGCGTAAGGGAGACTCTTCGTTACGTGTTGACGTATGTCCCTCCAAAAAAGATATGTTGGAGTCCTTGCCCACCATACCTCAGAATGTGACCTGATTTGGAGATAGATTTTTACGGCGGTCATCGAGTTAGAACGAGGTCGCTATGGCGGGCCCTAATCCAATATGGCTGGTGTCCTTACAAAAATGCGAAATTTGACACAGAAGCAGACTTGCATAGAGAGCACTGTGAAGACACGAAGGGAAAAGATGGGTATCCCCAAGCCAAGGTGGGGAGGACTGAAAGAAGTCCTTTCCTCAGAGCCCTCAGAAGGAAGCCAGTCTGCAGAGGCCTGAATTTTAAACTTGCAGCCTTCAGAACTGTGAGACAATGGATCTGTGTTGTGTAAGCCACCCAGCCTTGGGTATTCTATTCTAGCAGTCCTGACAAACTCATAGTTACAGTTCGAAAATTCAGATCATGGCCATTGGAGTAGACTTTAAGAAACGATTGACTCTGGTTCCTTCTCTGCACCCTGGTTCCTGTCTGAGGCACTCACATCCAAGTGGGGTCCTCTGCTTAAGAGTGGAATACCGAGGGGCGCCTGGGTGGCTCGGTGGGTTGAGCATCCGACTTCGGCTCAGGTCATGATCTCGCGGTCCGTGGGTTTGAGCTCCGCGTCGGGCTCTGTGCTGACAGCTCAGAGCCTGGAGCCTGTTTCAGATTCTGTGTCTCCCTCTCTCTCTCTCACTCTCCCCTGTTCATGCTCTGTCTCTCTCTGTCTCAAAAATCAATGAACGCTAAACAAAAAAATTAAAAAAAAAAGAGTGGACTACCGATGATATGTATAATCTCCAGGGAACTGCCCAGTGTTCTTTCCCCACCTGTCAAGAAGTTGTTGTTTTGTTGTGATTTTGAGATTTAGCATACGTCCCTGGGTGTTTTCCCAAGCTTTATTGAGGTATAGTTGACAAAGAAAATTTATATTTGAAGTGTACATTGCGACGATTTGATATGCATATATATTGTGGGACAGTTATCTCAATTAAGCTATTAACACGTCCATCACGTCACGTTGTTGCCATCTGTGTGACTGCATAGTGAGAAGACATAAGATCTATGCTCTTAGAAACTTTCAGGCGTACAATGGAATATTATTAACTATAGTCACTACGCTATGCATTCGATCTCTAGATGTCATTTGTCCTGCGACTGAAAATTTGTACCGTTCGACCAACATCTCATTTTTCCCAGCCCCGGTCACCACATTCTACTCTCTGCTTCTCTGAGTTTGACTTAAAATTTTCTACGTAGACTTCATGCGTCTCCTTTGTTAATTTTACTTAGTTTTTTTTCTTTTGCCCAACTTCTACCACTTTCATTGTTCCTCCCACCCCACCCCGGCCTCTGGTCACCAGCATTGTGTTTTCTGTTTCTGTGAGTTCAGTTAATTTAGATTATACATATAAGTGAGATCATACAGTATTTTTCATTGTCTGACTTTTTTCACTTAGCATAATATATGCCAGGTCCATCCATGTTGTCAAAATGGCAGGAATTCCTTCTTTTTTATGGCCGAGTAATATTCCATTATACATCTTTTTTCTTTTTTCAACTTTTTTTTTTTTTTATTTACTTTTGGGACAGAGAGAGACAGAGCATGAACGGGGGAGGGGCAGAGAGAGAGGGAGACACAGAATCGGAAACAGGCTCCAGGCTCCGAGCCATCAGCCCAGAGCCTGACGCGGGGCTCGAACTCACAGACCGCGAGATCGTGACCTGGCTGAAGTCGGACGCTTAACCGACTGCGCCACCCAGGCGCCCCTATACATCTTTTTTCTTTAACCATTTTCTTTATTCATCTGTTGGTGGACATTTAGATTGTTTCCATATCCTGGCTGTTGTGAAAAAGGCTGCAGTGGCCACGGGGCACAGGTATCTCTTTGAGATAATGATTTTATTTCCTTCTGATATGTACCCACTAGTGGGATTCTATTTTTAATTAGTTGAGAAACCTCTGTACTGCTTTCCATGCTGGCTGAACCAATTTGCATTCTTACCAACAGTGAACAAGGGTTGGTTTTGTTTTTTTTTTTCATTTTCACTTCCTCACCAATACTTGTTATTTCTTATCTTTTTGATGATAGTCATTCTAACAGGTATGAGATGATATCTCATTGTGGTTTTGATTTGCATTCCCCTGATGATTAGACATGTTGAGCACCTTTCAATGTATCTCTTGGCCATTTATATGTGTTTTTTTCTTCTGAGAAATGTTTATTCAGGCCCTTTGCTCATTTTTTTAGATCTGATTATTTGTTTTATTGCTATTGAGTTATAAGGATTCCTTACATATTTTGGATATTAACCTCTTACCAGATAGATAGTTTGCAAATGTTTTATGCAAGTCTGTATTTTGTCTGTTCACTCTGTTGCTTGTTTCTTTTGCTGCTAACAAGTGTTTTAGTTGCTATAATCTCACTTGTCTGTTTTTGCTTTTGTTGCCTATGCTTTTGAGATCATATCCAAAAGATCACTTACCAGACCAAGGTCAGTAAATTTTTCCCTATCTTCTCTCGTGGGAGTTGTGTGGTTTCACGTCATACATTTAAGTTTTCAATCCAGTTTGAGTTAATTTTTATGTATGGTGTGCGATAAGGGTCCAATTTCATTCTTTTTGCATGTGGATATCCAGTTTTCCCATTAGCATTTTTCAAAAGACTATTCTCGGGGCACCCGGGTGGCTCAGTCGGTTAAGCGTCCTACTTCGGCTCAGGTCACTATCTCGTGGTTCATGGATTTGAGCCCCGCGTCAGGCTCTGTGCTAATGGCTCAGAGCCTGGAGCCTGCTTCCGATTCTGTGTCTCCCTCTCTCTCTCTGCCCCTCCCCTGCTCACACTCTGTCTCTGTCTCTCAGAAAAATGAAGAAAAAAAAAATTAAAAAGTTAACAGAAAAATTCTTTTAAAACGAAAAGACTGTTCTTTCCCCATTGAGGTTATTGGAACCTTTGTCAAATATTGGTTAACTGTAGATGTGCGGTTTTATTTCTGGACTCTTGATTCTATATTGACCTATGTATCTGTTTTTATGCCAGTACCATACTGTTTTGATTATTATAAGTTTGTAATGTTTGAAATCAGGAACCATGGGGCTTCTACGTCTGTTCTTTCTTGAGGTTACTTCGGTTACTTGGGGGTCTTTTGTGGTTCTATACGAATTTTAAGATTATGTTTTCTATTTCTGTGAAAAATGCCATTGGAATTTGGATACATATTTCCTTGAATCCGTGGATCATGTTGAGTAGTAAGGACATTTTAACAATATTGATCCTTCCAATCCATGAACACAGGGTCTCTTCTCATTTATGTGTCTTCTTCAGTTTCTTCCCTCAGTGTCTTACAGTGTTCAGTGAAAAGATATTTTTCCTCAATTGGTTAATTTTGCGTCTGAGGATTTTTTCATCGGTGTTGTGAACTGAATTGTTTTCTCAAACGTTTTATTGTATTCGGCATCTACAAATGCAACTGTTTTTGTATGATGACTTTGTATGTTGCAACTTTACAGAATTTGTTGATTCATTCCTTCTCACGGTTTTTGTTCACGTCTTCAGGACTTTTATATATAAGATCAAGCCATCTGCAAACTGAGACAATTTAGCTTTTTTTGTTTTTTGGTTTTTTTTTTCTCTCCAAATTGCATGACCTTTGTTTATTTTTTTCTTGTCTAATTGTGCTAGCTAGGACTTGCAGTACTTTGCTAAACAAAAGTGATGAAAGCAGGCACCTTTCTTGTTCCTGACTTTAAAGGAATGGCTTTCAGTTTTTCCCTACTTATCAAAAATGGCCTTTTATGTTGAGGTACTTTCCTTCTATATATAATTTGGTGAAAGTTTGTGTCATGTAAGGATGTTGGCATTTTGTCAAATGCTTTTTTCTTCATATACTGAGATGATCATATGATATTTATCCTTTATTTTGTGAAAGGAGCATATCATGCTTATTGTTGCTTATATATGCTTATTATGCATATGTTGAACTATCCTTGCATACCAGGGACAATTCCCACTTGATCATGGTGTCTGATCCTTTTAATGTTTGTTGAATTCAGTTTGGTAATATTTCTTTAGGATTTTTCCATCTCTGTTCTTTAGGAATATTGGCCCATAATCGTTATATTTTTTTGTAGTGTCCTTGTCTGCTTTTGGTATCAGGGTAATCCTGGCCTTGAAAACGAGATTGGAAGGGTTTCGATGAGTTTAAAAAATATTGGCATTAATTTTTTTTTTTTAATCTTTGGAAGAATTTACTAGTGAAGCCAACTGATCCTGGGCTTTTCTTTGTTAGGAGCTGTTTGGTTATTGCTTCAATATCTTTACTCGTTATTGGTCCATTCAGATTTTCTGTTTCTTCATAATTCAGTCTGATAGGTTGTATATTTCCAGGAATTTATTATGCATTTCTTCTAGGTTATCTGATTATTCACATATAATTCTTGATAGTGTTCTCTTACGATACTTTATATTTCTGTGGTATCAGTTGTGATGTGCCCTCTTTCATTTATGATTTTATTTATATGAGGTCTCTCTTTTTTTTTTCTCTCTCTCTCTTTTGGTTACTCCAGCTAAAGTGTTGTCAATTTTATTTGCTCTTTTCTGTCGTCTTTCTCTCTTTTTGGTTATTTTTGCCCTAATGCTATTATTATCATTTCCTTCCTTCTGCTAAGGATTGGCTTGTTCTTGTTTTTCTAGTTCCTTGAGGTGTAAAGCTAGGTTGTTTACTTGAGATCTTTCTTTTTTTCTTACTGTAGGCATTTATCACGAGAAACATCTCTCTTAGCACAACGTTTGCTGCATCCCACAGGTTTTAGTCCATTGTGTTTCCATTTTCGTTGTCTCAAGATACTCTTTGATTTTGCTTATGTTTTCTTCTTTGGCCACATTGTTTAGGAGGGTGTTGTTTAATTTCTACATATTTGTTAATTTTTCAATTTCCTTTTGTCATTGACTTGTAAATTGATACCATTGCGGTCAGAAAAGATATTCGATATGACATTAATCTTCTTACATTTGTTAAGACTTGTTTTGTGGAAGGTTCCAGGTATGCTTGGGAAGAATGTGTATTCTGTTGTCGTTGGATGGGATGTTCTGTATATGTCTGTAAGGTTCATTTGGTCTGTGGTGTAATTCAAGTCCACTGTTTCCTTATTGCTTTTCTGCCTAGATTGTATATCCATTGTTCAAAGGGGGATATTGACTCTGCTATTATTCAAAGGGGGATAGTACTCTGCTATTATTATATTGCTATTTATTTCTCCCTTCAGTTCAGGTTCTCTAATATTGGGTGTATATATATTTACAATTGTTATATCCTCTTGGAGTTGATCCCTGTATCATTATATAGCAACCTTTGTGTCTTGTGACAGATTCTGACTGGGAGTCTGTTTTGTCCGATACATTTAGGGTAGCCATCCCTGCTCTTTTGGTTACTACTCGCATAGCATATTTTTTTCCCATCCCTTGACTTTGAGCCTATGTGTATCCTTAAAGCTGAAGTGAGTCTTATGTAGGCAGCGTACTTTTATATCTTGTTTTCGTTTGGTTTTGCTTTGCTTTTATCCATTCAGTCCCTATGTGTCTTTTGATTGGATAATTTAATCTATTTTAATTTAAAGTAATTATTGATAGGTGAGGATTTACTGTTGCCATTTTTAAACTGTTTTATGACTGTTTTCTAGTTCTTTGTTCCTTTCTTTTTCTCCTAGTGTTCTCCTTTGTAATGTGTTGATTCTTTTTTTTTCTTTTTCTTCTTTTTTTTTTTTAAGTGGTATGCTTTGATTTATTTCTCTTCATTTTTTGTGTTCCTGCTGGAATTTTTTCTTTTTCTTTCTGGTTACCTGTGAGGCTTATGCAAAACATCTTATAGTTAGAACACTCTACTGATAACAACTTAACTTCAATCACATACAAAAACTACACTTTTACTTTTCCTACCCTGTTTTATGACTCTAATGTCACACTTTACATCATTGTATATCGTGTTTCCATTAAGAGATTATTGTGGCTATAGTTTATTTTTAATGCTTTTGTTTTTTAACTTTCATACTTGAGTTAAAACTGACTTCTGTACCAATATTACACTATTAGAATACTGTGTTATTGTATATTCATCTTAATCAGTAAATTAAAACATACTGTCATAGACTTACATGCTGTTACTTAGTGGGTTTTTTGTGTGTGTAAAATAGAAATTCATTCAAAAGCAAGTTATTCTGAGGGGCACCTGAGCGGGCCCGTTGGTTGAGCCTCTGACGCTTCATTTCGGCTTAGGTCATGATCCCGCGGTTTGGGAGTTCGAGCCCTGGCCTGCTTAGGATTCTCTCTCTCCCTCTCTCTCTCTGCCCCTCCACCACTTGCACTGTCTCTGCCTTTCTCAAAAATCAATAGTTTTTTTTTTTAAAAAAATAAAAGCTAGTTATTTTGAAATCAGAAGGAATTTCCCTATAGAAACAACCTCATAAATGAAGATCAGGTCCCATGTTAGCCCACAAAAACCTATATTGCTAATTGTATTGTAAGCCTAATCACCTTTTAAACAAAGGTGGATAGTTCCATACATACCTGTATTAAGAAAATACATTTAGCACACTCAGGGCACATCTCTTTTCCTACCTCTACTTTAATCAATACTAGGAGTCAGTAGAAATGTGCTCCTCCTTTATTTTATTTTTTTAATGTTTATTTTTTAGAGAGAGAAAGAGACAGAGAGAGCACGCGAGCAGGGGAGGGACAGAGAGAGAGGGAGACAAAGAATGTGAAGCAGGTTCCAGGCTCTGAGCTGTCAGCACAGAGCCTGATGCGGGGCTCGAACTCACGGACCGCAAGATCATGACCTGAGCTGAAGTAGGACGCTTAACCGACTGAGCCACCCAGGCGCCCCTATGTTTATTGGTTTATTTTTAAAAGAGAGCGAGACAGCACAAGCAGGGGAGGGGCAGAGAGAGAGAGAGGGGGAGACACAGAACCTGAAGCAGGCTCCAGGCCATGAGCTGTCAGCACCGAGCCTGACGCAAGGCTCAAACTTAGAAAGTGTGAGATCACGACCTGAGACAAAGTCAGATGCTTAACCTACTGAGCCACCCAGGTGCCCCCTGCTTGCTCCTTTAGAAATGGGTGCAGCAAATGTCTCCCAACATGGTCCTGGCAGTGAGAAAGAGAGCCCTCTTGGCCTTCACTGGTATGAAGAGAATAGGGACAGCAGCTCTGTAGTGGTAGTTTGGGCAGCAGAGTAAAAGTCTTAATGGCATGGATTCTTACGATAGTAATAATAATGGCAGTGGTGATAACAGTGATGTCAACGATGGTGGCAGAGAGGAGATGGCAAGTTGCGCAATCCACGCGGGCTCTTCCCCTATGTATGATTAGTTCATAAAGAGAGAGTATCTGGAAAAACCAGAGACATAGCATCTGAAGTCCATTTCTTTCATGAGTGTATAATTTTGGTTAAGCTACTTACACCCTTTATGTTAATGGCTCCCTTTGTGCATTAGTTGACTGTGGTTAATAGTATTTCAGAAGCTTGCGTTGACACAGTTATATAATAGTGCCTAGCTCATGTTCAGCACATGGGTGGTGTCCAGTCAGTGCCCCAAAGTCAAGTCCGTACTTCTCATTTTGAGAATGTTATGTGAGAAAGAATCAATGGCCTTGATTAAATATGAAGTTGATTCGTATTTGATTAAATTTCAATTTTTAAAAATTTATTTACAAAAATAAATTTTATACATGAAATTTTATGAGGAAACCAAATTTTACTTAAAAAATAAATTTTTAAAAATTAAACCTATTAAAATTAATCAATTCATTTAAAATTTATGAAAATTAGTAACATCATTTAAACCAAATTTTATAAACAAATTTTATTTAGAAAAAACCTCTAGCAGGAACACACAAAGTAAACAGAACAAAATCAAAGCATAATTAAGTTGATTAAAGAAGTTTTCCTTTTGTCCCTGAAACCCACCAAGTCCATGATTTCCTTTTGCCAAATCTACGTTAATTGGTGTGCATGATTGTTCCTACGTGGTTTATAACTGGTTCGTACATCATCTTTTCCTAATATATTTTAAAAAATAACAAGGTGAAAATACTCAGTCTATCACTTGGAGGGTCTTGTAACTTTTAAGTACATCCACATTTTTCTTTTCCAGTCCTGAAGATCATTTCTGCTCAATGATTTCTCAAATTATTAATAGTAGCTTTCTGATATTTATCAATTCTTTAGATAACCAAGAGGCTAGGTACAATCCCTATGAACTGGCCCTCATTTTTTTTTTTCTCAATGTCATCTTTACCTGTTTTTTTCCTTAAGTGATCCCTCTCTATAGTTGAAACTTTCCACTCTCCTCTAACACAAGCTGCCCCTCGTTTGCCAGCATTTTCTTGAATCTTCTTTGCTAGATATATATAGAAGTCTGGTTTAGTAGATATGCTTCCCTTTCAGCTTTGTTTTCCTAATTTTGGTTCATATACAGTTATCAGACCCTAGGTAGGGGTGACTTTAGTGGTGCTGATATCATTATTTTATACATAGTCACTGTGGTAAATGTTCATGTATAATAGGATTTGTCCTATAAAAATGTAGCTCTCTCTACTCATTACTAAGCCATTTTATTTCCTAGGTATTTTCCTGCGCGACTGATGGTTATAGAGAATATTTACAAAAATTTCTAGGGTTTCCACCTCAATTTTATTAATGTTTTATATATTTGCATATTTTAGGGGGGCTTGGGTTTCATTATATTTTCTTTGCCCTTTGATGGAAATTCACTGTCAACAGGTTTCTAAAGAACAGTGTCTTGTTTTAGTCTTTAGTAATAGCTGCTGTTGTTGCTGTTTTAGGGTGCAGAATACCTTATTTGCTGTGGTGCTGAGAGCGCTAGGCAGTAAACTTGGTATAATCATATTTTTATTCCTGAAATGTTTTGTCCAGAGAAATAAAAACAGAGTAAAAAACATTAATATATTAGTATCTCTTACTTTATTTTCATGTAAAACCTGTTGGCTGGTTGATTTGTTTTCAGCTAAGCTGTGTTACCTCTGTGTTTGAAACCAAAGAAATACTGAAGTGAAGTTTGGGAAGGCTTGAAATGAAGATTTTAATTTTATCTTCAATTCCTGTTACAAATAGTTCTGGGGACTCTAATAGATATTCCGGTTACAGTAATTTCTTTGGCAACATATTTTACCATGACCATTTTTCTCTTGCCACATTGAACCTTCCATAGCTAGACATTATGCTCTTGTCATTCAACTAGTTTATTCTCAGCTTAATTTTACGTTCATAGCTTATTTTTTAAGCTATGTGGCAAAGAGTAGAGTGCATTTGAAGGAGTTTAAGAAAATAAAGCGAGCTTGTTACTGACGGAAAACATTAAAATATTAAATTAGTAAAGTGGTGTATTTTGGTATAAATTAAGTGGCCCCAGTTGCCCACGTACCTAATAAGAAAAAGAGAGGAAGTGATGGGCAAGCAAGGCTGAGGCTAGGGGCCACTAATCTGGCTGACGGGGTGAGTCATTACCAATTACATTGCCAAAGGCTGGTGGTGGGTGAGCTCTGGTACCATCTTGGTTGACCTCACCATACAAATGCTTCATTGTGGTTGACGGAGTGAGGCAGAACTGTCCAGCCCAATGGTTCTTAACCTTTGTACATGGTAGTGCATGGATATCACCTGCAGAGCTTTGAAAGGTTTATGCTAAGCCCACATCCAGAGATTCTCATTCAACTGGTCTCAGGTGAAGTTTAGCTGTCTAAAGCATCCCCCCGTCCCAAACAAAGAGATTCTAATCCCCGTCAAGATTGAAAGCCACTGGTTTACGTGATAATCAGAGCAAGAGCATTAGATATACTGAGTGGTTCATGGGAAGGAGGACTTGAGCCCACTGCTTGGATTAGAGCTGAGGATGCTGAGATAAACAGTAAAGCTTTGGTTCTAGTGGAACAATCAAGAAACCAAGTCCTCAACTTACCTACACCCCTGGGTAAATAAAACAGAGGTGAGATAAATGGTCTAACTGATAATAAGTAAGTGATTACACACTGGACAGCTACCAAGCTCAGGGAAATTAAAAAATCACTGAGCAAGTCAGGAGGCTTCTGGGCATGTGTAGCTGTCACTGGAGAGCTTATTAAACTTCAGTGAACAGTGAGCATTATAATCCCTGGAAAAGCCTTCAAACTTCTTCCGTTGGTACTGTCCTCTCAGGATAAAATAATAACTACATGATAAATTAATGAAGCCAAAAGCTGGATTGATATGTGTACGTGTTTGTGCCAGTCATGATGTTGGATTTCTCTGAATGGAAGATCGTTTTGATTTCATAATATAAGCTCATGAAAAGAAGAGAAGACACGCCAAGATAACCTGTCTTTCGTATGTAAATTATTTGGAAAAATCTCTTTCGTTGGTTCCATAAATATTAAGCGATTGCTATATCCAAGTTTTGTGCTAGCCACTGGAGATAAGGCTGTGAGCAAGAGATAAACCGGTCCTACTCTCATAAAACTTATATTCTTATACTATTGCCATACTTTACTAAAAGTTTTAAGCAAAATAGGTCAGTCAGAGAAAGACAAATACCATATGATTTCACTCACATGTGGAATTTGAGAAACAAATGAGCAAAAGGAAAAAAGCCATAGGCAAACCAAGAAACAGGCTCTTAATTCTAGAGAACAAACCGCTAGTTACCAAAAGGGAGGGGGGTAGGGGGGATGGATTAAGTAAGTGATGGGGATCAAGGAGGACACTCGTCGTGATGAGCACAGTGTATTGAATGGAAGTGCTGAATCACTCTATTGTACACCTGACGTCAATATTACACGGTATTGTTCACTAACTGGAATTTAAATAAAAACCTAAAAAAATATAAAAGTCTTAAAATAATTACGTTTAGCAAATAGAGAATCAGCTGCTGGACAGGGATAGGTAGACAGGAACTGATGTATAATGTGGAGGACAAGTTATATCCTTCTCTTAGTTGAACCCTGTAAGTGGCGCTGGGAGTATTTTACACTTCACAACTCATTGTAAGCCATACCCATATGGCTAGATTGTAGCCATACCCATTTACCCTTCCATACTCATTCACTCCAACCTCCTCAGCACACACATCTTAATCTTTCTGCAATGAATAAAGGTCATCTTAATCTGGATTTGCATAGACTTTTTTTTCCCCCCATTCGATTATCTTAGTTCTTTGTTTGGATTTGTTTAGTCACTCACCTTAATAGATACATTCCAATCACTGTATTTCTTCCTTTCTCCCTTTCCCCATATCAAACCACTGGCCTCTACATCAGTGCAACCTGGCAGACAGCAGAAACAACGTAACGTGGACAAAGTTATGTGCCTCACGGTTCGCTTTCAACTGGAACGTGGGCAACCAAAGTGGAAACACTTGAATAGTTTCAGGGTATACGGATGGAAAATAGATTGCTCAAAATTGACGTTATTGAAATAATGCAAGACAATCTCTAGAAGTATTTGTAAAATATATCTGACGTATCAAAATAAAAGCTACTGCCACTTCCGGCAGGACCAGCTTTTGGCCCAAAGGAAAGGATTTCCCTCAGTGTTAAAACATGATGCCATTAGTTATTACCAGGTGTCTTCTGGAAAGTTTACATTGGCTACCGTATAGCATCAAGTTTGTGTTGTTGAAAGAAGTGCAAAATGGCTAAATACTGTCTATTGGTCAATGGTGGTTTTTCAAGAGAAATTCTAAGTCATGTTGCTAATGGCTGTCATCTAGATTTCTGAAAAACTGACTAGTAAGGGTAACTCTTATGAATGACGAAATGACTTATCTTTTTAGATGTTTATTTTATCACGTCAACTTTCTCTTTAAATTGAATCTTTAAAATCCAGAACAATGAACAACTGTCAAAGTATTTCAGGTAATATTAAGAAAATCATGGCAGCGGAATACATATTTAGTGTTATTTCTGAATACATCACAAGTCATTTAAAAACCTTCCCGCAAACATTTTTAAGTGTTTCCCATGGAAATAGTTCTTTATGAGGCAACATCTGTGTATCATATAAGCAATTAGCTTCCAGAATTGTAATAGTAATATTTTCACTTCTAAACCAGTCTTAATCAATTTATACTACAGCCGTGTCTCCAAAGTACCAGATTGCCAACTGTTGCCAAGATCTTCATGCATTGTAGTAAAGTAAATCATTCTAACCATATTACCTAATATTACTAAGATACTTTGGAATGTAAGTTCACTGATAGTAGACATCTGTATTTCATTATTTTAGGTAGGAAGGCTAACAATGCATTCCCAGCTCTTCTCCAAAATTCTAGTTTCCTCAAATAGCACTAAAACATTTCAAAATGCCTAAATGAATCTCTTTTGCACTGCCGGTGGGGATGCAAACTCTGGAAACCGTATGGAGGTTCCCCCCAAAATTAAAAACAGAACTACCCTCCGACCCAGCAACTGCACTACTAGGTATTTATCCAAGGGATACAGGGGTGCTGTTTCGAAGGGGCACATGCACCCCCATGTTGATAGCAGCACTAGTAACAACAGCCGAAGTATGGAAGGAGCTCACATGTCCATCGATGGATGAATGGATAAAGAAGAGGTGGTATCTAGATACAATGGAGTATTACTCGGCAATCAATAAGAATGAAATCTTGCCATTTGCAACTACGTGGATGGAACTGGAGGGTATTATGCTAAGTGAACTTAGAGAAAGACAAATATCATATGACTTCACTCATATGAGGACTTTAAGATATAAACAGATGAATATAGGGGAAGGGAAGCTAAAATAATATAAAAGCAGGGAGGGGGACAAAGCATAAGAGACTCTTAAATATGGAGAACAAACAGGATTACTAGAGGAGTGGTGAGAGGGGGGATGGGCTAAATGGGCTACAAATCATGAGTTAGATAGTTCCTTGGAGAAATAGAGATTGTAAAGAATAATACTGGCTTTGCATTCCAGACAATAAATTATTATACTATATGTTATCATACTGTATTAAATTTTAGTGAAAGAGAATGAGGTTTTACAAGTAAATTAATCAATTAAATATTTTACCCGAGAATATCCCTGTCTCTACTGACACTGAAGTGTTGGAAAACACATTCAAGTAAATAAGCGTAGTAGTTTGACGAAAGATTCAGAAGCCATGCATGTGCAGAAGTAACTATCACCTTGGTCAGATCACCACCTTCTTCCTTCCTTCATTGATTCATCACGTATTGATTACAAACAACGTACTGGGAACTGTGTTACTTTCTGGGAGCGCAAAGATGAGTAAAATAGAGAAAGCAAATTAGTTAAATACAATTTACAGTATACATAGCCCTCAGTATTTGAAGTCCCACTGTCTAACTATTTGGTCTAGACATTTGCAAAGCACATTAACTCAAAATCTGCCTAATTGTAGACTTACTCTTGGTATTAGGTACTCCAGTAAAAAGGATTACCTTGCACAGGAGTCCTGTCCAGAGGATATAGAATACACCCAACAGTATTTCAACTGTTCTCCTGATAGCATTGCGTCTGGTGTTCTATTTGTTTTAATCTGTTGTGCATTATCATTATCATTTTCCCCACCCAACCCTGCAGGGTTTAACCCTTTGTTAGTCCCAGTGTTTGCTTGTTCACTGCTCATAGTACCTATTCTTTGCAAAGTAGAAAGAAATGTGATTAGTATTGAATACTGTTCAATATCGTAGGATATTGCCCAAAACACATCCACTAATGACTGCAGTATTAAAAGATTATGTATTTAGTATTTAGGGGGAGGAGTCAGACAATAGACATTAATGTTTCACAGTTCTGGAAGGCTAGGAAGTCAAAGATCAAGCTTCCAAAATGGTTGAGTTTGTGGTAACGGCCCTCACCTGGGTTTGCAGATGGCCTCCTTCACGTTGTGCCTTCACATGGTGGAGAAGGAGACAGAGCTAGCTTTCAGGTCTCTTCTTAGGAGGTCACTAATCCCATCATGGGGATCCCACTCTCATGACCTCACGTAAACCTGATTACCCCCAAAGCCCCCACCTCCAAATACGTATTTGGTATTTTAACTGCTGTATATTATGCAGAAATCCTTGATGGGTGGTAATTTAGGCATTTTTTTTCACACTCTCCAAATGTTTTCATTATTTTTTAAATTTAATTTATTATTATTTTTTTAATTTACATCGATGTTAGCATATAGTGTACCAGTGATTTCAGGAGTAGATTCCGTAATGCTCCTTCCCCATTTAGCCCATCTCCCCTCCCACAACCCCTCCAGTAACCCTCTGTTTGTTGTCCATACTTAAGAGTCTCTTGGGGTGCCTGGGTGGCTCAGTGGGTTAAGTGTCCGGCTTCCAGCCAGGTCATGATCTCACAGTTCGTGAGTTCGAGACGCATGTCGGGTTCTGTGCTGACAGCTTGGAGCCTGGAGCCTGCTTTGGATTCTGTGTTTCCCTGTCTCTCTGCCCCTTCCCAGCTCAGGCTCACACTGTGTCTCTGTCAAAAATAAACAAACCTAAAAAAACAAAACAGAGTCTCTTATGTTTTGTCCCCCTCCCTTTTATATTATTTTTGCTTCCCTTCCCTTATGTTCATCTGTTTTGTATCTTGAAGTCCTCATATGAGTGAAGTCATATGATATTTGTCTTTCTCTGACTAAGTTCACTTAGCATAATACCCTCCAGTTCCATCCACGTAGTTGCAAACGGCAAGATTTCATTCTTATTGATTGCCGAGTAATACTCCATTGTATCTAGATACCACCTCTTCTTTATCCATTCATCCATCGATGGACATGTGAGCTCCTTCCATACTTCGGCTGTTGTTACTAGTGCTGCTATCAACATGGGGGTGCATGTGCCCCTTCGAAACAGCACCCCTGTATCCCTTGGATAAATACCTAGTAGTGCAGTTGCTGGGTCGGAGGGTAGTTCTGTTTTTAATTTTGGGGGGAACCTCCATACTGTTTCCAGAGTTTGCATCCCCACCGGCAGTGCAAAGGAAATTCATTTAGGCATTTTGAAATGTTTTAGTGCTATTTGAGGAAACTGGAATTTTGGAGAAGAACTGGGAATGCATTGTCAGCTTTCCTACCTAAAATAATGAAATACAGATGTCTACTATCAGTGAACTTACATCCCAAAGTATCTTAATAAACAAATTAGAATCAAATATTGAGAGAGGCCTGGATTTGAGCTGCAGAATTCTGATAGAATATTTCAGACACCACATCCTCCCACAACAATTTATGCCATTGATTGTGGTCGTGATTTCAAGGGTGTACACCTTTCGCCAAACTCATTAAGTGGTATACATTAAATATGTAAGCTTTGTGCATTCAATTATACCTCGATAAAGTGTTTCTTTTTGAATAATGGTCACAAACCAGTACGAATTTTCATTTTAGCTATTTTCATACAGATTGAAAAACTTACTCTGCACTAGGAGGTTGCACTCACTGAGTAGAAAGTTTTCGTAATCACAGAAAGCAGCATAGTGGAAAAATCCCTGGACATTTAATCTCGGCATTAAAATAACTGCACAACTTTGGAAAAAGTGCCTTACCTCCTTGTGCCTCTGCAAAATTAGCATAATTATTATTTGGCCTACCACAGAAGGTTGTTGTGGGTCTCAAGTTTGTTAACATATGGGGATGTGCTATGAGGCCTTCCATTACCATATGAATGCTAGGCATTAGTTCTACCTGGTGGGTAAGAGGTAGCCTCGCTGTCACCTTGGGCCTGACAGAGAAGTGGAGAAGACTTACCACAGCTAATGGATGTCACTTAGTCATTTCCCTGAGCCTACCTGAGCTCACTTTTGGCTATGACACCCTCTCCGGAAGTTTTATTTTGCTCTGAAATTTCTCTGCTTCAGTAGGTTTCGCGCCAGTGTAACGGTCTTTCTTTGCTGTTTCTATAGATATGATATTCTTGAGGGCAACAAAACTGTGGGGAAACAGGTTTATCAACTGAAAACAAAGAATCTTGTGAGCCCATGATGATTTGGAGCATTCAATTATCAGCTGACATTCGGGCTGTGTCTATATCACAAACAAATGATTGATAAATGAGTAAAGTAAGATACATGTGGATCTTACATGTGGATGTTAGCCCTTTGCGGGGCTTGCATCCATGAACTGTGAGATCATGACCTTAGCCAAAATCAACAGTGCAATGCTTAACTGACTCAACCTCCCAGGTGCCCCGGTATTACTTTTTTTTTTTTTTTTTTACTTTATTCTAATTTTCTGTCTAGATTGTCAAAGAACAAGCATGGGGAGTGATGAACAGTAAATTGGATGTCTATAAACCTGGCTATATATATATATATATAGAGAGAGAGAGAGAGAGAGAGAGGGAGAGAGACTTAAAATTATTTTAATATTCTGAATGAAAACATTTTCCTAATAGGAGTGGTCATATCATTTTTGATTTTGAAAAAGCAAAGACAAATGAAAGAATTCAATCCATTTTCTGCCCCTCCATAGTATTTAGAATTGAGAAGGAATCAGTATTTTTGTTTTCTGTGAAATCGGATCATAGGGAAGCGGAAATGTACAATTTCAGTGCCGGAGGTCTAAGAACTTGACAATCCAATATAAATTAAAATGAATAAAGAGAACAGTCGCCTGGGTATACGTTTCTAGGGCTCTCCCCTTCCTGTCTCACCGCTTGGATGGCTAATCACTAAAACAACTCCGTCTGATTGTTGGGACTGGCAGATGAGGTCAGATACAGCTGAGATTGTGAGTTCATCCAGAGGAACATGCAGATTCGGAGATGTTGTTTTTCACTGCAGGGTCAATTAACGATCCAGCAATTTGGACATCAGCAAATTCTTCTTGCCCTGTGAGGATTTGCAAGCAGGCATGGAGCAGAAGGTATATATTCAAGATTCGTAGACCAGCTTCCAACTTATTATGGCAATTGATGTGTGGTGCCTGTGCTGAAAGGAAATTTGGTTACTCTGGCTAAACTGAAGGATCTGAGAGGCGAAAGGATCTACAAAATACAGCAAACATAAGACATAGCTCACCTGTTAATTTGCATGTTAATGCGCTTAATTGCCATAGCAACAGACAATCCTTCAGGTGGTGTAAAAAATATTTTCTGTAAGACACTTCCATAAAACAAAGTGACACAAAAGTTAAAAACAACGGCCAAGAAGATACTAGAATCAGACTGGCAGTATTAATATTGGAGAGACTAGAATTTAAGATCAAAGGCAGCAAATAAGATAAAGAGTGGAATGATAATGATATATAGTTACGGTGATTATATAGAGATAGTTTTGCATCCAAATGGGAGACTTTTGCAAGGCATTATTAATGACGCTGGGACAAGAGTAATAAAGAAGATGTAACAGTGTTAACCATTTAATATAAAAAACATAGTGACAACATAAAAAATAGCAGAAAAATATATTATGCAAAGGGAAATGGATAAAACCACCGTTAGAGCAGGAGATGTTAGTATGCATCCTTCAGTATTTGGTAGAATAAATACATTTGAAAAAAATAAAGGGGGCACCTGGGTGGCTCAGTCCGTTGAGTGTCCAACTCTTGATTTTGGCTCAGGTCATGATCCGAGGTTTGTGAGATCAAGCCTTGTGTTGGGTTCTGTGCTGAGCAGGGAGCCTGCTTTAAGATTCTCTCTCTCTCTCTCTACCTCTGCCCCTCTCCCCTGCTTGCACTCTCTCTCTCTCTCTATAAAAAAAGTAGAATTTGTATAATAGCCTCAGTAAATGTGATATAAAACTTTGAACAGTATAAACAGAGAATACAAATCGCCATGATACAAAGAAATTGATCATGCATTTGGTCACAAGGATGTGAATAATGATTAAAATAATATCTTCTTATTATTTTATTTATTATGAGCAACTATTTCATGGAATAGAGCTTGGATTAGATCATTCTCTTGACTGCAATTTAGTAAGTTTAGAAGCCAACATGAAGAAGACACGCTGCCAACCTTAAACATTTAAAAAAAAAAAAAACTTTGTTAAATAAGCTCTAAATGAGGGTAAACATAAAGCATAAATGATACGTTATTTACAAAATGGTAAAAATAGGGATGCTTTACTCAATGTGTGGCATACAGACTCTGCTGAAATCAGAGGAAAGTATTTATTGTTTTTCTACTTTAATTATTTAAAACAAAGACTTGGGGCGCCTGGGTGGCTCAGTCGGTTTAGCGTCCGACTTCGGCTCAGGTCACGATCTCGCGGTCTGTGAGTTCGAGCCCCGCGTCAGGCTCTGTGCTGACTGCTCAGAGCCTGGAGCCTGTTTCACATTCTGTGTCTCCCTTTCTCTCTGACCCTCACCAGTTCATGATCTGTGTCTCTCTGTCTCAAAAATAAATAAACGTAAAAAAAAATAAAATTAAAAATAAAATTAAAAAATAATAAAACAAAGACTGAACACAAGCTAAAGATTGAGCTTCGAACACAAGTGAAAGAATAATAAAACGGACCAAGAGAAAGAGGGAGAAATTAAGAAAGATAAACTCTGAAATCAAATGGAAAACAATATTAGTGAAAAAGAGCAATGTGGTAAATAATGACAAAACAGGCCAAAATGCAGAGTGACTATAATGGCATAAAGTAGTCACTTAATGAAAATACGTTTTTCAGTTCAGTATAACCAAATATTTTGAAGCCGTGGCATTTGTAAATTCAGCATACATGCATTGTTTCACTGAAAACATATTCTTTCTTTTTCCTCCCTATCACCAGTCAATCTCATATCCTGACCCCGGGCGGCCATTTTCCTCTTTAGGTAGTGTGAAACTAAAACACACTTTTCATTTCGGGAACAAAAATCCAATTTCTAACACAGAGGTACAACGCCGCACATAGACAACAGCCCTCGTATCACCTCAATAGCTAAGTTCCACAGAGTAAGTTTGTTTTCACCGCTGTTAAACTTTGACATATTACATCCTTCCTTCTCACCTCTGCTAAGGAAAAAGATGAAACGCGTAAGCCGAAACCTCCAAGAGCGCTTCAAAAGCCATGTGTCGCTGAGAAGATAAGCATTAGAAAAAAGGCTATGTCAAATTAATACTTTCTAAAAAGCTTCATCTGGGCCTTACCTTTTCTTCTTTTTCAAAAAAGTTTGTTTACTTTGAGGGAGAGCGCAAGAGAGTGAGGGTGTGAGTCAGGGGCGGAGGGAGAGAGAGAGATCCCCAAGCAGGCTCCTTGCTGTCAGCGCAGAGCCCTAAGCGGGGCTCGAACTCACGAACCGTGAGATCGTGACCTGAGGCGCAATCACGGTTTAGAGGCTCAACCAGCTGAGCCACACGGCGCCTCTCTCATTTCTTTAATGAGGAACATGGGTTGGGGTTCTCGCTCAGTATACAATTGGGGATGGTGGGTTTATCTGGCTCCCCACAAATATGCAGTTCCAAGTGGACTGTCAACAACTGGACATAGTCCTGTTTAGGACCCTAAAGCAGGATTTCTCCAGAACTTGACGCTCCATTCTAGCTGTGAGTTCAGTCCTACTTGGTGATTGCTTAGGATTTTCATCTTTCTTTGGGCCCCTAAGACCTCTTCCGTCATCTTTGAGTATTTCTGTGAGGCCACCGGAAGAGGAGCCCTGTAGGTTCTGTCACATCTGCGCCCCCACTTGCATTTACGTTCATAGACTCCATCTTCCCTCATTTTAGCCTAGAGAAACTGTCAGCACTTCTAGAGAAGCTCAACCCCTCCATTTGTGCACCAAATCCCATTCCCTCTTCCCTGTTTAAGGACATGGATCAGCACTTCTCTCCTTCTCCATCAGTTTCCTTTTAACACTGATGGGTTATACCCATCAGCATACAACGCGCTATATGATTGTCATATAGTTGGCTACACAATGAGCATTTACCTTGCGTCCAGTCCAGTGATAGAAGCTGCGAGAATATCGTTACTCAAAGTAAAAGACATGCTTCTTCCCTCAGAAGAGCTTATATATTGCTGGGCAGATCCTTACCGGCCCTCCTTTATCTTTGCCTCACTTTCTAGTGAGGTAAGTAAGACAGGTGTGATCACCATCCTCAAAATCATCTCTTCGTCACCTTTTATCACTATCACCTTCACCATCATTCATCATCACAGAACCAGCGAACATGACATGAACATTTATTTTATGCTAAGTGTGTCACATACATTATCTCATTTAATTTTAAACATCCCCCATATATAGTAGGTGCTATGATGAGCTGATGTTCATAGGAGTCCTGGGATTCACTCTGACTTATTTCACCTAGCATATTACCCTCTCGGTCCATCCATGTTGTCTAAATGACATGATCTCATCCCCCCCCCCTTTTTTTTTACAGCTGTGTAATATTCCTGTGTGTGTGTGTGTGTACACATCACATCTTCCTTATCCATTTGCCTATTCATGGATGCTAAGGTTGTTTCCATATCTTGGCTATTGTAAATAATGCTGCAGCAAACATAGAGGTGCATATATCTTTCTTTTTAAAAAAGTTTACTTATTTATTTTGAGAGAGACAGAGAGTGTGAGTAGGGGAGGGGCAGAGAGAATGAGGGAGATATAGAATCCCAAGAGGTTCTGTGCTGTCACTGCAGAGTCCAATATGGGACTTGGACCTCGAAGCCACGAGATCATGACCTGAGCCAAAACCAAGATGTGGACGCTTGACCGACTGAGCCCCCCCAGGCCCCCCCTGGTACATATATCTTTCTGAATTGGTGTTTTTGTTTTCTTTGGATAAATACCCAGTAACGGAACCATTGGATCATGTGGCAATTCTGTTTTTAATTTTTTGAGGACCCTCCATACAGTCTTCCACAGTGGCTGTACCGGTTTATTTCTCTGCCAACAGTATACAAGGGTTTCTTTTTCTCCACTGTAAAAAGGCAGAGCCAAAATTCAAGTTTAGGTTGATCCAAAGCCTTCTCTCTTAATCACTTTTTTCAAATGAAGAAACTGAGGCTCAGAGTGTTTAAGTAACTTGACCATGCATGACTAGTAAGCGTGAGCCTTCCAACTCTTTTCACTACCGGGATAAAATGATGACCAAAGATGTTGGAGATGTATACTGTGTGAGTTCAGAGAAGAGAGAGAAACTAGTGTGTGCTAAACCATCACGCAAGGAATTAAATGGAAGAGCCAGATTTTGACCCTTGTAAGAACTGTGCTCCATTATTATTTTTTTGAGAGAGAGACAAAGAGACAGAGAGAATGAGCAAGGGAGGGGCAGAAAGAGAGGGGGACAGGGGATCCACACTGGGCTCTGCACTGACAGCAGTGAGACCAATGTGGGGCTCAAACTCACAAACCATGAGATCATGACCTGAGCTGAAGTTGGCCGCTCAACTGAACGAGCCACCCAGGGGCCCCTCTGCTCCCTTGTTTCTTACCAAGAAGTAGTAGGTGAGAATAAAGTAAAGTTTCTTAGATGAAGTTTTGTCTTTAGGTACACATTATTCATCATTAAATGCTTAATGACACTGTGAGAAATTGGCATCGAATTTTAATCATTTAAATGTAATTAATGGTTTTTTCTTTTTAAGCTACTATTCGACATTTGGAAATGTCAGACACTATTGCAAGTTGAAAAGAAAATCCCAATAGCTACCTAGAGAAAGGCTGGGAGGTTGTGGGTTCGTTTCACACTTGCTCAAACATCATGTGTCTCCTGTGGCATGCCCAAGGGATTTGTCCAAGCAATGAAGTTATGGACTCCGTATCTTAATGGACTTCATTATTGAAAGGTTTGAATGCTGTAGAGAAGTCTATTGCCTTTTAACAACAGGCTCTGCCTTCTTGTTGAAATTGCTAATAAATCTATCTCAGAAAAACAACGTAATAGATTTTTTTCTATATCTTTATGTTGCTCCCAACTCAGGCTCCAGTTTGCCAGCTTCCTAAGGGAACGTGCTGGCGACAGCATCCACATCCCATGATGCCAATTGTTTCACTCTTAGCCGTGGGTGTTGGTGTTATGCGCCCTCTCCCCTGCCCTACCCTGCGTGGGTCATACCTGCATACTAAATCCCGTGGTAGTTTTAAAGCTTTCATGAAAAGTAACTCCTACCACAACCACCAAAAAGTAGGGGGACGTTACCCTTTAATGTTAGGTGCGACTTCTAAAAAGTAAGAAAAGGGTTTCAAAACTGAGAAATCTTACTACGTAAAAAGGGGCCAGGAGCTCTGAACTCTTGTCTTTCCCTTCAGTATTTTCACTTGTACACGTTTATCCCCTTAGTATCCCCGCTCTACTCCAAATATGCAAACATGTCCTCGACTTTCTTTCTCATTTTATTTAACATCGTTGTCGGCTTACGCTGCTTGATGATAGGAGTGGAGTCTAGCTATTCCGTAGACTTGGAACAGCTGAAAAAGAGTGAAAAATATCCTTTGCTAAAACGAAAAGTTAGAAGGCTTAGGAGAGTGTTAGAAGGAATTAAATGCGCCAAAGAAGTACCTTCTCTTTGAGAAGAAGAGACGAGGATTTGTTCTCCATTGTCAATTGCGCAAGCCTTCCCACTCTAGGAGGTAAATATTGAGCCAAAAGAAGCGGATGTTATCTGCTCAAATTCTGTATCACCAGTCCTACCTAACCCAAGAGTGAACGTCAATGTGGAAAAACTAGTTACTGAACGTATTTTCAACAGTGCCACCCACATACTAGGTATCCATAGAATTCGAACATTGTGTCTCTTGGCCCATCTGTTCCGTGGACCCTTGCCCACTGCCAAAAGATATAAGAATAAATTTGCCCTTTTGATGAATCTAACCAATTACTACTAGTCTCCTGTCTGGCTTGATAGTACGAGAGCCCTGGAGAGACGTATAATTATTGTTACAACCCTAATGCTTTCCATTTTCTGAATTGAAGCAAAACCCATGGCATTTGCGGAGAATGTCCCTGAAGCAAAAAAAAAGTAACAGCTGGGCCCTCTTTGGTAATGGGTCTGCAGCACTGAAAAACAAAATCCAGCATTTCAATTGCATACATGAGTGACTAATAGGGCTTGATGTCTCGCAGAGTACAGGAGTCATTTCTCAATAGTGAATTTGTTTTCGTGATGAGAGGAGGATGTGAGAGGCATTTTAGAGCTCTGTTTTACAAAATGTTCATTCACATCTCTTCAAGAAGCAAGGAAATAAGTTAAAGACTAAGAAATGAGTCTAACATCCATATTGTCCACCAGAAAGAATAGCTATGATGAATCCTTGAGAATGAAAGGCTTTCCAGGGACTCAGGCATTATTTTTAGGTGTGGCTAAATGCGACTGGTGTCTCATACAAATGTTTCCAAAGCTCTTAGTCAAATGCATTGTTTTCAAACTCACGCATATATTTGAATGCATTACGAAGTTCGCAAATTTGAGCACGTTCCATAATTACCTGAAAGGCTTATTAAAACACAGATCATTGGGCCTTAGTCTCAGAGTTTTTGATTTGATGGGTCTGAAGTGGGAGCCAAGTATTTGCATTTCTAATAAGTTTCTGAGCGACTGGGGCTGCTGGACCAGGAACCTTCGAGGACCTCACTTGGAAAATTACTGAATCAGAAAAAGACATCCTTGATATTAATGGGGATAGTAATAAGGACTTCTAATTATCTAATGAAGCACCATACTTTGAAATGGCTCATAGCAAAATGCGACTTCTCATGTGTCACTTGCACATGTCTGGTAGGAACAGGAAGAAACCATTATCCTCATTTTAGAGATAAAAAACTGAGGTCTGGTTTATATAATTATTCATTGAGAAATTCTAAAATATGGTAGTTTTGTCTAAATTCTGCCCCCTTAAACTTCCCCTACACACACACACACACACACACACGTGCACACACACACACACACACACACACACGAGTCCAGACATAGTAAAGAAAGACTTTATTAAGTGGGGCTGTTGCAATAGGGACGGAGGACCTATTGCAACAGGGAAACACTCAAAGACCAAGCCAAAGAAAGCCTGTAAGTAGAGACTGTTGGATATGTGGCTGAAAAAAAGGAAGGGGAGTTGCTAAAAACTGCTAGAGGAATCTTTGAGCTTAAAAATTACACCAAATATTGCAATAACTAGACAAGTGAGGCAGGTCATGCGTGCACATGAGAGTAAGGCTGGGCCTCAGATGGAGCAAACAAGTTAAAGTATGGCAAGTTCATGTAAGTTTAGGGCCTAGATGTCCTTGTCAGCCCAAAATAATGTCAAGTACAAAGGTTGATTAGCCTTGTCATTCCCTAGCTGACCGAGAAGTCCTTAGAAGTAAAAGTTACTGGGGCGCCTGGGTGGCTCGGTCAGTTAGGCGGCCGACTTCGGCTCAGGTCATGATCTCGCGGTCCGTGAGTTCGAGCCCCGCGTCGGGCTCTGGGCTGACCGCTCCGAGCCTGGAGCCTGTTTCCGATTCTGTGTCTCCCTCTCTCTCTGACCCTCCCCCGTTCATGCTGTCTCTCCCTGTCTCAAAAATAAATAAACGTTAAAAAAAAATTAAAAAAAAAAAAAAAGTAAAAGTTACAACTTGTAACGTTTTAACTTGCACGTAAGGACTTCACTGAATCAGAATTTGGAGAAAGCAGTGTTATAATTGGGATGCTTTTCATTTTCTCTCCTGTTGTATGAAGACAGTTTTCCAGGAGAAAAATAATCTGTTGATGGGCTATCGGCAAGCAAAGTTCTTATCTGGCCTTTTCTTTAACAACCTTTTTCAACATAAAGCAAGAAGGGACATAGTAGGAGAAAAATAATTGTGGTCAACCCATAAATTTGAGAAACTTTTCCTATAAGACACAGATTTTATTAACTGACTGTCAATAGTGACTTTTGATAAATGTATTCAGGAAAAGCAAACTCTGCATATAAAAATATATATATTTGTATATATCATGTAAATTATTCTGTTATTTATGTGTGTTTTGCTGTCGTGAGAGTTCTCAAATTGGAAAAGTTAGAACGGTAGAGCCGAAAAAAGAACTAAATTCTCTAAAACTACAAAAAAAAAAAAAAAAAAAAAAAAAAAAAAAAAGGAAACATCCTCGACCTCTAAATGGCCCAGATCCTGATGATTACTTCAGTTTGGCAGTTTTCTCAATGGATTTAGCTGTGGTCATCAGCATCCATCATGTAGGCAGTCTAAACGAACATGCCACAATGTCACAGTCTGGTTCATGTACTATCTATAGACAGCGTCTGAATACCTTTCCTCATCTAACAAACTCATCAGACCCACAGCATCTGCCACGTTTGGACCTCAGCCCCTTGGTGACGTTGTCAAAAGGTTACCCAAGGAGATGCAAAAAGAAAGTGGACAAGCCAATAATCCCTCTGTTAGCTAACAATTCGGTACAATTCTGAAAGAATCACAACTATTGTCTTTGGGCCTGTCTTATGTTTCAGCCTTGATACTTCAAGCTGTTTCCCTGTGCTTAATTGTAGTTATTACATAAAACTTGGATGGCCTATCATTTTTGAGAACTATATACAG
The DNA here is from genome assembly GCF_028018385.1 of Neofelis nebulosa. Classification (NCBI taxonomy): domain Eukaryota; kingdom Metazoa; phylum Chordata; class Mammalia; order Carnivora; family Felidae; genus Neofelis; species Neofelis nebulosa. The sequence continues at coordinate 93,412,901 of NC_080800.1, forward strand.
AAATAAGTACTGGAGTAAAAGGATTATGTTTCTAAATTAGTACCTGGTGCTAAAAGAAGTCAATGTTCCAGTAAATATTCTTTGATTGCCATAATCGAGAAAACATACTAAATATTTACGTCTGTAAGTCACTGGACTGCACCAGACATAGGGAATGCAGAGTATTGCAAGACATGTACCTACAGTCAGTACAAATAATCTGATAAATAGCTGTACAGACAGTAAGTGCCAAATTAGCAGCACAGACAATAAATGCAGTATAAATGCTACCAGAATTCTAACGACAAAGAGATAGTTGGGTTGGTCCAACATTTCTGGGAGGAGGTAGGGCATTATTAAAGAACATAAGGTATGTAGATAAGTTGATTATAAGGAGGACATAGATCAGAGCAGTAAAGAAAACAAAGACTATGCAAGGCATGTTTTGAACCAACATGACTCGAGAGAGGCATTAACATAAAGTAGTTGTCTACACCCTTGATCCTGGTCAACTTTTTGTATCATTAGAGCTTGATAGCATGATATATAATGTAAGAGCACAAACCTCAAAGTTAAATTCTGATTCTTCAGTGACTAGATGGGTCACGGAACCTCTCTCTGCCTCCATTTTCTAAAACAAAAGTGTGTGTGTGCAGGTGCATACACACACACACACACACACACACACACACACACACAACTGACAAGCAAATGGCAACATCTATCTCCTAGGGTTATTGTGAAAATTAAATGATATATACGTAATATACATACCCTAGCACAGATGAACTTAATTTATATTTCCAAATATATACGTATACATATATATATATATACATATATACGTATATATACATATATACATGTATACGTATATATACATATATATACATATATACATATATATACATATATATATACATATATATGTATATATATATATATGCTGGCGACAACAAATGGGAGAGATAATAGACGTGTCAAATATACCTTACTGGAGAAAAATAACTCAAAATACCTAATTCACCCAACAGTGATGCACTAGTCATTAGTTTTTGCTTCTAAAAGGTAGCTTTATACCGTTGGCGAAGGAGAAATGCCATTTTCAGTTGAGAGTTAAGTTTTACAACTTAATTCTCTCACATCTCTTGACCATGATTTTTGTTTGTTTGTTTGTGGTTTCAATTCACAAAATTCCAGTTTGTACCATACGGACTCTCAGGGCTGAAAGAGACAGTAAGTGTTACTTACACGCTAATCATCTTTGTTTGAACAGTTTTTCCCACTCGTTCCCACCTTGACAGAGGGTAGGGCCAGTACACCTGTGGAAAGTAAACATCGGTAGCCTGAGTTCTCTCGGTTCTGAGAGTCGTTAAAATTCCTCTTCATCTGGAGTTGGGCTTCATTTGAACTGAACCTGATTTTTTTTTTAAGACTAAGCCACGCCAGAGTCACTCTGCATGGCTGACCATATATGTATATTTAATTTGACTCTGTGATGCCGTGGGAAGAGCAAACTCTGTGGAGTTTCATAAACACACCCGTTTTCGTGGCCTCCTTGCCTCTGTCCTTTCTGTTTCATCTCTGCTAAAATGATCTCTACTCTTTAGGCCCCATCTGATTGTCTCAGGCCGACTTAGATGCTGCTGCCTTTGAACTTGCATTGCCCTCTCTACGTGTGTAGGTATATTACTGTTGTGTATAGACTCGGTAGACTGCAGAGCAAACGGATTAAGTGTCTGCGTCCTCCATAAGAAGATGAGCTCTCTTGGGGATACTGAGTCATCTTTGTATCCTCACACCCAGCCTAATGCATGGCACATAAGAGTAGTTGATACGGTTGATGAGTGAATGAACGAATAGAACCAAAGTCACTTTATATCTCAGAGGTGGTCAGTTTTCTTTTCTCTGCCGTTGCCCTCTTTCCTAATTCTGGGATCTGGCAAATTCCTTAAAGAGGGAAATCGGAGACAGAGTTGGTATGATGGCTCCACAGCCCAATGTCACCACTGAAGGTAGAGCTCAAATTGCATACCCTGGTGTCGTTGAGTTAGCGAGAACATCTCCGTATACAGACCTCATATTAAATGTGGGGTGACTAGATCCCCTGACACTTCACGTGGCAGTTTGTATTTATGTTTTAAATGTTTATTTATTTACTTTGAGAGAAAGAGAGAGAGAGGGAGAGAGCAGGAGGGGCAGAGAGAGAGGGGAGAGAGAGAATCCCAAGCAGGCTCCGTGCTGTAAGCACAGAGCCCGGTGTGGGGCTCGGACCCACAAACCGTGAGATCGCGACCTGAGCCAAACCCAAGAGTCGGACGCTTAACCGACAGAGCCACCTGGGCGCCCTTCACATGGTAGTTTTTAGCGATAAAGCTGTTTATCATTGATACAATAATTCCTATGTGAATGCCTCATGGGAATAGGGACCAGGCATCCACTGTCTCTTGCCTGGAGTCCTGTCACCACGGAATATGCGGAGAAAGAGGACAAAGCAAACACCGGTGTTTTCTTCCCCATTAAATGTGTTTTCACTGTGGCATTATCTTATTCACAATCAGAATTTGCTCTGTGTAACGAAGAACACGCTATTAAGTTTCTGCAAAGCTGGGGAAGGGTTTCTTACTCCAACGACTGCTTCAGCAGTCACGAGCTGCTGAGAGCGAGTAGAACCAGAATGAGCTTTACAGAGGCACAATACAAGGGACATTGATGTGGCGAGCTAGAAAGATAATTTTAATTGCTATGGGGTTTCACGCTCACTGTCAGAAAAATAAAGTCTCCCCGTTGATTCAAGAGCAGATCCTTCCATTTAAATAAGAATTCTTCTCTCCTCCTGGGAGTTATTCAAAGCTTCACTTCTATTACCTTTTTTTATCCTCAAAGCTGCCTTTCAAGGTAGGAAGGTAGGTGGCCTTTTTTTTTTTTTTTTTTTTTTCCCCTTGGGAGAACACATTTCTCTTCCCCAGGGGACTGAGGTACAGTCTCTGTAGAGAGGTCTGGGGATGTTTCTTTTATGTCAGCATTTTCAATGGCTCCCCAAAGATTTTAAAAGGGAATTCGAAATTCACGGGGCTGCTTTTTAAAAAGGACACTATGCTTTAAAATGCTGTCTAGTCCAGGCACAGAGTACGGTAGTCCAGAGGAGGTAAGGTAAAGCCAGGGATGTGTTTAAGGGAAGCCTGAGGTTAGCGGGAAGGCCTTGGAGGAGTCACGTAGGAATAGCTATAATTCCAGGATCCAAGGTCGTGAAGGGAAAGGTGAGGGGAAAGGCAGTAGTACTTGAGGAAAACCTATCCAGTACCAAAGCCTAGGTGTTTGACGTACCCGTGAACTGGGTCTTGATATACCCATTTTACAGAGAACCCACTGACAGCCAAAGAGGTGAAAGCTTACCAGAGCTTGCACAGCTGACGTATCATTGGTGCAAGACTCAGATTCAGATATGTATGCAATTAAGAGGATCTCGTAACGAGCAAGTAAAAATTCCGGGCACGCCAGGGACGTGACAGCAGAAGCGTCTAGCAGTGGTCATTTATATTGCTGCTTATCAGATTGCTGGACAGGACGTGGCCAGGAGAAGCCTTTAGCCCCCTGTGACAGGCAGTTTGTTGATGTTGCTTTAGATTTCAATTAAGCCTTATTATGTGCCCAGTCTGTGTATCGTATGGTAAAATACGGTGCATTTTAGTGGACAAGAAGAGAGAAATGGAGATAAAAGTTGGTGGGTCCCTGTGAGTGGAACCAGGGTTTCTCTTTTTATGGGGAAGACTTCTCTTGTTACGCTCAGGAGGTTGTGGCTCTGGGGAATCTACCAGCGCATGAGGTCAGGTATTAGGGAGCCACATTACCTGGTAAATAGAGGAACTGAGGTACAGAGAAAAGGAGCAGTTTGCCTGCGATGGCACCTTTAGCTTAGAGGCATTACTGAGATTGAGTCCAGATTGAGCCACAGGTTGGCTCCCAATACTGCGCTTATTTCCGGACGTGATTTGTTCCTTCCCCCCACCGAATTGTATATGTATGAAAAAAAAAAACCCTCTCATTCATAGGTGGGGGCCAAGCTTTGCCTCTGAGCCTGTTTAACACAGAGTTGCTTGGTGTATTATTTTTCCGTAAAGTTTTTGCAAAGGGCAGCTCGTGACCTCCTGCTCCTGCCAGCACGATGTCTTATGATGTATTATGGGAATGACACTCCACTGATTGGCCCACAGCCTCTCACTAGACCTCTTTGGAGAAGAAGCAAGAATGTTAAGAAGTCCCCCAAGGAAAATATGACAGAAAGAGTGTCTTCCTTCAAAAGAACGGACAGCAGTATTTGCTGTTCACTGGCACTTTTGTATGATGTGTTTGTTTGGCAGATGAGAGAGGAAAGAGAGGACACAAATATGAAAGGTCATTTTAAAACGTTAATGAATATTTTTACAAGGATTACATCCAGAATTTGGATACTTTTTAACACACTGTAAAGGCCAAGCTATTGCCCTCGAGGAGCTAAGCATCTAGGAGGAGAGAAAATTGGTTCCAAGAGTAATATTTACTTAAATGAGGATGTCAGGGCTAGAAGGAAATTTCTATTGCAAATGTCTCAGACTGATTCCTGTCTGACTTCTCTCGGGGTTTGTTGTTTGGGGATGTTAATTACATCGGAAGCCACCCCAGTTCTGTTTTTTCGAACTTCTGGTTATTAAATACACATTCCATTGATGTGAAATCTATTTAAATGTTTTAAGTTTGTTTATTTTGAGAGAGAGAGAGAGAGTGGAGGAGGGGCAGAGAGAGAGGGAGAGAGGCAATCCCAAGCAGGCTCTGTGCTGTCAGCACAGAGTCTGACACGGGGCTCTATCTCATGACCTTGAGATCATGACCTGAGCTGAAATCAAGAGTCAGACGCTTTGCCGACTGAGCCACCCAAGCCCCCCCTAAAATTTTACTCTATACTTGACTTCTTTCCTCTGTTTGTACACAAAATACACTTTATCTTCTGTTTATATTTATTTATATATATGAAAATGCCAGCCACACAGTCCTCCAAGCTTCTCTTTCCCAAGCTAATCTCCCTCAGTTCCTCCGTTCTTTCTCAAGTGGAATGATTTCTTTATCGTTCACCATTTTGCACATCTTTCTCTGAATACACCTGTAATATGTCAAGAGTTTTCTTAAAGTATGTAATTCAGAGCTTCCAACGATGCTCCTGAGCCATCCTGACTAGATAGAGTAAAGGAGTCTCATTACCTCCGTGACACTACCTTTCTATGGATCCAGTCTTACACAACAATAGTTGTTGTTTTTTAAATTTTGCGTGCCATGTCCCGTGGCTGTTTTATTTGAGCTTAGAGTCATTTCAATGTAATCTTTTTTTTCCCCCACATAGCTTGGTAAAGGAACATACCTTGTGATTACATTATTTACTCCTAAATGCTAGCGTTTCAGTATCACGGTGACTCAACTAATTCTGTCTCTGCTTCTACTGATCCCGAAGTTCCTGGCTAGCTTTCTTTCTGTTTGCGCATTTAGACTTGTCCAGATGAGGATATTAGTTTAGCCAATCATCGTACAATATTAGTGAATCTTTACTCGCTCGTGTTATGATTCCAGGTACCCCAGAGACTGCTGTCCGGTTTTTAGATTGCTGCCATTATTTCAGACATCAGCATCAGGTCCAACCAGCTGTGGCCTAGTGTCGCAAGCCCGCGGAACGACACATTAGACGGGAAAATGCTCAGAAAGGAGCTCTAGGCCAGGCAGCTTTTAATACTTTGATACATTTTTGTCCAATAAGCAATTTAGTGCCTATAAAACTTGAAATTCTTTTGGATTTTAATTGTTCTCTTTCTTCTCATTCATTCAGAGCCATCATGATGTTGTTTTAGTCAAGCGTCATTTGGTGGCAAGGAAAAGAAACACAACCACGCTAATCTAAGCTAGTTTAAGCAAAGGGGGAAACATGTGGGAAGGGTATAGGGTCATCTCCCAGAGAATCAAAGATAGGAAGTGAATCTAGGACACATGAAAGACTTTCCAAAACTGAGAAGCATCCAGAAGCCATCTCTCCCTCTCACGCTCTTTCTGGGTCCACATAGTCTCGATGGTGATTTTCTCCCTGCAGCTGTTTTTATTTTCTCTCTGTCTCTCTTCAGACTGGCTCCATTTATATATGGGCCGTAATAGCGGTCTCAAAATAATGTATTTAGCAGTCTTCCAAATTCAGCATCTGTAGCTAAATGATCCAGCTTCTACAGATTGCTCTGATTTATCCAGCCCAGCCATTGGATTGGTTTCCCTTGAGTTAGGTCCAATCATCTGTGGTGAGAGAAGAGTGAGAGCACATAATACAAACATACACGGCTAGGAGCCATCCCTGCGAGGAGAGTCATCTCAGAGAAGAGGAGAATTGGCTGCGTAGGAATTCCAGCATGCACCAAACACTTTTTTCCCTTTTTAGTTACTGAGTATCTTCTTTGCGAAGACACTTCATCATAGCAGAGATACAGCTAGCAAACAAGCACCCAAAGCGACGATCAACATCCTTAGTGGTCAGAGACATGCAAATTAAAGCCATAAACTCCCATCTACTGGAAAGAGGGAAAAGGTAGTGGGCAGGGATATGGCACAACCGGAACTCAATGCGAACTAATAAAGACATTTTGGAATACAGGTTGGTAGCTTCTGATAAAGCACTATAGAGGCAGAGAACAGATCAGTAGCTGCTAGGGGCTTGGGATGGAGGAGGGAACTCTACAAATATGTACAAAAAGAGAGTCTTAAAAGTGACAGAAATAGCCTATATGTTGGTTGTGGGCATGGTTATTTGACTTTACTCGTTTTTCACAATTCATACACCTAAAAGGCTGAATTTTACTTTACGGAAGTCATGCCTCAAGATATCTGATTTAAGGAAAAAGTTATTTTCCTTGACAGGGAAGGCAGAAGTGAAACAAAAGTACCGTGGTGCAGGGCTCAGGATTTGTGTAGCTTAATAGAATGTCAGTTAATCTAGCATTATTTATGCAAAGAGGATTGAGATCGGGTTTCACGGTTTCAGCCGTATCTACTGGAAATCTCATGAGTACTCAATTGTGCACTAAATTGAAGTTGGACAGGGACGCCTGGGTGCCTCAGTGGGTTAAGCATCTGCCTTCGGCTCAGGTCATGATCTCGTGGTTCTTGGTTTCGAGCCCCGCCTCGGGCTCTGTGCTGACAGCTCGGAGCCTGGTACCAGCTTCGGATTCTGTGTCTCCCTCTCTCTCTCTCTGCCCCTCCCCCGCTCTTGCTCGCTCTCTCGCTCTCTCTCAAAAATAAATACAACATTAAAGAAGTATAAACATAAATAAATGGAAGTTGGACAAAATCTGTAGCCTGTCTCTCCTCTGTTGTTTCTAATGCTGACCTTGGACCTACCCACCCTTCCAGCTACTCTCAGCAGCACGTTCTCCTTTTACCCATCTTTTCACCTACAAACAGGATATAGAAAGAATGCTACTTTAAGGTGACAGCAAAGGGACAGAACAAATATGAGCGCACTTCATTTACTTAATAAGGATAATTATGGGTTTTTTGGTCAAATGTTTTCATGTATAATAATACCATATTAACCTTTAATGAAAAATAATTACTTTTTTTTTTTTTTTTTTTTTTACCATCGATGGAATTCAGTGCACACAGCATTGCTCTAAGGTCTGTAACCAAGCACTACTAATACATTTGCTGGTTGTAATATTTGCTTTATTTTTTAATACCTGTTAATATGGGAAGTAGCATGCATTAAGAAGTATTTACCTTCTACGGGGCACCTGGGTGGCTCAGTGGGTTCAGCGTCCGACTTTGGCTCAGGTCATGATCTCGCGGTTTGTGAGTTCGAGCCCTGCATCGGGCTCTGTGCTGACCGCTCAGGGCCTGGAGTCTGTTTCAGATTCTGTGTCTCCCTCTCTCTCTGCCCCTCCCCCACTTGCACTCCATCTCTGTCTCTCAATAATAAATAAACATTAAAAAAATTGAAAAAAAGAAGTATTTACCTTCTTTAAATGTTTCCTTCTCCTCTCTCTGATTTAAAGTTTCACAATTTACAATAAATAGAAACGGTCCCTTGTAGTCTGTCCCTTATTTTGGAAAACAAACCTCTATGTGCAAGAGATATTTTTAAAATCCATTAAGATGTTATTAGGTGAACATTTTTATGTTTATGAACTAAAATGACATTTGCTTGTTTTCTGTTCCCTGCATTGACCTTTAGCATTGTTCAGCTTGATGACATTGAATTTATTTACTTTCGAAACTCCATTATAAAGAAGGCTTTGGCGACAGTTTCAGAAACAAGAAAAGGCAATAGCAAACCTAATGCAATTTACAGGTATTGTGCTATTAGTCGTAGCCTACTCATTTATTTGCCTTTTATACAGTTTTCCTAAGAGAACAAATATCTGGATATTTGAAAACAAGCAGGGCTGTGTTACAGCTACAGACAGAATTTTGGCTAAGCAGAATCTAACTAGTAGCATCATGAGATAGAAAAAAAAAAGCGTATGTTCACAGATGGGGTAGAACTTGACAACTCTTTTATTTCACAAGAAAAGAGTTTCTTTATAGAAAACTCTTGTTTGTAAAAGTGGAGTGCCAAACCTGTTAACCCTTACAGAATAGGAGTTTCCTGAATGTTTCTTTGATGGAGATTAATAAACTCTAACACCTAAATAAATGACCTTGTAAGGTGAAAAACAAATCGAAGTTAATTTACAAATTTACAAGTTATTCTATGCCTGTTTCAGATACTCTCCTTTCTCGCAAACAAGGTTATCATAACGTGAGCGTACCCATAGCAACAGCCACCAATTGAATGTTGAACACAGAATGAGTGCTCGGTTCATTCATTCATTCATTTTTTTCTCAAAAATATGTATTGAGCATTCACTCTGTGCTAGGTGCTAGAGATTAAGCGCTGAAGGGGAGAAATACTTTTGTCAAGTCCTTAGTTTCATGAAACTTACATGTAGCAAATACACACTTATTGATTGAACCAGTATCTTTCACTTTAATCATTATAAAGTGAATACCCATATAATCACCACCCAAATCAAATACAGTATTATAGAATTCTCAGTCTCTTCTCAGTTACAACCCCTTCTATCGTCACCCTCTGCAATAGCCACAAAGTCAGCTTGTCTAGAAATTGCCATTTTGCCTTTCTTTTATACTTGGATCACCAAGTTTTGTATTGCTAAGCATTACAGTTTAGTTTGACTTACTTTTGAAATTTATATAAGTTGAACCATTAAGGGTTTTTGATTTTATATCTGATCTCTTTCACTCAATATTATGTTTGTTGTGGGTGTATGTATATAGATCATTCTCAAAGATACACTCAATATTATGTTTGGTGTGGGTGTAGGTATATAGATCATTTTCAAAGCTCTTTAGTTGATTCGGAATTTTTAAGTAAATATACCTTTCCAGGCTTAAGCTTTTTCAACATAAATTTAACTCATGCACATTTCTTTTTTTTATTTTTTTTTTTATTTTTATTTTTTTTAATTTTTTTTTTCAACGTTTTTTATTTATTTTTGGGACAGAGAGAGACATAGCATGAACGGGGGAGGGGCGGAGAGAGAGGGAGACACAGAATGGGAAACAGGCTCCAGGCTCCGAGCCATCAGCCCAGAGCCCGACGCGGGGCTCGAACTCACGGACCGCGAGATCGTGACCTGGCTGAAGTCGGACGCTTAACCGACTGCGCCACCCAGGCGCCCCTACATTTCTAATTTCTAGATGCGTTTTGCTTATTCTGAAACTTCATGGTATCATAGAGTATTCACTCTTTTGTCTCTGCCTTTTTTTTCCTCTCAAAATAATGCTGTTAGGATTTATCTATGTTATTGTATGCATTAGCAGTTCAGAGTAGTGAAAGATTTCTTATGATACTTAATAGTATCTCCCATGTAGTAAGGCTCTGTTCATTTCTTTTCAATCTATCTCTGTTCTTCAGATTAGTTAACTTTCATTTATATATCTTTGGTTTGAACAACATGCTTGTTTGTTTTATAATTGAGTAATTTGATAATCCGTGGCAAGATTTGTGTTAAATCATTCTGGGGGCCCCTGCGTAGCTCAGTTGGTTGAGCATCTGACTCTTGATTTCAGCTCAGGTCATGATCCCAGGGTTGCGGGATCGAGCCCCGTGTTGGGCTCCACACTCAGTGTGGAGCCTGCTTAAGAGTCTCTCTGTCATTCCTTCTGCCCCTCTCCCCCTCTCACACACATTCTCCTTCTCTCTAAAATATATATATATTTTTAATTTAAAAGAAAGCCTTCTCGATGCGTTATACACACTGCATTGGCTGTTGCAAGAGTCCAGGCCAGGACAAGGGTCAGTACTGGGTGACAGTGAGAGATAGCACTGTCCTCAGCTAAGTTAGCTTCAGTGGGAGTGGGGAAAAAAGTCGACGGATTGTGAAATGTTAAGGAGGTAAAATGACACAATTTGACAACCGATTGGAGGTTGGTTGAATCAAGGATCAAACCCAGGTTTCTTCTTTTGTGTTAGTCCTTGTCCTCTAAGAAACAGTTTGCCAGACCAAGAAATGACGGCTAGCTTTCGTCTAGATTTCATTAGAGGGGTCTGGCCTGGAGGCAGAAGATGTCCAAGTCATCAATATATCAATGGTAATTGGAGTCAGCATTGTATGAAATTACCCACGAGGAGTGTGTGATGTGGGAAGAGGGCCGAACACAGGATTCCTAACTTAAAGACTGAGCAAAAAGGAAGAAGCTCACACAAAGAAGGTTAAAAAGACATTGGCACAGAAGTAGGAAGTAAATCAGAAAAACAGTGCATTAGACATTAGCATTGGTGTTAAAAATGGAAGTGAGGTCAAACAAGATGATGACATTGACAGCCGTCGTGTTAGAAATCTCAGTGAAGACATGGGAATCTCAGCAGATTATTGCCTGAGTAAACCGAGTTAGAGTTTAGTAAGTGATGAATGTGAGGCAATGTGGAAACAAGAAGCTTTCCATTTTTAAGATGACTTTGATCATGAAGAGGAAAAGAGAAGAGGACTGGGGTTAAGCCATTTTTATCCATAAAACAGGAAAGATATATCACAATAAAATTAGTAAGTGAATTTAGTAATGCCTTCCAAATTAGATGTAAATATGTACCCTGATATCAAAATTCATTGTATTCTTTTATACTAGCAGCAAATAAAATGTCTCTTTAAAGTAGTATCAGGGGGCGCCTGGCTGGCTCAGTCGGTTGAGCATCCGACTTCAGCTCAGGTCATGATCTCACCGTTTGTGAGTTCGAGCCCCGCGTCGGGCTCTGTGCGGACAGCTCTGAGCCTGGAGCCTGCTTGGGATTCTGTGTCTCCCTCTCTCTCTCTGCCCCTCCCCTGCTCGCATTCGCAATCTGTGTGTGTCTCTCTCTTTTATAAATAAAGAAACACTTATATATATATATATATGTATATATATATATATATGTATATGTATATATATTATATATATACATATATATTTATATATAAATAAAGAAACATATATATATTTGTAATATAAATATATTATATATATATATATATATATATATATATATATATATATAAAACATGAAAGAGGAATAAAGCTTGTTTCTTTAGAGTTCATCATCTAAAGAAACATGTAAAAAAAATTCTTAAAGTAGTATCAAAATATAAAGCATTTAGGAATTAATCTAACAAAAGGTGTCCAAGATTTCCGCCCTACAAAGTATGAAACCTTACTAAAGAAATTTCCAAAGGCCTAAATGAATAGAGAGATAGGATATGTTTATGAATAGGAAAACATTTTAGGATGGCTTTTTTAAAAATTACATTGGCAAGCTGATTCTAATATCTACATCGAAGTGCAGAGGACCTGAAATAGCCACAGAAATCTGAAAATACAGAAGGAAAAAGTGCTGGAGGACTTATGCTACCTGATTATAAGATTTATTATAAATTATATTAATCAAGTTTGGCATTGCTGAAATGATGGAAATATGGATCAGTTTTGCAGAATAGAAAGTTCAGAGATAAACCCACACATATGCATTATCAATCAATTTGAGAAAGATACTAAGGCAATGCAAAGATGAAAGGAAAACCTTTTCAACAAGTGGCACTGATTCAGCTGGATATCCATATGGAGATAAATGAACAGTTAAATCTAAGTGGATTAAAACCTAAAACTGCCAACTATCTAGAGGAAGACATAAAAAATCTCTGTGACCTTCATATAGGTGGCTCTTTGACAGAATACAAAAAGCGCCAACCATAAAGGAGAAAAAAAAGATAAAATTATTTTCAAATATTGCTATCTAAAAGACAACTTAGAAAAGTAAAAAAGCAAACCAGAGACTGGAAGAAAAGTCTTGCAACACATATATAGAAACGGAACTTATATTCAGAATAAAGAAGTCTTACAACTCAATAGCAAAAACACAACCCAATAAGAAATGGACAAAAGATAGGAACAGTCATCTCACTAAAAGAAGATATGTGAATGGCTAATAAGCACGTTAAAAATGTTCAACATCATTAGTCAGTTAAATCCACAGTGCGATACCAGAAACAAACAATACCCATTAGAATGGCTCAAATTTTTAATGAAAACATACAAACTATTGGTAAGGATAAAAAGGAACTGAGACTCTCTTATGCTGTTGGTAAGAATATAAAATAATATAGCCACTTTTGACAGGTTTGGGGATTACTTGAATAGTTAAATAGTTAAATAGACACTAGCCGTTTCATTTCAAGATATTTATCCAAGGTGTACTCACATGAACTTGTATCCAAATATTCACAATTATTTTTATTTGTAATACCCCCCAACCAGAAACTAAATGTTCAACACATGGATGGATTATGGTACAAAATGGAATAACTACTGACATGGTCAACAACTTAGATAATCTCAAAATCATTATGTGCTTTTTTTTTTTTTTAAATGTTTGTTTATTTTTGAAAGAGAGAAACAGTGCACGAGCAGGGAAGGGGCAGAGAGAGAGGGAGACAGAATCTGAAGCAGGCTCCAGGCTCTGAGCTGTGAGCACAGAGCCTGACGAGGGGCTCCAACTCACGAACCATGAGATCATGACCTGAGCTGAAGTTGGACGCTCAACCAACTGAGCCGCCCAGGTTCCTCAAGATCATTATGCCTTTTAAAGAAGTCACATACTCCCCCCAAAAGTATACACTGTGTGATCATATTTGTATAAACTTCCAGGAAATGCCAACTAATCTACAATGAAAGAAAGATCAGTGGTTACCTGGTGACTGGGGTAGAGGGAGTTGATAGTGCAAGGAGAGATAGATTTTTATTTTTTTTTTATTTTTATTTTTTATTTATTTATTTATTTATTTTTATTTTTTTATTTATTTATTTATTTTTTATTTTTTAATATATGAAATTTACTGTCAAATTGGTTTCCATACAACACCCAGTGCTCATCCCAAAAGGTGCCCTCCTCAATACCCATCACCCACCCTGCCCTCCCTCCCACCCCCCATCAACCCTCAGTTTGTTCTCAGTTTTTAACAGTCTCTTATGCTTTGGCTCTCTCCCACTCTAACCTCTTTTTTTTTTTTTTTCCCTTCCCCTCCCCCATGGGTTTCTGTTACGTTTCTCAGGATCCACATAAGAGTGAAACCATATGGTATCTGTCTTTCTCTGTATGGCTTATTTCACTTAGCATCACACTCTCCAGTTCCATCCACGCTGCTACAAAACGCCATATTTCATTTTTTCTCATTGCCACGTAGTATTCCATTGTGTATATAAACCACAATTTCTTTATCCATTCATCAGTTGATGGACATTTAGGCTCTTTCCATAATTTGGCTATTGTTGAGAGTGCTGCTGTAAACATTGGGGTACAAGTGCCCCTATGCATCAGTACTCCTGTATCCCTTGGATAAATTCCTAGCAGTGCTATTGCTGGGTCATAGGGTAGGTCTATTTTTAATTTTCTGAGGAACCTCCACACTGCTTTCCAGAGCGGCTGCACCAATTTGCATTCCCACCAACAGTGCAAGAGGGTTCCCGTGGAGAGATAGATTTTTAAAAGGCATGAGGAAATTTGGGGGAGATAATTAATATGCTTGTTATCTTGATTGTGGTGATGATTTCACATATATACATACACATGTCACAACTTATATGCAGTTAATCGGTGCCAAATTTATTTCAAAATTGTAGAAAAGCATAGATTTACCTATATAAACGTTAGAAAATACTGGCAGCTTGGGGCGCCTGGGTGGCTCAGTCAGTTGAGCCACCGACTCCGGCTCAGGTCATGATCTCGCGGTCCGTGAGTTCGAGCCCCGCGTCGGGCTCTGTGCTGACAGCTCAGAGCCTGGAGCCTGTTTCAAATTCTGTGTCTCCCTCTCTCTCTGACCCTCCCCCTGTTCATGCTCTGTCTCTCCCTGTGTCAAAAATAAATTTAAAAAAAAAAACGTTAAAAAAAAAAATAGCAGCTTAAGGGAGCCTGGGTGGCTCAGTGGGTTAAGCATGTGACTTTGGCTCAGGTCATAATCTCACGGTTCCTAGGTTCGAGCCCCGCGTCGGGCTCTGCGCTGACAGCTCAGAACCTGGAGCCTGCTTCGGATTCTGTGTCTCCCTCTCGCTCTGCCCCTCTCCCACTCGTGCCCTGTCTCTGTCTCTCAAAAATAAATAAACATTTAAGAAAAGAAAGAAAATACTGGCAGTTTTAAAAAGAGGAAGAAACATCTTAATATGTAACTCTTGATCACAAAAAGTGGTTTCTGCAAAGCATTCCTGGTCCAAAGATGACTTTGATTTTAATTTTCTGAATCTCTTCATGGCCAATATTATGTCTCCCTCTAATGAAGTGTATAATACTGGAACATAATGTCTTTAAAAGCTCGTTCTCTGGTATCATGGAGATCTAGGCTTGAATCCTCTATTTCTAATCTACCAGCTATAGGATATTAAGCAATTTACCTAATCGCGGTAAACGTCAGTTTTTACGTCTTAAAAATGAGAGATAACAACAGAATAGTACCTACCCCACAGGATTGTTATGAGGAGTACATTTTAAAATAAAGAATATTATATGCAAGCTAAATTGTAGTTTGCCTACATATAATAAGTGTTCAATAAATGCTAATTAAAAAAAATAATAGCATCCGTGCCGTTGATAATTTCATTCTATGTGTTTATGGCACATTTCCTCCAAGGCAAATTGAGGCACACTGTTTAGTTTTTATGACTTTTTAATAGGTAACAGTCTTTGTGTTTTTCTGAGGGGAAGGGGTCTTATTTTGAACTCAGCTGTTTTTTTTTTTTTCTCTCTTTCTCCTTGAAGTGTCAAGGTCTTTGTCTGATAGTAAACTTCTATGAAAACTCTTTTGTAGGGGCACCTGCCTGGCTCAATTTGTAGAATATGCAACCCTCATGATCTTGGGGTCATTAGCTCAAGCTACATGTTGGGTGTAGACATTACTAAAAAAAAAAAATAGAAAAATCTTTTTCTTGATTTTTTTTTTTTTTAAACTGCTGCTCATGGATTGAGATGACCCTTTTACCGTTAAGGCCAGTTATTGGTGTTTTCTTGAGTAGCAACATAAAGAAGATGAAAAATATCACTATAACCTTACAGAATTTTGCTCATATTTTATATCTATGTCTTTTTTTTAATTTTTTTAATGTTTATTTATTTTTGAGAGAGACAGAGACAGAGCATGAGTGGGGGAGGGGCAGAGAGAGAGGGAGACACAGAATCCGAAGCAGGCTCCAGGTTCTGAGCTGTCAGCACAGAGCCCGACGCCGGGCTCAAACTCTTGACCGTGAGATCATGACCTGAGCCGAAGTCAGACGCTTAACTGACTGAGCCACCAAGGTACCCCTGTATTTATTTCTTAAAATTTGTAATAAACACGTTAGTTTAGTGAGGTTCTTAGTTTTGTTGGGCAGCATTAGCTATAGATTATAGCCCCAGGCATTGCCTTTGATTTTTACTTCCTTTTCAACCCTAAGTTGGACACTTACTATGAAAAACAGTATTCACGTCAGTGAGCCAAGTTTTCATGCTTCATTTTAATTTTCACCTTTAACTTGCCATTTCATTCTGAATTCCAATACCTTGAGGTCATGTAATCTATTATCCAATATATTTCACTTAAGTGACCCAAAGTTCAACAAATAGTTCTGTTCTAGGCCATGAAGGCAAAATAGAAAGAAATACTGACTGAATGAGATCTATAAAACTTAATGCTACCAAAGATTAAGTAAAGTTTAATGGACAAAATTGGCCGTCTTTCTCTTATCTAGTTGAGATCAATCAAGCGAAAGTTGTATTTGACTTCAATATAATTCCAATTAGCCTCATAATCACATTTTAGAGTCAGCATGAGTACATGAGCAGGGTAGGTCGTTATAATATTGAAGACTTCTGTATAATTCATGTTTAGATATTAAAGATGTGCTTCTTCTGCAGGAAAGAGTCCATTTTCTACTTATATTTTCAAGATCTTATTTGCTGAGATTTAGATTTGTTAGGGGATAGGAAAAGAAGAGCTGAAAGCCCATATTTCACACTTTTTCGACACATTTGTATAGGAGCAACAAATATATATCGTTTCCTTTACGTGGACATTTCCTAGACCCACTCCAGGACTTCTGGAATCTCTCATTTAAGACCTTACCTATGGCAGATGGATCGTTACTATTACTTCTTTGAGCTAGGACAAGCTCTAGGAAGTAGTAGAGAAATAGATTGTACACGCTAGGAATTCTCTTGTCCTGCTTTTACCTTCTACCCAATCACTCTACCAATTCTGATGAGATTTCACAGATTTAAATGAAAGCCAGGATTGCTTCCCTGATGCACGGAGGTGGAGAAACCAGCCACTGTACAAGAGGAAAAATCCATCTTTTTCCAAAGCAAAGAGAATTTGTCAAGATGGTCACTGGCAGTCAGTACCAAGACATTTGATCTGAATTTGCCATGACCTCTATCGTTCATCCAGGTACCCAGGAGTGACCCAAATTTATAATAATAACTACTTACATTTATCTATATAGGGTTTACAGTTTATAAAGCAGTTTCACATTCCTTATTTCCTCTGGTGTTCAACAATAAGACCCGTGAGTATAGGTGTAGAGAAAAAAGCTAACCTATCCAAACAATTAGGCAAGAAAATAAAATCATAGGCACAAAATTGGAGAAGAGGAAACAAATTAATAAACGAGTTCAGCAAGGTTGTAAGATACAAGATCAATGTATGAAGTGCGATGAGCATTTCTATGTACTTGCAGTGAACAATCCAAAACTATAATCAAGAAAATTCCATTTCAATAGCATCGAAAAATACAAAATACCCAAGGATAAATTTAATAAAAGAAGTGCAAGACTAAATCTCTGGAAACTACAAAATATTGCTGAAAGAAATTTCAAAAGAAATAAATTCCATTTTCATTTATTGGAACATTTTATATTGTTAAGACTGCAATAGTCTCCAAATCAATCCACAGATTTAACACAATCCTCATATAGACCCTTCCTGGGATTTTTTTTTTCTTTTGCAGAAATAAGCAAGTTTGTCCTAAAATTCGGGATCTAGAACAGATAAGCCAATATTGGGAAAGTAGAACAAAGTTGGAGGACTCTCACTTCCCAATCTCAAAATTTGCCATAAAACTACAGTTGATGAAGAGAATGTGATATTGGCATAAATGTAGACATATAGATCAATGGAATAGAATTGAGAATCTAGAAATAAACCCTGCACTTATAAGCAATTGATGTTTGGCAAAGGGGCCAAAAAAATTTATTGGGGAAAGAATAGCCTTTTCAACGATCATTGCTGGGATAAATGGATTGTCACATGCAAAAGAATGAAATTGAACCCCCTCCTCATGCTATGTACAAAAATTAACTCAAAACCAATCATTGATCTAAATGTAGGAGATAACGTATTTTTTTAATTCTTAAAGGAAAACAGGGGAGTCAATCTTTATGACTTTTGGTTAGGCACAGCACAGGCAACATCGTAGATATGACACCAAAAATGTAAGTGCCAAAACAAAAATTTGATACATTGGGCTTCATCAAAGTTAAAAACTTTTGTGATTCAAAACCATAACGAAAGTGAAAAGGCCACCTGTGGAATGGAATAACATATTTGCAAACTGCATATCTGATAGGGGTCTTGTATCAAACATATAAAAAGAACACTCATAGCTCAATATTAAAAAGAAAATAACAGTTTTTAAAAGGGACAAGGGGTCTGAATAGAAATTTCTCCAAAAAAGATACATGCATGGCCACTAAGCACATGAAAAGATGCTCAACATTACTAGTCATTTGTGAAATGCAAACCAAAACCACAATGAGATTTCACTTAGCATCCACTAAGATAGCTATAATAATAGAAAGAAGGAGAGGGAGGAAGGAGAGAAAAGGAAAGGAAGAAAAGAGAAAAGGAAAGAAAGGAAGAAAATAGTAAATAGTAGCTAGGATATAGAGAAATTGCAACCTTCACATTGTTGGCAGAAATGTGAAATGGTGCAGCTATTATGGAAAACAGTTTGGTGGTTCCTCAAAAGCTTAGACACAGAATTACTATAAGACCTATCAATTTCACTCCTGGATATATACCCAAAGGAATTAAAAACACGTATTCAGACAAATATGTTTACAGAGATATTCCATGTAGCCCCATTCACAGCAGCCCAAGGCTGGAAATAACCCAAATATGTATCAACTAATAAATGGATTTTTAAAAATGTGTCCTAGTCATACAGAGGAATATTATTTAACCATGAAAAAGAACGAAGTTCTGACATGCCACAACATGGATCACCTTGGAAAACATGATGCTAATTTAAAGAAGCCAGCCACCGAAGGCCACATATTATATGATCGAATTCATACCACACGTCCAAACCAGGCAAATCTAGAGAGAGAAAGTACATTAGTAGTGCCAGCGGCTAGAGGGGGATGTAGGGGGAGGGGACGACTGCTTAATGAATACAGAGTTTGTTTTGGGGTTGTGGAAGTTTTCTAAAATTGATTTTCATGATGGTTGATGACAGTGAATCTGCAAATGTGGGAGTAGTCTTGGGGACCCCTGACTGTAGTGGATTTCACTAGAATGACCCTGAGTTTCTGAAATATGACTAGAGTGCTATTTGGGAAAAAGAGAGAGGGGTGGGGGATGGCAAAACCCTGGTGCCTGGGTGGGTATGGAGCTGTCTTTGATGATAGACCCAACCCCAGGAGAGTTGCCTTCCTGGATCCCCCAGACGCTTTTGGCCTTGCTAGCTAAAATGAGGGGGGACGCTCAGCCCAGGTGATGCCTTTGGGTTTTGTTTTCTTCTGGGTATGAGGAGAAAGAACCCAAACGTTCCCCAGAAACAGACTTGGGATGGGGGAAAAGTCAAGAAAAAGTAGTTTGTAGTTCTCTTTTCCAGGTGGCGGGGGACATAATCCAAAGAATCCTGAAGCTGGGCTTTGAGCGGACCCAAAATAGTAAAAGCTCTGCATTGTTCTCTCTTCCAAGTAGGATGAGAAAAGTTGAAGTCAGTTCACAGGGCTGGAGCAAAGCTTTAGATAAACCAGAGGAGGGAAATAAAAATAATGCTGTAGCATCACCCTAACCCCCATCTTAAAGTGCTAAGTTTACTGCTAGCTTTTTTTTTTAAATTTTTTAACGTTTATTTATCTTTGAGAGAGAGAGAGAAAGAGAGACAGAACCTGAGTAGTGGAGGGGCAGAGAGAAAGGGAGACACAGGATCTGAAACAGGCTCCAGAATCTGAGCTGTCAGCACAGAGCCGAACACGGGGCTCGAACTCATGATGGCGACATCACGACCTGAGCTGAAGTCGGACGCTTAACCAACTGAGCCACCCAGGTGCCCCAACTGCTAGCTTTTTGAGTAGACTTGCAGCAAGATAAAAGGGGAAGGATGGTTTTAACAAATGGCTTTGTATTTTGTGGCTATAGCATCTGGGTACATGATAAAAATTAACATAAAATGCTATACGCTTGTAATTTTTATAAATGTCAAAAGGAAAGCCATATACGTGCATACACAATTTAGTGGGATACAAGCTCCTTGCTTTTTACTGCTGCTAATGGGTGTGTTGGAATTTAAACTCTTTCAGTTTTGGAAACAAAACGATTCTCTGTAAGCGATGATTTTTGCTATGATTTTTGGCCTGTTGGAGCCTCCAGAAGAAGGGAGACGCGATAAAAAGAGAGGTGATCCTTACATGGAGACATGCTTTTAGAGTTTTAAAAAGCACTTTTTAGTTTGCTAATGAGCTCTTATCAAATTACATTTCTTACCCCTAGAGGCTGATGATTTTCCCGCCTGACGTGCATGCTTGAGAGTGGGTCAGTTTGGACTGTAAGACCAACAAGATAAAATGGGCTTCGGGAAGCCTTATTTTGGCTCTTGGATTTGGAACACACAGTCTGGCTCTACCACATCTAGGCTTTGCTGCTCCCTAAGAAAAGCCACTGGCTTTTGGAATCCTGAATTCTCCGATCTTAATTTCCTAGGTCTGACTCTGAACTGAAACCTTTTACAGTCTGCTATGGGCTATTTTCATCTCCGCAAGATACGTGCTGAACTGAAAGCAGGCATGGGCTCAATGAGCAGAGCCCAGACTCCTGGACCTTTACAGATTTAGGGTACCCCTTTCTGAACCCAGAAACGATGACAACATTATGGATGCGGGCTGGACTCTCTGGGTCATTTGCAGATGCCCACGGACAGAGCTGGTTCTCCAATGGGGCCATCTGAAATTACGCTGCCCGGAGGCTCTATGTTTCTGACACAGGCTAATTGCATTTCTCACTTGTGAATCCCAGGAAAGCTGCAAGTTGAGAGAGGGCACATTACCAACACAGTGACCCTTGCACCCACCCCTGACAGATTGGACTTTCATCCTCAGCTCAGGGAGACCTCATGCTGTTGACTTGTGTTCTTTGGTTTTCTGGATTAGTAGCTGTTGGCAACAATGCGCTATTAGCCTTCCTTCACCATTTTCCTAATAAATATACGTTAGTAAGGCAGTTTATTAAACGTCGCTGTCCCCCAAAATGGTTTTATGTTGTGTTTTATTTTGTTTTTCTTGGCTGCTCCCTGGATAAATGGTGGGGAGAAGAAGGATGCGGGTGGGGGTCAGGTAAACTTATTTTGAAAGACAAAACAAAAAATTCAAGATTTTATCCGGACCGTGTCTTGAACATGAAGTGTCTTTCTCGTTAAAGTAGATGACCATGTGTTTCTAGAAACATGACTTTGTCTTTCTTGCATGCAACCCGTCCAAATGAAAGGCCTCTTGGGGCGCCTGGGTGGCACAGTCGGTTGAGCGTCCGACTTCAGCCAGGTCACGATCTCGCGGTCCGTGAGTTCGAGCCCCGCGTCGGGCTCTGGGCTGACGGCTCGGAGCCTGGAGCCTGTTTCCGATTCTGTGTCTCCCTCTCTCTCTCTGCCCCTCCCCCGTTCATGCTCTGTCTCTCTCTGTCCCAAAAATAAATAAAAAACGTTGAAAAAAAAAATTTAAAAAAAAGAAAGGCCTCTTTGAGAGTATGGGGTAACTTAAAAAAATCCTCAAGTTAGGAAGACGGAATGCAACACACCGATTTTATAACAGAAGAAAAACAAAAACCCAGCGCCTGGGAAGGCACAGGGGAGGAGGAAGGACACTAATGATATTTGTTTTTCAAAACCACTCCTAAAAGTTTTCCCATCCTCCCAAGGGAGAACATTCCATGATGCCTTCCTGAAGTGCTTCCAAGTGCTTTGAATTCAAAAGGACTGCAGAGCGTGAGGTCACACGAGACAGTGTGGACAGTGCAGATGATGAGACCGACTGAAAGAGCTCCTGAACTTTCCACACAGAACACCTCCACGTGTAGGCCATGCTCGTGAGGTAGAAAAACTATGGTCAAAGAGAAGCAAAAATGTTAGGAACTCATGGCCTTTCAGGCAGTCCCTCGGAAACCAATGGCTGAACTAATGTTTTTTGGACTGAATGAAGAACCCTCGTGTGGAAGACCCCACAGTAGGAGGCTATGCTGGGACCCTGTTTACCTGTGCTGCTTGACTAATGTATGTCTAGGGTCCTGTTTGGGGTGCCCAACCAATGTAATCTTCATGTTTCCGGGAGGAACATATATATTCTCTGGCATTGTATTGATGTGTGCACCCTGGCTATCGTGACACTGTCTTAGTCCTGAAAGACTTTCAGGTCACCTTCAACTTACCTGCTACATTTGTGCTGAATGGATACCTCAGACCAAGTAAGAAAATAATAATATAGAAACTTACAGAGAGAGCCACCGGCTTTCTAAGATAGACCTTCATGGTTAATGGGATTTGTTTTAACTGCCTTCATTTAGGGCATTGGAAGGCATAACTGAGTCGAGGCCAATGTATCTATGTGACCAACCCCAATTATAACCTTGGCTGCTGAGTCTGTAATCAACTTCCCAGGTAGAGAACACCTCACATGGATTATCTCAACTCTGTTGCCAGAGGAATTAGGTCCGTTCTGTGCAACGTCATGGGGAAAAGATTCTTGGGAGCTTGTGCCTGGTTTCTTTTGGACTTTATCCCATGTGTCTTTTTCCTTTGCTAGGTTTCCTTTGTGTCTTCTCACTGCACTAAACCGTAATCCTAGATATAATGACTTTTGAGAACTGTGAGTCTAGAGAATCACTGACCCTGGCGGTAGTCCTGGAGACGACCCAAACAAAAAGCAAATAATCCTCTCCGTTTTTATGCTTGACAAAATAGAGGCTCATCTCTATTTCCGTTCTCAACAGATCAAAGGTTTGGAGTTGCCACAAGAACTCATAGCTGACTCTCTAGAGCCTGTGACTTCTCACTATACCCCAAATCCTTTATCGATCCTAGGGATTCCCAACCCTCCATATCAAGCTATACGTATATCTTTTCATTGCCCTTTTGCCACTATTTAAATGCCAAACTTTCCTTTCTCCATCTTTCTCCTTCCAGAGATAAGACCACCAATAGGACCGTCAGGGGTAGGCTTATTATTGGTAGGAAAGAAGGAAACTAACATCCCCTGCATACTGTATGCCAGCAATTGCATTGCTACTCATAAGAAATATCTCTACAGTAGATACTATGATTTCTATTTTATAATTTGAGAAACTGCTAGTACGAAAAGATGATTAACCTGCCTAAGATCATATTCCTGATGAGTAGTAGAGCTGAAACCTACATCTACGTCTCTGTGATCCTCATGCTTGTGCTCTTAATAACTATGCTGAGTCACTACTTCTGAATCAGTAGCAATAGTTTTGAAACAACTTAATGTAAACAACAGTGGAACGCTAATTTTGCCCTATCAGATTTGCAATGTTATAATCCCCATAGCCATCAGTCTTGGCCAGGAAGCAGTGAAAGAATTAGACTCATCAACTGCTGAAAGAAAATTCCATCGCTACAAGTATTCCGGAGGATACTCTGTCAATGTTATAATTGTGCTTTTAATCAAGTATAATGCAAATGTTCTTCTGCTTGATGTTATAATTCCCTTCAGCTGTCTTCACTTTTTCATCTTTTTCTTTTCTTCACTACTCCAGGTGAGTTCCTCTGCCCTGAGTTCACGAATTCTTTCTTCTGCTTCATCTAGTCTGCTACTGAACTCTTCTCCTGTATTTTTTAGTCTGGTTATTTTATACTTCAGCACTCCTATTGGGTATGTTCTTATATTCTCTGTCTCATTGTTGAAATTCTTACTATGTTCACCCCTTCTTCTCCCAAGCTTGATGAGCATCTTTGTAACCATTGTTTTTGAAATCTCTACGTGGTGAATCACTTATCTTTGTTTTATAAAGTTCTTTTTCTGATGTTTTATCTTGTTTTTTTTTTTTTTTGTTTGTTTGTTTGTTTGTTTGTTTGTTTGGAACATATTCCTCCCTTTCTTCATCGTGCTTGATTCTCTGTGTTGGTTTCTATGCATTGAATAAAATAGCCACCTCTCCCATACTTAAAGAAGTAGGCTTGTATGGGAGATGAACCTTATTGTTCAATCCTGCCATAACTAGGCCAAAGCCCCAGGACAAGCAAGTAGGCCTCTTTCACAGAAGACTTGAAGTTATGTTTCAGTCTGCATCTGCATTGTGTCCTGGAGGTACTAGTCTGCCAAGAACTGTCTCTCCAATTTTTATAGTCCCATAGGACACAGGAGTCCCTCTGGTCTCCAGAGCCAGGCAATCAAAGCACATAACCTGGGTGGCAGCCACAAAAACTGGATCACCCGATGTAAAAATTGGGTTGCCAGATGTGTGTAGAAGCTCCCCTCTGGAAGACACTGGTGTGCTGGAATGTGGCAGAGGGAGAGTACAAAATGTCACCCACTGGCTGGAGCAAGGTGAAGGGGGTGTGCAAAGGTGGCACTTACCAAAAAAAAAAAAAAAACAGGAAAAGAAAAGAAAGAAAATGAAAGCAAAGAAGGGAAAGCAAAAAAAAGAAAGAAAGAGAAAAAGAGAAAAATCGAAGGAGAAAAAGAGATGGCACCTGTCAGCTTTAGCAGGCGGGGGGAGAATAAGGAAGATGGTGTCTGCTGATGCATAAGATGCTGGAGCACAAAGATGGCACCTGCTGGAAGAGAAGAAGAAGAAGGAGAGGAAGAAGGAGAAGAGGAAGAGGAAGGAGGAGGAGGAGGAAGAGGAGGAGGAGGAGAAGGAGACATCTGCCAGCTTTAGCAAGGAAGGGAGAAAGCAAGAAGATGTCACCTACCAGCCTCTGTCCCCAGATAGTATCCCAACAGGCCCTGCCTCTCATAGAAAAGCTTTAAAATTAGCAAGTAAGTTTCTTTCACACAATACTAGGGACTCTTCAAATTGTTTTTGTTCTGCCCCTTGGAGTGAGTGAGTTTATACAAGAGCCCTTTAAGAGCCACAGTTCACCACAGCCTGGTAGGTCTTATTGGTCTTCAAAATCCTATTGGTCTTCAAATCCAGATGTTTGGGGGGCTCATCTCTGAGATTCCGGTCTTAAATTTGGGTGCCTGATGTAGGGTACAAACCCTTTGCTCCTCAAGGGGAAGCTTGGGGTTTTGAGTTCCTTCCCGATTGTGAGTCACCATATCAGGGGTGGGGTTTCGGGTGACATTGCGTCTCAGCCTTGCCTACCCACTTTGATGTGTATCTTTTTTTCTCATTTTACCCAATGTGTATGAGTTGTTTAGCTTGTTTCTTTTTCCAGAGGAGATTCCTCCTCTGTAGAGTCACTGTGTTGGTGGGAGAAGTTAAGTTCAGCATCCTCCTACCTCACCCACTCCCCTCTCTTTTTTCTTAAAGATGCTTAAATTTATTAAAACTTTGAAGATATTTAACAACTTACAGAAACAAGACAAATACATTCTTAACATATCAATTCTAGAAACCTGAAAGTCCTAGGAATTAGATATTAAAGGATTTAGAAAAAATTTCTGATAAAAGGTTTTCATACTACATTCTTCATCCAACTGGGACTTTTGATATTATTTCACTCTGACCATTGCCTTGATAAATTATCAGCTGCACATGAAATCATTGATAGATGAGAGATTAGTATTCACACTTAAACACAAATAATAAATAGCACCATATTTCCTATTTAATGGCACAGTTTCTTCTGTAATTCTTTGGTGCTTTAAAATAATCCATTGGACTCCCCTTTTCCCCCAGTCAAAGGGGACCCATTCCTGCCTTTGTCCTCACACCTGTGAACACTTATCAAGGCTTAAAACACTGGCCAAATCGCCACTGTAGGACTTCTTTTGTGAATGCAGATAAAAATGTCTCAGAGGGTCGTTTATACTGTTCTGTTCTTTCACATCTCAAATCTTCACTTGGCTGGTCAGAGGCAGGTAGAGATGGGTTAAAAATCTTAGAACTTATGGTAATTTTGCCTAGAAATCAATTAAGAATCTTGCCGAAAAGCGTGACAAAGGTGCTCAGACCAGCAGTCTTTTCCAAAAGGATGACAGTAACGTACGAAGAAGAAACAAAAGCCATCCTGCCCCGTGACATTTCAAGCCAGGGGCAGTGCACCCCGTGATCCCAGCACACAAGGCTACTAGGTGCTGACAGTCCTGGATGACACTGACCTCCCACTCCAGGTAAATGTTGGTCCCCATCTGTGGTCTCTCAAAGATCTGTGCGAAGGTCAGGAGTGCCCCCCATGCAACCCCAGCTGAAGCCTTGGTGGTTGCTGAGAATCTTCTGTACCGTTTGTTCCACCAGCTCCGTGTGGTTCCTGGAGCAGCCACCATCAGAGTACAAAAGGGCTGGTTGAGTTCACCCCCCCTTCCCCACTGAGCATGGAGTGGTAGCCTTAGGTGTGGGCCATGGCTTCAGGCAAGGAACATCGCCTCGGGCAGTAGCCACAGGCATGGGATGGTTCCAGGTGATGGTGCTGGGCTCCTGGGCATAATATCCCAGGTAGTCGGCCAGTAGCCATGCTACGTACTCCCTCAATGCATCCACCCTGGCCCCACTATTCTTGTTTATTAACTTTTTCCTATGAACTTTGGATTCAACCCTCTAGTCCCGAGGTGGGGAAAAAAATAACTTAGTATTTTTACTGGAATTGTAATATATTTATGAACTGGCTTCGTGAAAATTAGGTTAAATCGTACTGTTTCTATGACATGTCTCAATTTTGTTCATGTCTATTTTTGCAACTGTTAGGACGATTTTAAAGTGGATTTCCTTAAAGAAAATGACAGTCCATGTCATTTTCGTAGGGGATTTATCATTTTTGTAATTGTGAGTTAGCTTATTCTTTCATTTTTTGCTTTTTTACATTCTGACTAGTTTCTATTTGTATATATGAAGGGTTTTTTTTTTAATCTATTCACTTTGTTGAATTGTATATGGATGTTATCTATTACATTATCTTTGGTTTTTCGGGTATACAAACAAAACATTAACAATGGTGATAATTTCAACTTTTTGTTTCTGAATTTACTATGTCTGATTTTCTCTACTGGTTGGATTTAGTTGTGTTGGGTGGTGACTTCAGTACACCCGGGGTTCAGTAGGGAATTCCCTTTAGAATGTCTTCATTAAGGACGAAGCTTGGGTTTTCAACTGCAGCCATTTTTTTAAATTCGGGAATGGCATTGAATTTTGTTAAATTGCCTGCCATGGAAATGACTATATGATCTTTTCTCTCTTTCGATTTGTAGACATGATGAATTACACTGAGAGATTTTTTCACCTTTATTTTACTACTTTTATTTTTAACTTTTGGGGCCATCTCTTCATTATTTTTTTTTTTAATTATTGTTAGCATTTAAAGCTCTGGCTTTCCTCCAATGTCTGTTTTAGCTGTATTGCCGCGATTCTTTAAATACAGTGTTTTTGTTTTCACTATTTTCTTGAAATTCTACACCTGCTGTTTGCAATTCTCCTTTGACCTAAGAGTTATATGAGAGAGAGGTATGTGAACCAATTTAGAGGTGGAAGGGGGGTCTTTTGTTTCCTGACTTTGTTTTTAATTTCTAACTTTATAGTATCTTAATCAAATATGTGTACCATTTGTATTGTTTAAGAATTTATGTTGTCTTTGTGAAAAAATATATAGGGTCCATTTTCCTGAAGCATCTCTGGGCAGTTGAAAAGAAGACACACTCTGTATTATTGAACTTCTGAATTCAGTATGTAGCCATCAAATTTACTTCATTAACCATGCCATTGGGTATCTTCTATTCTTACTACGTCTACTAAGTTAAGTCTTGGTCTTAATTTGATGAATTGAAGTATCCTAATATTAAGAGTATTTCTGGGGGCGCCTGGGTGGCGCAGTCGGTTAAGCGTCCGACTTCAGCCAGGTCACGATCTCGTGGTCCGTGAGTTTGAGCCCCGCGTCAGGCTCTGGGCTGATGGCTCGGAGCCTGGAGCCTGTTTCCGATTCTGTGTCTCCCTCTCTCTGCTCCTCCCCTGTTCATGCTCTGTCTCTCTCTGTCCCAAAAATAAATAAAAAACGTTGAAAAAAAAATTAACAAAAAAAAAAAAGAGTATTTCTGTTACACTTGT
This sequence comes from Neofelis nebulosa, assembly GCF_028018385.1. NCBI lineage: Eukaryota > Metazoa > Chordata > Mammalia > Carnivora > Felidae > Neofelis > Neofelis nebulosa. Next base: position 93,440,929 of record NC_080800.1, read on the forward strand.
AATCCCCTTTCTTTTACAATGTATATTTATTGGTGATTTTTGATATCTTGCGTCTTGAGGACCACTTATGTTACCAGTCTTTCCTGCGATGCCTGTGTTGGCTTCTTACCAGGTTTCCTATATGGCTTTGCTGGATTCAGCTGCTTTTCCCAGAATTACATGTTATTTAGATTTTGCAGGTTTCTTCTGTCTCCTAGATTCGCTGGAAATATAGTTCATAGATTTTTTTCCTCATTCTCATTTTTGCTTTGTTTTGTTTCAAGGAGATATGGGGGCAGAGATTGAGAGCTATGATACCATATTTTACTGTAAGAATCCTGTATCTGATAGTTATCATTTAGCTGATTGGAAAACTAAGGCTCAGAGAAATTAATAATTTCCCAAACACTACCTGCCTAGTAGGTGCCTCTGTGGATTAGGACCTTGGTGGGTGTCCAGTCTATTTGTTTGTTTTTCACCTTATAGCTTCCCCCACAGATTACACCTACGACTACCCAAGTGTTAAGGTAGACCTGACATAGACCTCCTTGTTTACTTTTGAATTTTTATTTGTGAATGTTTTAATTCCCGTATAGTTAACATACAGTGTTATATTAGTTTCAGGTATACAATACAGTGATCCAACAATTCTATACATTATTTGGTGCTCACCACAAGGTGTACTCTTTAATCCCCATCACCTCTTTCACCCATCCCCCCCTCCCCTCCCCTCTGGTGACTATCAGTTTGTTCTCTATAATTAAGAGTCTGCTTTTTGGGTTGTCCTTTTTTCCTTTGCTTTCTTTATTCAATTCCATGGAGTGAAATCATATGGTATTTGTCTTTCTCTGACTTATTTCAGTTAACATTACACCCTCTAGATCCATCTATGTTGTTGCAAATGTCAAGAATTAATTTTTTATGGCTGAGGAATATTCCGTTGTGTGTGTGTGTGTGTGTATTCATTCTTTTTACGAATATAAAAGCATTTTTATTTGAATTTTTATGAATTTTTTATTTGAAATTTTGATTTTTATTCAAAAATTTTGAATTTCTATGAATATAATATATACATTCATTCTTTTTATGCCTGAGTAATATTCCAGTGTGTGTGTAGGTGTGTGTGTGTGTATGTGTGTGTATCACATCCTCTTTGTCCACTGCTATGTGGATGAACACTCATGTTGTTTCTGTATCTTGGATATTATAAATAATGTGATAAACATAGGGATGCATATATCTTTTCAAATTATTGTTTTCATTTTCTTTGGGTAAATACCCAGTAGTGAGATTACTAGAATTACTAGATCATAGGGTAGTTCTATTTTTAACTTTTTGAAGACCCTCATACTGTTTTCCAGAGTGGCTGCACCAGTTTGCATTCCCGCCAATAGTGTAAGAGGGTTCCTTTTTCTTCACATCCTTGCCAGTCCTTGTGGTTTCTTGTGTTTTTGATTTTAGCCATTCTGACTGGTGTGAGGTGATATCTCATTGTAGTTTTGATTTGCATTTCTCTGATGATGGGTGATGTTGAACATCTTTTCACTTGTTTATTGGAAATCTGTATGTTTTCTTTGAGAAAATGTCTATTCATGTCTTCTGCCCATTTTTAAATTTGGTTATTTGTGGGGCACCTGGGTGGCTCAGTCAGTTAAGCATCTGACTTCGGTGGCTCAGGTCATGATCTCACGGTTCATGGGTTCCAGCCCCATGATGGGCTCTGTGCTGACAGCTCAGAGCCTGGAGCTTGCTTCGGATTCTGTGTCTCCCCCTCTCTCTGCCCCTCCCCCTCTCATGCTCTGTCTCTATCGCTCAAAAATAAAGAAAAATGTTAAAAAAAACTCTTAAAAATAATAAATTGGGTTGTTTGTTTGGTATTGAGTTGTATAAGTTCTTTATATATATTGGATATTAAGTCCTTACTGGATATAGCATTTGCAAATACCTTTTCCCATTTTGAATGTTGTATTTTTTCTTGTGTTGATGGTTTCTGTTGCTGTAAAAAGCTTTTTGTTTGGATGTAGTCTCAATAGTTTAATTTTGCTTTTGTTTTCCTTGCCTCGGGGGATGTATTTAGAAAAATATTTCTACAGCTGATGTCAAAGAGATCGCTGCCCGTGTTTTCTTTGAGGAATTTTAAGGTTTCACGTCTCATATTTAGGTTCTTAATCCATTTTGAGTTTATTTTTGTGTATTGTATAAGTATGTGGTCCAGTTCATTCTTCCACATGTAGCTGTCCAGTGTTCCCAGTGCCATTTTTTGAAGAGACTGTTTCTTTCCCCACTGTATATTCCTGCTTCCTTTGTCATAGATTAACTGACCATAGAATTGTGGCTGTATTTCTGGGATCTCTATTCTTTTCCATTGATCTATGTGTCTATTTATCCCCAGTACCATATTGTTTTGATTACAATAGGCTTGTAGTATATTTTGAAGTCTGGGGTTATAACACCTCCAGTTTTGTTCTTTTTCAAGATTGCTTTGAGTATTTGAGGTCTTTTGTGGTTCCACGCAAATTTTAGGATTCTTCGTTCTAGCTCTAGCTTCATTCATGAAAAATGCTGCTGATATTTTGATAGGGATTGCATTAAATCTGTGGATTGATTTGGGTAGTGTGGACATTTTCACGATATTGGGTTTCCCAATCCATGAGATATTATTTGTGCTCACAGATTGGGAGTGCAAATATACCTAGTTATTTTTTTTAATATAATTTATTGTCAACTTGGTTTCCATACAACACCCCGTTTTCATCCCAACAAGTGCCTTCCTCTGAGCCCATAACCCACTTTCCCCTCTCCCCAACCCCACATAAACCTTCAGTTTGTTCTCAGTATCCAAGATTCTCTTTTAGTTTGCCTCCCTTCCTCTTTGTAACTATTTTCCCCCTTCCCTTCCCCCTTAACTTCTGTTAAGTTTCTCAAGATCCACATATGAGTGAAAACATATGGTATCTGTCTTTCTCTGACTGGCTTATTTCACTTAGCATAATACCCTCCAGTTCCATCCAAGTTGCTGCAAATGGCCCGATTTCATTCTTTCTCATTGCCAAGTAGTATTCCATTGTATATATAAACCACATCTTCCTTATCCATTTGTCAGTTGATGGACATTTAGGCTCTTTCCATGATTTGGCTATTGTTGAAAGCGCTGCTATAAACATTGGGGTACGTGTGTCCCTATGCATCAGCCCTCCTGTGTCCGTTGGGTAAATTCCTAGCAGTGCTATTGCTGGGTCACAGGGTGGATCTATTTTTAATTTTTCGAGGAACCTCCACACTGTTTTATTTTTAACGCACCGTTTTGAGCTCTTTAACCTACATGTCCTTTTTTGCACATGGAGAATCCCTCTTCAGGCACTTCATACTTCACATTTGCCCCTGGGGCTTCAACCTGACCTGACTTGGGCTAAATACATCTTACACTTAACTTTGTGAAATGTACCATGCACATTTAAGAAATTTCTTCTTTCCATGTGCTTCTCCTGGTAAAGTACACTATTCAGCTTCCCTAAAGTAGCTGATTATTGAGGTAGTTTTCTCTAGGTCGTGCTAAGATGGTGCCCAGACAACAAAGAATGATAGGACCTAACGTGTCACTACAGCTGTCAATTATGGAAACAAACAAATTAAACAATTTAAACAATTAAACAAACAAGCAAACAAACAAAAAACTGCAGGAAGCCAATGGTGGGGTCCTCTCTGGAAATTTGGCCTGCAGTCAGGAAATGAACTGAAATATATTTTTAAATCTTAGAATGTGGCAACGTCAGTAGTGAAGTTCATATCTTTTAATTAGAAGTACAATGGGAACTCTCCCTTTTAATTGTATGTCATTGTTCCACAATAGAATTTTTTAAATGATACATTTTTAAAGGTACTCTTTTTTTGATACAACTGCTCATCTGACTTAGTTCTTGTGTTGACTTGTGACTTTCTTAAGGAGGCTGTATGTGTCTAATCGGATGTAAAATTTGAAAGAGTGAAAACATCAGCATGAGGAAATAAAGTTAATATCACATAATTTTACCTAGAATTGGTGACAGTAAACTATGAGTATCAAAGAAGCTAAAAACCCACTTATGTTATTCATGAAAAATATAACCTTTTTCCATAACTCTGTAAGTAAGATTTTTTTTTAATTTTTTTTAATGTTTTATTTATTTTTGAGACAGAGAGAGACAGAACGTAAGCAGGGGAGGGGCAGAGAGAGAGGGAGACACAGAATCTGAAACAGGCTCCAGGCTCTGAGCCGTCAGCACAGAGCCGGACGCGGGGCTCGAACTCACGGACCGTGAGATCATGACCTGAGCCGAAGTCGGACCCTTAACCGACTGAGCCACCCAGGCACCCCAAGATTTTTTTTTTTTAAATAACTATTTGAGGCAGGCCATGTGTTGGGCCGAAAGTGCTTTTCTTGCCTTTTCATGTTTATTGTAGAAAGGTCCTTTGATCTAAATTCAATTCCATAGCTAATAAAATAGGTTACAGTCTTTCTATGCCTTGCATTTTCAGTCTTTTTCTTAGCCGCAGTAACTTTTTAGGATTAATTACCCATTCGAAGCCAGCTCCCTAGTTTCATACTTCCCAATTCAAGATATTTTTTGCAGTAAATTGGATTTGCCACTTCCAACTTTAAACCTATGCATCACTTAGGTAACAAAAAATAAGGAATTGCGTGTGCAACTTCGGTAGCAACTGTTGATCCCCTTTACTGATAACATGGGAACTTTAGAATGTACGTACTTTCAACACATTTTGAACTACACTTTGAACTATTCTTCAACTACAACACGTTCGTAGTTTTAAACCCCAACTCTGCTGCTCATTGGCTATGATGTTAGACAAGTTACCTCACCTCCCTGTGCCTCACTTTCCACATCTGTAAACTTGTGACTAGTGATAAGTATATTTGCCCTGGTGACTAACGATACTTACCTTTGCTGTGTGGTTATTTTGATGATTAAATTTGGAAAGCAGTTTTAATTAGGCATACAGTAAATGACTTTTTTCTTTCTCATTCCATTATCCTTTCATTTCTTCCCAATTCCATCGTTTCATGTCCTATACTGACTCTGTTGGTTCGCATAATCTCTATTATGATACCTATTATGATCCCCCATATTACTAGCCCCTCTCTCCTGGCCTCTGATGTGTATTCCTTTCCAGTTTATCATATCTCTCACGTCTCATTCTTACATGTCACTGTGGGGGACTCAAAGCCAGATGGAAAAATACATTCATAAATTGTTAATGAAGAATAACAACTTCATATATGACATCATCCAGTCATGACTTACATTTCAAGCAGAGGCCTTTTAGGACTTCAGCAAGAGAAGGACTAATGATGAGTCCTTTCAAGTATTATGGCTGGCTGCTGAGGGAAACCTTTTCAGGCCAAAAAAAAAAAATTCTTTTTAAGTAGGCTTCATGCTCAGTGCAGAGCCCAACACGGGGCTTGAACTCACAACCCTGAGATCAAGACACGAGCTAAGATTCAGAGTCAGATGCTTAATTGAGCCTCATGGACGCCCCCCAGGCAAAGTGTTTTTTAGACTAGTAGCTTTAATGAGGTATAATTTACATATAATAAAATAAATAAATATAATAAAACCAATTTTAAGTATATTGTTCCAAGAGTATTGATACATAAGTACATACATACATGCATACAGTCATGTAGCCATCACCACAATCAAGATACAGAACATTCTGTCACCATACAGTGTTTCTTCGGTGCTTATTTCAGTCAATCCCTTCCCCGCCCTCCCTGGGCCCTAGACACCAGTGATCTACATTCTGTCACTATAGTTTTGCCTTTTCTAGAATTTCATTTAATTGGTAGTATATGATATACGGTCTTTTATGCCCAATTTATGTCCCTTAAGATCTGTGTTGCTAAATGTATTAGTACTCTGTTTATTTTTATCACAGAGTAGTATCACATAGTAGTAATATCACAATAGATGTATCACTGTTCATTCAATCGTGACCTGATGGGCATTTGCTTCCCATCGAGAAACTAATTATTGCTTCTGAGAACACACATGCATCAGTCTTTTGGAAAGGTATGTTTCATTTACCTTTGAGTATGCTTCCTAGAGTGGATTCCTATTTTGTATGGTACGTTTATATTCAACTTCCTAAGAAACTGCCAAATTGTTTTCTAAAGGGGCTGCCTCCTTTTGTATTCCCACCAGCAATTTATGAGAGTTCCAATTACTCTGTATCTTTCTCAGCATGTGGTATGGTCACCTTTTTAATTTTAGTCATTCTAGGAGATGCAGAGTTGTATCTCACTGTGATTTGTATTTGCATGGCCCTTCTGACTAGTGATATTGAACAGATATTCATGAGTTTATTTTCCGTCTGGATATCTCCTTTAGTGAAGTGTCTTTTTAAGTCTTTGGGGTAAAGACATTTTTAATGCTTGGTAAATCTACATGGAGGCTGTATTTAACCAGTCTTGTACTAGGCTCTTTGAGTTCTTCCCTCAATATTCAGGATACTATGAATTCTCTGGAGAGATAGTGAACAAGGATGTCGCTGATGAATTTGGGCCAAACCAAACTTGTTAAAATATTATATAAAGTGTTAGAGAAATGGTATCACAAAATGACAGAAGATTGAAGAAAAAGAAGAAAAACCTCTAGCTCCCTATTTTAATATTAAAGTTTCCTGGGGTGCCTGGGTGGCTCAGTCGGTTAAGCGTCTGACTTCAGCTCAAGTCATGATCTCGTGGTTCATGGGTTCCAACTCCACGTCGGGCTCTGTGCTGACAGCTCCGAGCCTGGAGCCTGCTTCGGAATCTGTGTCTCCCTCTCTCTCTGTCCCTCCCCCACTTGCCCTCTCTCTCTCTCTTAAAAATAAATAAACATTTTAAAAATTAAAAAAAAAAATTAAAGTTTCCATAGATATTAATTTCTTATTAATAGCGCTATTAAATTAATAGCTTATTAAAAGGCTATTAATAGCCTTTTCAAGTAAGTGTTCTTGGGAATAATGGCAATGGAAACAGATGCATTAGACAACAGGTTTTCACATGTGAGGGACAGTGGGGAAGTCCTCAACACCAGATATCTTGAACACTGTCATCAGATTCCACAAGTGAGTAATTTGTTCGTGTTGTCCTAAGTACACTAACAGATGGAAATATTCTGTAGAAGAGGAGGAGTTAGACACCACTATCTAACAAGCTTCCATTTAACCTTCATTGGCTGTTTATTGAACATACCCCGCGTACAGAGCACTGTGCTGTGTGCTAGGGATGGAGTGATGAATAAAAGAGGCCAGATACGTGAAGCATCTGTGGGCAATTGAAAAGAAGACCCACTCGGTATTATTGAACTTCTGAATTCAGTATGTAGCCATCAAATTTACCTCATTAACCATATTTACTGTTCCCTCTGAATGTGGCTTCTTCAACTTGTCTCTCCCTGCTCTTCTCTGCGGGTTTCTATTACTAAATTGTTCTTCAACCACTTTGTAGCTTCAGGCTGACATCAGAATTACTTTTCTAATCCTGAGAACCCACACCATGTACTCATCCATTCTCTTTGCAATTCCGTTTAAATAATTGCTCAGGAGGAAACAATAGGACAAACATCTGAAAAGAAACTTTTGTTGGGATGTCTTAACTCCCAGAGACATAAAAGATAATAGTGAGTTGACTCGTTCATTTTTCCTTCCATGTTTTTAATTATTTCGCAAATATTTATCGAACACCAACTATGTATCAGGAAATGAAATAAACATGGGAGATACAAACATCGGTAAGGACACAAGGTCCCTGCTGTATAAACTCATAATCTTTTCAAGAGAAAGTCACATACATAAGTCATTTTAATGTATGGAATAGTTACCATGAAGAATATATATTAGTGATGATGGGAGTAGAGGAAGGCTTGGTATTCAACTTTTTATTTTTTTTTTTTTTTAATTTTTTGGGGGGGTTATTTATTTTTATTTTTATTTTTTTTAATATATGAAATTTATTGTCAAATTGGTTTCCATACAACACCCAGTGATCATCCCAAAAGGTGCCCTCCTCAATACCCCTCACCCACCCTCCCCTCCCTCCCATCCCCATCAACCCTCAGTTTGTTCTCAGTTTTTAAGAGTCTCTTATGCTTTGGCTCTCTTCCACTCTAACCTTTTTTTTTTTTTTTTCCTTCCCCTCCCCCATGGGTTTCTGTTAAGTTTCTCAGGATCCACATAAGAGTGAAACCATATGGTGTCTGTCTTTCTCTGTATGGCTTATTTCACTTAGCATCACACTCTCCAGTTCCATCCACGTTGCTACAAAAGGCCATATTTCATTCTTTCTCATTGCCATGTAGTATTCCATTGTGTATATAAACCACAATTTCTTTATCCATTCCTCAGTTGATGGACATTGAGGCTCTTTCCATAATTTGGCTATTGTTGAGAGTGCTGCTATAAACATTGGGGTACAAGTGCCCCTATGCATCAGCACTCCTGTATCCCTTGGGTAAATTCCTAGCAGTGCTATTGCTGGGTCATAGGGTAGGTCTATTTTTAATTTTCTGAGGAACCTCCACACTGTTTTCCGGAGTGGCTGCACCAGTTTGCATTCCCACCAACAGTGCAAGAGGGTTCCCGTTTCTCCACATCCTCTCCAGCATCTATAGTGGTATTCAACTTTTTAAAACCATCCTATCAACTTTCTTTTCGCTCTCTTTTTGCTTAACATCCAGCTTATTTATAAGGACAGACGCTTTAAGTTTTGTTTGTTTCAAGTGTTTATTTAAATTCCAGTTAGTTGACATATAGTGTAATAAGTTTCAGGAGTAGAATTTAATGATTCATCACTTATGTATAACACCCAGTGCTGATCACAAGTGCCCTCCTTCATGCCCATCAGCCATTTAGCCCATCTCCCACCTACCTCTCCTCCATCAACCTTGTTTGTTCCCTGTAGTTAAGAGTTTTCTTTTTAATTTTTGTTAATGTTTATTTATTTTTGAGAAAGAGAGAGAGGGAGCAGGGAGGGGCAGAGAGAGAGGGAGACACAGAATCCGAAGCAGGCTCCAGGCTCTGAGCTGTCAGCACAGGCTAGAAGCAGGGCTAGAACTCACGAACCCGCAAGATCATGACCTGAGCAGAAGTCGGTTACTCAACCGACTAAGCCACCCTGATGCCCCTGTAGTTAACTTTCCTATGCTTTGCCTCCCACTCTGTTTTACCCCCTCCCCTATGTTCATCGGTTTCATTTGTTAAATTCCACATAGGAGTTTAATCATAAGGCATTTGTCTTTTTCTGACTGACTGACTTCACTTAGCATAATGCACTCTAGCTCCGGGCATGTCGCAAGTGGCAAGATTTCCTTCTTTTTTTTTTTTTTTTTTTTTTTTTTTTTTATGGCTGAGTAACATTCCAGTGTGTGTGTGTGTGTGTGTGTGTGTGTTTGTGTGTGCGCACATGTGTATGTGTATACACGAATCTGCTTCATCCATTCTTCGGTCAGTGGACATTTGGGCTCTTTCCCTAATTTGACTTTGTGGACATTTTTAAGAGAACATAAAAGAATTTCATATCCATAGGAGAAAACCGCAAATTATAAAGTAAGTTTTAAATGTCAGACTTACCATCTATTGACATCGTATATTGCTTTCTAAATTTACTTTGCTCTTCGTCTTGAACTGTCTAAATAGCTTAGGGGATTTAAAAATCACTGTATTTTATTTATTTTTTATTTTTTACAGCTTATTTATTTTGAGACAGAGAGCGAGAGAGCGAGCAAGCGATAAAAAAAATTTTTTAAATAAATAAATAAAAAATAAAAATTCTGTACAGGTTTTGAAATACCTATCAGGGAAAATTACCTGGCCGTAGTAGATAACAAAGGGTTGTCTTTGCTTTAATATAGGTTTTTCTATTACTTTGGTACATTTAATTCATCAAGCATGTCTGAGCATGCACGATGTGGCAAATGCTGTGCTTAATAAATACTCTGGGAGAATAATTTTACACAGGCACTGTTCATGTTTGCTTTAATATGAAATTTATTGTCAAATCGGTTTCCATACAACACCCAGGGCTCATCCCAACAGGTGCCCATCACCCACCCTCCCCTCCCTCCCACCCCCATCAACCCTCAGTTTATTCTCAGTTTTTAAGAGTCTCTTATGGTTTGGCCCCCTCCCTCTCTAACTTTTTTCTCCCCTTCCCCTCCCCCATGGTCTTCTGTTAAGTTTCTCAGGATCCACAGAAGAGTGAAAACTCCTTGGCAATGAGAAAGAATGAAATATGGCCCTTTGTAGCAATGTGGATGGAACTGGAGAGTGTGATGCTAAGTGAAATAAGTCACACAGGCACTGTTCTTAAGGAGTTTCCAATATACCATTATGGAAACAATTGTAGAACTGGAAGACTTTATAAATTTTATCTAGTCCACTAGCCTTATTTTTTTACATCAACATTTCTAATATAAGGTGAAAATTTTGCAAGCGCCAAACAGCGTTCGAATTTCTTTGCCTGAAACTCACTTAATCTTCCCAGCAACCCGATAAAGTAAGATTATTGTCTCCACTGCGGGACACATAAATTAAATATATTCTCCACGGTCACACATGTGGTAAAAGCAGAGGCAGGATTTCAGTCCACAGAGAATGGAATGAGAGCCCATGCCTCTTAAACTACACCATAGTCTGACACGAAGAAAACAAGGTTTAGCGGATGGAAAAGACATATCCAAGGTCACTAGCTCTTTAGTATCAGAGGCAAGACTAAAACTCGAATGTCTCGGTAATCTACCAAGCTTTGGCCACTATTCCATGCTCAGTTACTCTCTCATTTTCATGCAAATTGGCAAAAGAATGAAACTAATTGCCATGATTGTAATCTTTGACAGCCAGGTCAAAAAAAATTCATGGCACAGAAGATCCAACAATCAACTCAGGCAGTAAAAAGCTCTCATTGAGATGCAAGTGGTGCACTAATTGTCTGTTTACAGAACCCAGTGTAGTAAAATGCACTTTGGAAAGTCTTCAGAAGAGAAACGTCTTTTGAAATTCATTTGAAGGAAATCAAGGAACTTTCAGAGCACTTCGGATTACCTGGTATCTGGATTATTTTTTAGATAGTAAGGTATATGAGCTCTGTCCTATTCTAAGACTAGAAGGCAAGGTATTTCCAGATATTGCCCTAATAAATAGCCAACACTGTAATATTAAAGTCGACTCGGTATCTCAAAGGTTGATAAAGGCATATCTTATAAAATCATTTTAAAAATACCTTTTGCCAAAGATGCAAAGACCCTATGTTTTCCAAGGTCACAATGTCAAATAAAAGGTTGGTATAGCCAGTCCTTTTGTTTTTGTTTGTTTTTTTTTTTATTTTTTTTATTTTTTTTTATTTTTTAATATATGAAATTTACTGTCAAATTGGTTTCCTAGCCAGTGCTTTTGAAACTAAATTACAGCACTGTTCTCTCAGAAAGATATATCCATTCCTTGCTGCAAAGGCAAGACTCAAAAGCATTTTTGGAAAAAGAAAACAATTCAGGCAAATCAGGAATTCGAATCTAAGGCAAATGTGATTTTAGGACAGACTGTTTAAAGGAAGGCATTGTCAGCAGATTCCCCAGGGTATGTTCCAGGAAAATAAGAGCATATAAAGGGAAACCGAAGTGATTTTATCTTAAAATTTAGGAACATACTTTTTTTTTTTTCTCTCATTTTGGAGGGATGGGGCAAGGGTAGAGGGAGAAGAACTTGAAGAGTTGATAGTTTCAGGGGCCTTCAGTCTTCCTCCATATTTATTCTCTGAGCTCCTAGAGTGGATTCAGCCCTATCTGGTACTACAAGATGAAAGCGAAGTCCGACACTGTGGACAACATGAGTGCTTTGTGAATAATCCAATTACAAAGCAGTGTTGCCAATCAGATGAATTCTTGGTGATTTCACTGGGAAGGAAGTCCTTCATCACAATTGACAGTGTGCTTGCAGAAGTTCAAGTGATGATCGTTACTTATTGAAGGTATTCCAAATCAGGGTTTTCTGTTTGGCATTTCTGTTGCTTCCAAGAGATGTTTTTTTTTCTCCCCCTTTCTGTCTTGATGGCCTATTATGATACTATCCTAATCATGGACTTAGCAGAAAATGTCTTTGCCAGCAGACTGCAAGATGTCATTCATGATTTCAGTGTATTCGGTAGCAGAAAGCACAAATAGAAGTGAGACAGGAGAACTTAATTATCTTTCCTTCTTCTATAATTGTTCAGTTCTTGGAGGAATTAACCCCACCCTATACAAGACACTGAAGTCTGATACTTTTAGTATCCATCCAGAGTCAACTCTCCTTGCTGTCCATCCAAACGAAGCCAACTCTCTTTACCATCCGTCCAAACAAAGCCAACTCTCCTTGCACATCACTACTAAGTTGTCTGTCTCAGAATGTCAGGGGCGATTGGTCTCCTATAATGTGCTGTTCTTTTCACAGAGGTGAATACGGAACACTGTATCTTTCGACTGATACTTGTTCGGTTAAAGGGGCCATTAAACTTGACAATTGGGATGATTTTTAAGAGATTGGTATCAGTAGCTTGGAGGGACCCACCTAGAATCTAGGGAAAAAGGGGAAACAAGTGAAAGAATCCAGGACAGGCTAATTATTTAAAGAAGCTCTTTAGTAAAGTAAGGAAGGAAGTGATCACAGTATTTTGAGTAAGGATCAAAGAAAGATGTTTCTAGGAGAGGGAAGACTTAATCATGGAATCCTAATTAAGAATCCGTAATTGTGGGGTGCCTGGGTGGCCCAGTCGGTTGGGTGTCCGACTTCGGCTCAGGTCACGATCTCGCGGTCCATGAGTTCGAGCCCCGCGTCGGGCTCTGGGCTGACGGCTCAGAGCCTGGAGCCTGCTTCCGATGCTATGACTCCCTCTCTCTCTGCCCCTCCCCCGTTCATGCTCTGTCTCTCTCTGTCTCAAAAATAAATAAAACGTTAGAAAAAAAATTAAAAGAAAAAAAGAATCCATAATTGTTACAAAGGATGCTTTCAAGAATTGAATTTCTTGTTTACAAAACATTTAGAATGGTTCAAAGTATTTCTCAACCCCATTTCAAAATCTTGTAGCAACAATCTCAACTCCTGATTGGACATTTGTACAGCAAAAGAATGCTAAACACAATCATTTTTAATAATGTTATCTTTAGCGTGTTTAAAATCTTTGAAAACAAGAACCTTATCTGAATTCATGGGCCTCGAGAAAGGGATGAGACAGGTTTTTATTTCTGAGTACCTACTATATGATAGGGCCTTGGGTAGATATTTTAAATATCGGTTATCGGATTCAATATCCAAAATTAACCTATAATATATCATTTTTATACTCATTTTATACATGAAGAAATGGACGCTTGGAGAGCAAGGCAAGTAAGTACCTGCGAATCACGACGCTGGCTAAACGGAACACCTGACACCATCCAGCTGCAACACTTGCAGTTTCTCACGACACCAAGAAAGGGTGATGGAGGTTCTCCAAGATTCTCTGGAGCCTATTTTGGGAAGTGGTTGGTTATTTCTTTGGATGTCTCTCTGTTTATCAGTAAGCGTGACTCTTGTTGAAAAAAAAAAAAACTGTAATGAATGCTGATGATTGTAGCATTAGCTTAATTCCAAACACATATTCAAAGGATGTAAAGCATCTCTCAAAATGTTTAAGTATATGCGGAGGGAGCAGTACCCTCAGATTAATCAGATCACGCAAGGACCAACTCCAGTAAAATGCACGTACATCATTCTTCCCTGATTTACTGTTTTTCCTCAACTAATTTAGTCAATGACACCACCATCCCCAATGGTCTTCCTGCGCTCAATATTTCAGAGTATCTGTGATTCTCTTTCATTCTTTGTTTCCGGAAGTGATCAGTCGGGAACTGTTGTTTCTTTCTGGGCAGTACTATCGATGGTTTCCTTAAGTGTCCATTCCCCCTAACAATACCCCTGTATAGGCTCAAAATAATACCCAAATCACTCCAACGGCTTCCTAGCTATTGTTCTCTTAGAATATTGTAACAGCTTCTGCTGTAGTCCTTTTTGCTTTTTATTTGCTTGTTTTTTAAGACTTTATTTATTTTGAGAGAGACGGAGCATGAGCAGGGCAGGGGCAGAGAGAGAGAGGGAGAGAGAGAATCCCAAGTAGGCTCTGTGCTGTGAGCATGGAGCCCGATGCGGGGCTCCACCCCATGAAGTGTGAGATGGTGACCTGAGCCCAAACCGAGAATCAGATGCTTAACTGACTGAGCCCCAGCTGTTCCCGTTGTAGTCATTTTTGTAACTCAGCGTACCTTTATACATGTTTCTCTTTTACTAGTCGGTGAATTACTGAAGGGTAATAATCATGTTACTTTACTTTATCCCCCTACCTTTATTGTACAGCCATGAAGATTTGATATACTTAGGTATTTCAATGGTAACCACAATAGGGTTAGTTAACAGCTTTATCACCTCACATAATTAGCACGTTTTTCCTACGATAAGCACATTTAAGATTTACTCTCTTGGCGACTTTCAAGTATGTAATGCAGTATTGTTAACTGTAGTCACCATGCAGTACATTAGATCCCCAGGATCTATGTGTCTTCTAACTGGAAATTTGTGACTTTTGACCTACATCCCCCCATTGACCCCCTCCCAAGACCCTGGCAACCACCACTCTATTTTCCATTCCCGGGAGTCCAATTTTTTAAGATTCCACAAGTAAGTGAGATCATACAGTATTTGTCTTTCTCTCTGTGACTTATTTCACTTAGTGTAATACCCTCTAGGTCCACCCATGTTATCTCAAATGGCAAGATCTCATCCTTTTTTATGGTGGTGTAATATTCCTGTGTGTGTGTGTGTGTGTGTGTGTGTGTGTGTGCGCGCACGCGCGTGCGTGCGTGTGTTTGTACACTACATTTTCCTTATCTAATTGTCTATTGATGGACACTCAGGTTGCTTCCATATGTTGGCTGTTGTAAATAATGTTGCAATAAACATAGGAGTGCATCTATATTTTCAAATTAGTATTTTCATTCTCTTTGGGGAAATGCCCAGTAGTGGAATTATTGGATCATATGTTATTTCTATTTTTAATTTTTTGAGGAAAAAACTATCTTCCAGTGGCTGTACCAGTTTACATTTTTGCGAACTGTGTATGAAAGTTCATTTTCCCCCACATCCTTGTCAACGCTTGCTATTTCTTATTTAGAATTTGGCCATTCTAATTGGGGTAACGCGATTCCTCAGTGTGGTTTTGATTTGCATTTCCCCGATGATTAATGATGTTGAGCATCTTCTCATGTGCCTACTGGCCATCTGTACGTCTTCTTTGGAAAAATGTCTAGTCGGGTCCTGTGCCCATTTTTAAATCAGATTGTATTTTTGGTGTTAAGTTGTATAAGTTCTTTATATATTTTGGATATTGACGTCTTGCATATATCATTTGCAAAAAGATTCTTCCATTCAGTAGTTGTCTTTTTGTTTTGTTGACAGTTTCTTTTGCTTTTTATTTTGATATAGTCCCAATAGTTTAATTTTGCTTTTGTTTCCCTTGCCTCAGGAGACATATCTAGAGAAACATTGTTATGGCTGATGTCAGAGAAATGACTGCAAGTGTTCTCTTCTAGGATTTTTATAGTTTCAGGCCTTACATTTAGGTCTTTAATCACTTTGAGTTTATTTTTGTGTGTGGTGTAAGAAAGTGGCCCAGTTTCATTCTTTTACATGTAGCTGTCCAGTTTTCCCAGCACCATTTATTGAAGAGACTGTCTTTTCCCCATTGTATATTCTTGCTTCCTTTGCTATAGATTAACTGACCATATAATTGTGGGTTTCTTTTTGGGGTCTCTCTTCTGTTCCATTGATCTATGTGTCTGTTTTTGTGCCAGTACCATACTGTTTTCATTAATACAGCTTTGTGGCATATCTTGAAATCTGGGATTGTAATACCTACAGGTTTGTTCTTCTTTCTCAGGATGGCTTTGGGTATTTGGGGTCTTTTGTGGTTCCATACAAATATTAGTATTATTTGTTCTATTTTTGTGAAAAATGTTATCAGTGTTTTACAGTTTTCAGAGTACAGGTCTTTCACCTCTTTGGTTAAGTTTATTTCTAGGTATTTTATTCTTTTTGGTTCAGTTGTCCTAGTTTTTATAGAAATCCTAGAGTAATGAATTTCTATAAGAATAGAAGACAGGAGGACACTGTGCTCAGGAACATAAAGTTCTACCTGAATTCTCTGAAGTACTATATTATTGAAACATAGAATATTCTACTAGTAGATATAAGATGGAAATTTTTCACTCTAAAATCTTAGTATGGAACTTTTTCATTTCTTCCTTTTTTTAAATTTTCTTTTGTTTTTTTATTCCAGTTCTATCCATTAAGATTTTTCAGCTTATAGAAGGCAAAACCAACTTTTCTATTCTCATGAAAAAAAAAAATGAATCAAACTTGAACTCTAAGCTAATTCATATAGAAGAGATATAGCCAGGTCATTTGCAGGCGGGTAAAGGCTAAGTATGTTCAAGGTCATTGACATTTTTAAAGATCCATTATGAAATATGGAAAATGTCCTTTTTAGAGTTCATTTCAGGGGTTTTTAAATTACTAAACATATCACTGCTAATTTTCTATTTAAGTTAGACCCCAAAAGAATTGTAGGGTATTAAGAGCCACCAGAGGCAAATGCTATAGGTAACTCTTCTATATGCACACACTTCTAAGTGACATATTCCATACTGGCACTGGATAGCTAATAAGTTACTTTTATGAAATCTAAGAAATATGGCGATGTTAAGTTTCTGGTTTTCAGGCAGAAATTGTTTTATTTGATGTGACTCATTTCTAGCCTCCTGAAGTCAGAGGAAAGGGGATCTGTCCGAAGCGACCCTATGACCTCTATGACTTTAGGACGTTGTTGTCTTCAAATCTAGAAAATGTTTCCAGAAATAAAGAAATACACTGGAAGTAAGGAGACCTGATGCCATCTCATGGAATCATTATTTTCTTACACTTATGCAACCGTTGGTTGCATTAGTCTCATTAATTGAGAATAAAAAAATTTTAACTCCACCGGCAAAACAATGATTGTTTTTCAGATCTCCTGGCTCTCAGAAAGGAAAACAAGAACATCACAACTTGGCGGTAAAACACTGGCATGAAAGTACTCAGTAATGCTAAATATTACCATGCATATAGTATTACTATGCATCGGCAAGATACATCTCTTGTCTTACAAAATATGTAAATACTAAAGTGATTCACAAAACCCTGAATTCTTAATTTTAGATCATGAGCATCTCCATCAAAGATTTTTTATGTTGTTTGACACGATGCCAATGGTGTTAGCCAAGTATTTTACATCAGTTTTCAGAACTAATTTTCCCTTCACTCATCTCCCTTTTTAATTTTTTCTCCAAGATGTCTGATAAAAATGAAGAATGGCACTAAAGAATCTAAACCAAGACTTGCCAGGGTCTGAATTTGTCATTGATAAAGGTTGTTTCTGAGATGGGGAAATAAAGATCAAGGAGCTTTTAAAAAAAAATGTTTATTCATTTTTGAGAGAGAGAGCATGAGCGGGAGAGGAGCTGTGAGAGAGAGGGGCACAGAGAATCCAAAGCGGGCTCTGGGCCTACAGCACAGAGCCCAATGTGGGGCTCGAACTCACGAAATGTGAGATCATGACCTGAGCTGAAATCAGATGTTCAACTGACTGAGCCACCCAGGCACCCCCACGGGGCTTTTGAAAGAATATTTAAGACATATGTGCAGCAATGTAGTTGGTGACAAAGAATCTTATACTCAGTTGCTGATGTGTTCTAAAATGTATTCAGAAAGGATCATTTGTCTTATATTGACTACAAATTAATCTTTCCACAAGGGTACAATTGGAATTTTAAATTTGTATCTTGTTACATTAAAAAAAAAAAATAGTCACCAGAGGACAAAGTCACAGATTGTGAGTAATTGGCTGGAAGGATTTTGGTTTAGTTTTCTATGAAAGATGCGTAATCACCAACTGTGTTATAAATGATATCATCTTTCATCAGTCAATAAATTTTTTTCCATTATAGGCATATCCTCATCTGTCTTAGTTCAGGCTGCTATAACAAATTATCGTAGACTGGGTCACTTAAATAACAAACATTTATTTCTCACAGTTCTGGAGGCTGGGAAGTCCAAGATCAAGGTACTGGCAGATTGAGGGTCTGGTGAGAACAGTCTTCTTAGTTTTGTAGATGGCTATCTTTTTGTTATGTCCTCACATGGGAGTGAGGAAGGGGGAGAAAGAAGGAGTGGGGGAAAAAACTCTCTCAGGTTGTTTTCTATAAGGAGGCTAATCCCAATCATGATCTAATTACTTGCCAAGGGCCTATCTCCAAATGTCATCACATTGGGGATTATGATATGAACATAAGCATTGGGGGGATACAAACATTCAGTCCATAGCACCATTCTGGCCTCAGAATAGAGTTCAGGGTGGGGGTAGAAGCATTATGAACTATGGAAAAAGAGTTGAAAATGATTGTAACTGATGCGTCTGTTTACTACCACTCTCTTTGTCCATACTTGATTTTTATTCGTCTTTGCATTTTTAACCTTGTGTTTTCTCTCAATGCAAGTCTGAAAGCTGAGTCTCCAAAGACACAGTGAAAGGAGGAATTTACCTCATGAATATGGTTAACCGAAGTGCTAACGGTGGCAAATAAAACACACGTTTAATTCTTTCATATTGAGCCTCATGTAGAGTTCCCTCAAATATAACCATTTCTTTTGCTGCTGTAGACATTTCTTTACAATTTTTTTAAATGTTTCTTTATTTTTGAGAGAGACAGAGACAGAATGCGAGTGGGTTAGGGGCAGAGAGACAGGGAGACACAGATTCCGAAGCAGGCTCCAGGCTCCGAGCTGTCAGCACAGAGCCCGACCCGGGGCTCGAACTCACAAGCTGTGAGACCATGAACCTGGCCTGAAGTCGGACGCTCAACCGACTGTGCCACCCAGGTGCCCCTGCTGCTGTAGACATTTCTTAATTGGATTGGCTGCCATAGATATTCCTCTATGTGATTTTAGGTATAAGTGGTCTCGTTGAGTACAAGATGATTCAATGCAACTCATCTTATATTAAAGACTTTAAAGGTACTAGCGAACATGGCTAAATCAAGTTTAATCGTGTCCAAGGTTGTGTCGTGATTGTTCTACATGGATCATTTTATTAATACGATATTCATGTGTTTTAGGCATTCATTTAGTCTCCATTGAGATTATAAGGATTTTACCTTCTTCTTATGGTATGTGTCAAATTTAGGTGTAGGGGATGTGGCATGTTTCCACTTTCTCCTTTTATACATTTTGCCTGGCTATTCATCTGTGGTGCACTGACCGTAATCTATTAGTATGGCCTTGCTTGAAAAGTATTGAAAAAAAAAAAAAATCACCAGGAACCAATTAACTTTTCTTTGCTAGAAAATTTGTCCTTAGGAAAACATCCCTTTAACATTCTTTTGTTTTTTATATATCCAAACCAGGTATTATCTTTGAGAGGTTTATTTTAGCTCTTAAGGAATAATCTTTTATACTGCAAATATTCCTACAATAGATACTGTGATGGTTAGTTTTCAAGTGTCAGCTTGGCTAGGCCAGGGTATCCTATTATTCCATCAAATAAATGCTACCCTAGGGGCGCCTGGGTGGCGCAGTCGGTTAAGCGTCCGACTTCAGCTCAGGTCACGATCTCGCGGTCCGTGAGTTCCAGCCCCGCGTCCGCTCTGGGCTGATGGCTCAGGGCCTGGAGCCTGCTTCCGATTCTGTGTCTCCTTCTCTCTCTGCCCCTCCCCCCTTCATGCTCTGTCTCTCTCTGTCTCAAAAATAAATAAACATTAAAAAAAAAATTTAGAAAAAAATGCTACCCTAGGTGTGACTGTGTAGGTATTCTTTAGAGTGGTTAACCTCTACGATCAGTTTCCTTGAACTAAGGGAGATGCTCCTCAGTAGTGTGGGCAGGCCTCATCTCATCAATTAAAGGCCCCCCTCTTCCGGGACACATGCCTGGACTGCATTTCCCAGCCTCCTTTGCAGTTAGGTGTGTCGGTATGGATGATTCCTAGCCAGAAGCATGTAGAGGTAAATAATATATGCTCTTTCAAGCCTGACCCATTAAAATATTGTATTTGTCATCCTCTGAGATCTTTCTTAATCTTCTGGCTGTATATTGTCTCCAAGGGTGACCTTGGAAATCATCCACTGAAAATTACAGGGCTGCTGGCAGCTTGCGCTCCCGAATAACCGTGGACAGGCGTTGCCTCACCCTCTTTACCGCCATTAAAACATACAAAGAAATACACTTCCACTTCCACTGAAATTTGGGGGTTGTCTTATTATAGACGCTAGTGTCCCTCAACTAGAAATTGTACTGCTGTCTTTCTCACAGTCATCTTGCTAGATTGCTAAACTGGAAAAAAAAAAAAGTGATTAGGCCTCCTGTTTCTTTCCCATTAGCAATCTGATCAAAGTTTTCCAGGGGCATTTAAAATGGAGTAGGAAGCTTTGGACTTGGTTTTGCATCCTATATATCTTTACCTTCTTCCAGAATAAAAGAAAAAGTAAAATTAGAATAATAGATATCAAGTTGCCTTCAAAGGCAGTTCACCCACTGAACAGTTTCTGGTCAGAGAATAACGTTTTAAAAATTGTATAAACCTCGTTGTTCAGAAAGGACCCTCTTTGTTGAAAATATAGCAGTGAGGTCAATTATTGTCATTTGTATAGAAGACTGATGCGTTTTGTCAATTAGAAAGAATTTATTTGGGGGGGGGCACCTGGGTGGCTCAGTCAGTTAAGGGTTAAGTGTCCAACCTCGGCTCAGGTCATGATCTCATGGTTCATGGGTTCCAGTCTGAGTGGGGTTCTGTGCTGACAGCTCAGAGCCTGGAGCCTGCTTTGGATTCTGTGTCTCCGTCTCTCTCTGCCCCTCCCCCTCTCACACTCTCTGTCTCTCTCTCCGTCAAAAATAAATAAACATTAAAAAACAGTTAAAAGACTTTATTTGCAACATTTGAGCATGGGGTGCTGGTTGTGCCAGTGAGGAATCCTGAGAAGGCAGGAGCCTCTCTCCTCGCCGCGCGGATGCTCATCCTCTCCCTCCCCGCCCCCACCAGCTGAGGAATGGCCTTCTAGAACGGCCACTCCCACAAGTGTGTCCCCTCTGGTGCCGCAAGAGCTGGGAGCGCTGGCCAGAAGCCTTGCCGCAGGCACCGCACACAAAGGGCTTTTCAACCCGTCTGGGTCCGTAGGTCCCAGAAGAAGTGAGAGCGGCTGTGGAAGGTCTTGTCCCAGTGAGGACCATTTATCAGGCTTCTCGCCATTAGAGGAGCGTATTCGTGGGTGATCGCGTGCGGGGACTAAGTATGGAGCTCCACATACAGGCCTTGGGGCACTGGCGACAGGCGTAGGGCTTCTCGCTGGCGCTGCCCAGACTGGAGCTCTGGCTGAGGACCCGGTCGCACCTGCCACCCTCCCAGGGCTCCCAGCCGAGGCGGACGCGGCTGTGCTGGGGGCAGCCCAACCCACCGCGGACGCGCTTGCCGCATGACGTGGCAAGTATGGGCCTTTCTAGCCCCGGTGGGTGCGCCGAGAAGTAGCGGCAACTTCTATTGAGGCTTTCGCCGTAGACGAAGCTTTTTGCCCCATTAGCCGGGACCCAAAGCGCCCCCCCCCCCAGCTCAGCAGCCCGCGCGGGGTCCCCCTCGATCCCAGAGGCTCCCGGTGACAGCGCATCAGGCGCCAGGGCCCCGCTTCCGAGTGCAGGTCACGGCCCCCAGGAGCAGGCCTGTGCGCTGTTCCAAGCTGGCCTCCTGCCCAGAGCTGTCCCGCCCTTGGGTGTGCAGGGAGGCATCCTCAGAAGCGTCTTCAGCGCCCCCCTGCCCTGGCCCGCCTCATCTTCAGGATCGTGCCGCTGGGGAGACAACACGGACGGCGCTCGGGCGCAGCCTCGGAATCCGGCCAGGAGGTGTCTCTGCTAATCTACACCTCCTCCGCGCGTGCGTCTTGGAGACCAAGGGCGGACAGTTCCGCCTCTGGCTGTGGTTGGAGAGCGTCTCAGGGTCACGGGTAGAGCCACCTTGAGAACCGCGGAGGAGAAGCAGGGCTCTGTGGGAGCAGGCTCAGGACGTCCCAGGTGACCGGACACGGACAAGGGAGAGGACAGGAGGGGGCTCGTCACTACCCCCGGGGTCGTCACCTTCCCCAAGGCTGCTGAAGGTACGCACACCTGGGACCTGCAAAGGGGGCAGACCCACAGCTCTGTCCCTAGGGTCCCGGGCGCGTGCAGAGGTCCCCGCAAATGGACACCCACGACCGCCTGGAGCCAGAGCGCCCTCCGTCGCTCGCCACCTGGCGGAGGACTCTTCTGGGCTCCCGGACGTCCGGGCGCCTGCTCGCACCAAAGTACAGCGGGGTGGGGGCAGGGGTGGTGATGGCGAGGTTTATGGGGACAATGACGTGTGAGAGCCGGCTGGCCAGGCACCCCCGCAGCCGCTGCGGCAGTTGCCGCCACCAGTGACGCCACTGTGGCTGTGTAGCCACTCAGGACTAATTGATTTTTATTTTTATTTTATAATTTTATTAATTTTTACTTTTATTTACTGATTTATTTATTATTTTTTATTTTATTATTGTTTTATTTATTTTTATTATTTTTATTAATTTTGAGAGAGAGACGGAGAGAGACAAAGGGAGACACAGAATCCGAAGCTGTCAGCACAGAGGCCGACCCCTGGCTCGAAGTCACAAACTGTGAGAACCGAGAGAAGAGTGAGATCATGACCTGAGCCCAAGTCCCGCGCTTCAACTGACTGAGCCACCCAGGCACCCCGGGACGAATTGAGTTTTTAATGAAAAAATATTCAAAGGTTTGCATCCTAGGACCACTCATTCAAAATGCCTTTAGAGGTTTAGAGAATCTCTTGGCACAACAGCTCTTTGTAAATAGACAGGATTCTAATAAGGTTTCATCTGTGTTATGCCCTTACTGAAAGAGAAACTGAGGCCTGGAGAGCTGAAGGGATTAGACTGAGGTTGTAGAGATAAGTGGTAGTTATAGGACTAGAATTCAGATCTCTTGATTACTGAAGCGCTAGGCTTAGAATGGGGGCTTTACTTCTGGAGTTCTGAGTGTGTGTTTGTGTGTGTTTGTGTTTAGCCTTCAAAGAAATGAGATACAACCGAAGTATGGCTTTTCATAGGATTCATACAGTAAGAGAGACCGACAAGTTCAAACTGCCGAAAATATTTTAAGAGACAGTTGTGATGGTGCTTCTTGCCTCCTGGCTGATCTTAGATAATTTTTCTAATATTCTGTCATGCCGTGAAAATATGATACCTTCATATAAGGAAACAGAGTTTCATTTACCTGTTAACTTTAAATAACCAAAATTATGAACTTTTGACTGAAAAAACAAATGGCAGACTTCTTCCCTGGGAAGAACACATTACTTAGAAGGTCCTGGCATCTAGGAGTTTTTTGGATACAGCTGTCTAATTTTTCCATTTTTAGCAATCTCTCTTATTTTCGAGATATCCTATTTACTGCCCGATATAACCATAGTGACTTACAGCTCTTCGTTAATGAACCTGGGAAGAAAATGACTGATAGGGTAGCAAAGTTTAGTGGAAAGAGCCACCCAGTAGGTGGGATGGATTTTAACAAACTACTGTGTCATTCTTTAGCTCTTTGGTCTTGGGTAGGTTACCATGGGAGACCAAATACCACCCCTCCCCCAAAGATGTCCATGCTCTAATCCCAGGATTTGTGATTACCATATGTGGCAAAAGGGAACTTGCATATGTACTTAAGGGAACAAGCCTTAGCATAGGGAGGTTATTCGGGATTATCTGGGTGGGCTCCGTCTAATCATGTGAGCCCTTAAAAGCAGAGAAATTTCTCAAGCTGAAGATAGGAAAGATAAAGCAGAAGGAGCAGAGAGGTTTGAAGCTTAAGGATTTTGGCCATCACTGCTGGTGCAGGTGGTCTCTTGAAGATAAAAGCAACCCCTGACTGATGGCCAGCAAGGAAACAGTGACCTCAGTCCTCCAGCTACATTGAATTGAATCCTGCCAACCACTGAAGTGAGCACAAGAGAGGACTTGCTTCTAAAGCCTTCGGATAAGAACACAGGCCGTTGGACACCTTGATTCCAGCGCGTGAAACTTGGAAGAGAGAAATCAGTCACACTTACCAAGATCTTGACGTGCAGAACTGTGAGATAATACATTTTTGTGGTTGTAAGCCGCTGTGTTTTTGATAATTTGTTATAAAGCAATAGAAAACTAATACGGTTCTTTAACTTTCCCTGCTTTGCTTATTGATCTTTGATAAAATGCCTTATCTTCCAGTAATTTTATTTAAGAGTCATGACACAGGTGGAATTTCCCTTAAAACAGAGTCCTATGTTATAATAGAAGACAAGATCTGTGAAGTGTAATCACATATTGCGTTTAACAAGAAATATCTCAAAGGGTCTCTTTACACCATTCTTTTCTCCCCTAACCTTCAATTTAGTGTTTCTCTTATCTAGGCATAGGGAAAAAATGATGAGGGCTAGTTTGTAAGAGAGATTTTTTTACTGCTATCCTAGAATTTGGAAAATAAATTGTGTCATCCAGCCTATTGTCCAACTATATCTAAGGCTGAATACTTATTAAATTTAAGGGAAATTCTATTTTCTATCCTGTGAGTAGGATATAGCCCTTGTATGTTTTGAACTTAGTCTATTAATTGTTTTCATTCGTGGTATAAGTTAATTGGCTGGTCATTGGGTTGGCATAGAAGGTCCCCAAAAACAATGTGTAGTAGACGGAAATTGAGAAGTGAAAAGAAAAATAATCGTACTTTTCACATCCTGGGATTTGGAGTAGCAAAATAAACTTCACAGAACAATACCAGTGAAAAAACACGAAGGGTGCTTTCAGCCAGCTTAGGCAAATCAGAAAATACAGATTATCAGCTTCCCTTGGGGCTACCCATATCTCCTGTTAGTTTAGGGGGAAAAGACCTTCCCCTATTCTTAAATATCTATAGAATAAAAACTATCTTTGCTAACCATCAGTTCAAATTCTAATGAATCTTGATTATATCTGTTGCTTCTTACATTATCATGCAGCGTGGTGTCTCTTTATTGGACTTTCTCTTTTATTACCTGTCACGGCTGTCACACAGATCACATAGCCTAATTCCCAACTCGAAGTAATCAGGAGTTTCATTTTGGAGTTGTGATTATCTGGATCACCTTTGGTGACCATTATAGATGTTTGGATTTACATACACAGTCTGTCTCTTTGGTTTTTATCCAATTAAATACGTTCCTTTTTGGGGGTATAGTTACGATTCTGTCAGTTGCGTGAAATATTCTTGTGTTGATACCGTACAAGAAAAATATTGCTTTTCTGGTATGTGGATGAATTTCATGACAAATGGGATTTTGTCATTTTTGTAATTGCCCTGGTTGCTTTTAGAGAGCGTCTTTCCCTGAGGAAAATTTAGTCGGGGTATTCTGCATCAGACAGTTTGATTCTTTTCTAGTGTTTTACCAAAATGCATTTGTGTTATCTGGGCTGATGGTGAACTTTATAGTTTTTGTAAAGTACTGCTTTAAGAGACCTGGACTGGTCTTGGAACCACTATTCATTGGCTCTGTGATTTTCAAGTGTCCTCTTAGCCTCCCTCTGTTTGTTTTCTCATGCAGAATATAAAGGTGAAAATGCTTCGCACGTTGGTTTGCCTTAAAACCAACTAGTTGATTTTCTCTAGTAGTGCAAAAGTGTTTCATGCAATCGATTTCCCTTGAAAGAGAGAATGAGGAAGAAACTTGACTGCCTTGCACCACGTTTGGTAAACTCTCCCTTTGCCTCTCAAGATCACAATGATAACGTTCTGGTCATCGGTAAACAGCAGAGATTGCAAGGGAAGCAAGAATAGAGCCCACAGCCCAATTTCATCCACAGCTGACTACACCCGTAAGGCAAGCTGGGAAAACCCCCATGATTCCAGGTATTGAGCAAATTCCCAGGGACAACCGGCTTTTCCTTATGGATTCAAAGTGCACGTACACACGAGGTCAATTCAAGGCCACTAGGTGAATGACCAACTATTTTGTGACACTGAAATCTAAGGAAAAGGCAGTTGTGTAGCTAGTGAACTTCTTGGAAATGCAAATACCAGAGTAAGAGTGTTCTCAGAAAACAAGACATTTGTTTTCTGTTATGAGAATGCCAGGCATAAATACATAAGGACACCTGAAGGAAAAATGTTCAGGAATGGCTACTTAATGGGCCCAGTACTGTGCCAAGTAATATTGGGATCCAGGATGGAACACTTGGCTGGCAATTCAGCTAGAAAAGCAGGCTTTGTTCAGGAATATTTTATACAAATATCACTCCAAAACTCCAGTGTGGGATGATACATAATGCTGGGCCTGATGACTTAGCATTTTGGCAAAGAGGTTACTGGCAGCTTCAGAAAAGAAAATCTCCTTAACTGGGAATCCAAGACTCTTTGAATGAAATCTGTTTCTCTGCTTGGTAAACTTCTACTTCCATTCAAGACCCATTTCTTGTGTTCCCTTCCCGGTGAGGTATTGATCCGCGCCATGGTATTTTCTACACTACTATTCTCCATCCTACTTTGGCACTTGTAATTCTTAGAATTATTTACGTTTCTGTTGACAAGTCCGGGGCAGGTAGGACATTTTAATACTCTCTCCAACACCCAATAGCCTGCAGAACGTTTGACTCATAGTTGGTGCTTGAGGAACATTTTTTGTTCCATTCCAATAAACACTTGTTTATCCATTCAATTTAGACAGGCATACATTTGGAAAAATAAGGCATCAATTACTGAAGGGAATTTGCATATCTACCTGTGGAATTTGGGACTTCTCCTACAGGCATGAGGAGCCACAATAGGTTTTTGAGCCGAGAAGCAGAATAATGAGAGCATTTTTGTAAGGAAATGATTCTGGATGTCGTGCAAATGGACAGAAAGATGGAGATGACTTATAAATTTTTTTTTAAGTTTATTTATTTTTAAGAGAGAGCACATGAATGAGAGAGAGGCTGAGAGAGAGAGGGAGAGAGAGAAACCCAACCAGGCTCCGTGCTGTCAGCAGAGATCTTAGCAAGAGACACAAGCAGTTTAATAGATAATTTAAATGGATATATATGTGTGTGTGTGTGTGTGTGTGTGTGTGTGTGTGTGTGTGTCTATGTGTGTGTATATGTGTGTATATATGTGTGTATATATATATATATGTATGTATATATGTGTATGTGTAGATGTGTATACACACACTCACACACACACACACACACACACACACACCATTGAGGTTCTCTTTCTGTTCCAGAATTCAATCCAGGATATCCCCTTGCATTTACTTCCCATTTCCTTTAGTCTGTGATATTTTCTTAGTCTTTCCATATTTTTCATAGTCTTGAACACTATGGAGGTATGACTACGTATCTTGCAGAATGTCCCCTGATCTGAATTCATCTGGTGGGTTTTTTTTTACTTATGTATTTGTTTAAATGTTTATTTATTTATTTTGAGAGACAGACAGAGACAGTGCAAGCAAGGGAGGGGCAGAGACAGAAGGAGAGACAGAAAGAATCCCAAGCAGGCTCTGCATTGTCAGCGCAGAGCCTGATGTGGGGCTCAAAACTCACAAACCTCGAGATCATGACCTGAGTCAAAATCGAGATTCTGGCACTTAACCAACGGAGCCACCCAGGCGCCCCCTGCCTGGTATTTGTCTCATGAAAACTGGAGTTATGAGCTTCTGGAAAGAATACTGCAGAGATCAAGTGCCCTTCTCATGACAGTGATCAGAATTGACATGATATCCATATGGCCTCACTGATGATAGTAACCTGCATCATTTGCTTAATGTAGTGTTTGCCAGGTGCACTTATAGTTACAATTATTCCCTTTCCCGACTTTATTCTTTGGAAGTGAGTCACTAAGTCCTACCGATCCTAAGGGAGGATTGGGTTGGGGAGGATTAAGCTCTGCCTCCTTGAGGTGGGTAGTATCTGCACATATTTGGAGGGTTTTTTTTTCTTTTTTCTGAGAAAGATTTTTCTCCACTTCCCCATTTAATTATTCTAGAATTTATCGATATCACTCTGGATTCATGCCTGTGTATTTATTTTATACTTTGGGTTAAATCCAATCCTGTTTTCCCGATGTCGTTGCTGAAATTGTTCCACATTTGGCCATTGCGAGCTGTTTCAGTTGTTTCCAGTGTCCCTCGGACATATCCCCATCGCTGTGAATTTTTCATGGGGAGGGGGAATCGCTTCTGTAACTCCTGGCAGTACAAAGTGTTCTGGGCTCATTTTGTATGTTCCTCACTTCAGTCAGTCATTTCAGTGCCCTGGTGCTTTTTCTTGGAGAATGGTGTTTACAGACCAAGATCTGGACACTGACTATGTTTGTTGATACTGAAGCATCATTGTTTCTAGGCCTTTCCAGTGGACAGAGCAAGAAAACGCATACATGCATACTAAACCACGTATATAAACATATTAAATATTTCGGTACGTACCCACGTTTTAACTCTGTGCAGCAAATTATGGGTTCACGCGTATGTCTCCTACTCAAATCCAGCCTTATGGTTCATCCTAGACTTCCTCTTTTGCTTGTCTGTAACTGCCCACTTCAACTTTAGGAAACGTGGCTGTCACTATTCACCATACATTTATTTACTTATTTGCTCAACAGGAATGTATATGGAAAACAGTGTCAGAATTATTAACTTGTATCCCCACGAGAAAGAGATTTGCCAACTAGAGCATAGTATTTATATACAATTCCCTTTGTCTTTCATTTACAGTCTTTGGTCAAAACATTTTGTTCCAAAGTTACTTAGGTCAGCCCGTTTTCCCTGCCCCGTTCAGCATGGTCACATCGTGCATTTGTAACGGAGATAGATTCATTCATTCACAGTCTGCATTCCATCTTGAAACACTTTGACATCACGATTGGTTTTAACTTTCAGTTTGCATACATTAAAATTCGCTCTGGGTAATTTCTAGTTCCATAGGTTTTCACAAACGTATGGAAACATATATCTGCCACCCAAATACAGTGCAGATTCTTCGTCCCAAATTTAATAGCTGACAAATTACGTCATTAAAATGTAATAAGGGACAGGAAAAGAGGAAGCACAGGGGAACTTTCAGGGTAAAATAACTCTTCTTTGAAGCTAGAATATAGCATCTTCCTTCAAAAAACATATACTTAAGTCAAAGGACAAAACATGCCTGCGGACTGCTGTAGAACATTTTAGACTGTGTTGCAGATGCCACAAGAGTAGTAGGAATAGAGTTCAGGGAAGGAAGAAGTCACTTCTAGCTGGGCTGTGCTATGGCCTGCATGTTTGTGGGTCCTCCCAAATTCTTATGTTGGAACTCTAACCCCCAAGGTGATGGGGCCCTTGAGAACTGATTAGGTCATCAGGGCATAACTGTCATGTGTGGGACTGCTTTCCTTACCAAAAAGGCCCTAGGAAGATCCCTTGCCCCTTCTTCCACGTGAGTGTATACCTACAATGTGTTATCTGAATCAGAAAGTGAGTTCCTATCAGATATCAAATTTGCAGGTGCCTGGATCTTATCTTTCCCAGACTCCCAAACTGTGAGAAATACATTTCTGTCATTTGCAAAGCCACCTAGTCTATGGTTTCGTCACAGCAGCCCCAACAGTCTAAGGCAGGCTGCCTGGCAAAGGCTTCTTAGTGAATGTAGTAATGAGTTCATTTTAAAGGATCCTATTATAATTTATTTGGATTTCATGTGGTTGTTACTAAGGCGTATTTGCTGCAAATAGAACCTGGTTCTCTCATCTTCGTGGGGAATGTTGAGAGTGCTTGGATTCTGACATGGATAGAGGAGATGGTAGTGTTTTTACATATTTTTAAGCTGCTAAAATTGTTAATGGCTCTAAGATATTTTTGTTGTAATTTGCAAGGCTGCATTCTGGTCTACATTAGCCTTGATAAAAACTCATTGTTTTTCATTCTCTATCTGTAATCAGGTCATCAATCTTCTTTATCTTTTTGGTTAATTTTATGTTGCATTGATTTCCTTTGAAAATCTGAAAAGTTTTCATCTTTGTGGAATAGACTCCATTGAAATATGGTAATTGCATTTGAGAAATACCATAACTGAACTGTACAGAGAAAATTATATCCGATATACATTCAGTGTCAAACACATTTTTCGATCAAGAGTAAGTATGCGCCGGAGTGTTTAACTGTGTATAAATACACATTCTCAGAGGATGATTCTTCAGCATAATACAGAAAAAATTGACGGCTGCAATATTGACTGCATGATATGCTTGGGAGGGTGTTTCAAAGATAATCCCAACACCCAACATAGCCCCCTTACCAGTCACACTTCTTTGGGTGAACACCTGAAAAACCAAGGAAAAATAAAATTTTATTTCTTGGTAAAAATTGTGCCTTAACTTAGAATCCATCATTGATGCCAAACTAGATTTTAAAGTTTATTTTTATTTATTTTGAGGGCTAGCAAGCAGAGGAGGGGCAGAGAGAGGTGGGGACAGAATCCCAGGCAAGCTCTGCACCAACAGCACAGAACCTGATGCAGGGCTCGAACTCACAAACCGTGAGATCGTGACCTGAGCCACAATCCAGAGTGGGACGCCGAACCGACTGAGCACCCCCAAACCAGACTTAATTTAGTGGGTTAACCTCACTAGAGATCTAGATCCTGAAACAATGGGTCAGG
The DNA here is from genome assembly GCF_028018385.1 of Neofelis nebulosa. NCBI lineage: Eukaryota > Metazoa > Chordata > Mammalia > Carnivora > Felidae > Neofelis > Neofelis nebulosa. The sequence goes on from NC_080800.1 coordinate 93,471,727, forward strand.
GGATAGGTAAGTCTTGGAGACAGTTGGTAGTAGGAAATGTCTGGATGTTGAGCTTGAATAGAGGATGCCGGGAGGTTGTAAAGTAGATGGAGGTGATTTAGACAACCTGTGTGTGAAGAATGCTAAGAAGAAGAAGCATTGTGAAAAAAAAAATGTCAGGCAAAGGCATCGGTGGACATCTAACAACACAATTCATCGAAAGCACTGGGCTAGGACTTGAGTAGCAGGGAGAAAAAGAAAGGTCTAGGATAATATTAACAAACCAGTGACTGAAAGGAGGGGGACGCCAGAGTAGGAATCAGGCAAAGAGATAACATGGCAAGTCGAGGTAAGTGAGTGAAGGCAGGGAGGAACAGGCAAAGTACTCTATGATTCACATTTCTGGTACCCATAATGGCGTACTCACGAAATATAGGCAGTGGACCTTATAGCAAATGGACTGAACAAAGACTCTGTTTCTAGCATGCATTCTGCCTGGTGCCCACACCGATGCGTGATTTCAGGTGGGTAAGCATTCACAAATAGGTAGGGAAAAATCACACCCGGGTAAAGGGAAGGATGGACCTGGTTAGCAGAGAAGAGACAGCTTCGAATAAGGAGTTTGAGTCCTTTTTAGTTGGCCCAGCTTTATTTTGGTACATGCTATAATTCAGATACAGAAAACAAAGGAATATTTTTTTTAAAAAATTATGAAAGTTCAAATATACAGGGGCGCCTGGGTGGCTCTGTCGGTTAAGCGTCCAACTTCAGCTCAGGTCATGATCTCACAGTTTGTGAGTTGGAGCCCCACGTCAGGCTCTGTGCTGACAGCTCGGAGCCTGGAGCCTGCTTCCGATTCTGTGTCTCCCTCTCTCTTTGCCCCTCCCCCACTCCCGCTCTGTCTTTGTCTCTCAAAAATAAACATTAAAAAATTATTTTAAGTAATTAAAACAAGGTTCAAATATACAGCCTGGCATTGCTTTAGGTTTCAATACCACTACAATTTGCTAATTTTTGTAGCCTCATTTAGATTCACATTTCAGACCTATCCATTTATAAAGTACTTTTGGAATTCTGTCCAATTCCATATGATGGATTTATACTTGTTCAGTACTTGGAAAGAGACATGGACTTGTAGTCCTGAGAATAGAAACTGAAATAAAAATGCTGACTTTTTCAAATGATGAGTAATTGTATTTTAGAGCAAGAATATAGAAATGGCAGAATTTTTCCAAAGGGTGGTTACTATATATATATATATGATTTGAAAAGAGAATAACAGTTGATGTTACAAATGGCAAATGCATTAAAATGTGTATTTACTCATGGGGAGCCTGGGTAGCTCAGTCCGTTGAGTGTTTGACTCTTGATTTCAGCTCAGGTCATGATCCCAGGGTCATGGGATCAAGCCCCATGTCAGGCTCTGCACTGAGCATGGAACCTGCTTCAGATTCTCTCTCTCTTGCCTTCTGCCCCACTTGTACACTCTCTGTCTCTAAAATAAAAAAAATAAATAAGTAAATAAAAAATGTTTTCAAAACTGTGTATTTACTCATATGAAAGGGTATGCCCCGGGAGAGAAACTTTTAAGTAGGATGAGCTCCCAAAATTAAATACAAAATTTAATGATAAAGGAGGAAATGAAAAGGAGGAAACTAGTGTATAATTAAGAATATGCTAGGGGCGCCTGGGTGGCGCAGTCGGTTAAGCGTCCGACTTCAGCCAGGTCACGATCTTGCGGTCCGTGAGTTCGAGCCCCGCGTCGGGCTCTGGGCTGATGGCTCGGAGCCTGGAGCCTGTTTCCGATTCTGTGTCTCCCTCTCTCTCTGCCCCTCCCCCATTCATGCTCTGTCTCTCTCTGTCCCAAAAATAAATAAAAAACGTTGAAAAAAAAATTAAAAAAAAAAAAAAAAGAATATGCTAAACAATGGACTAGATATTTATTGTCTAACTGTGTTGACATGTGAGGCAACTGGGATTTAAAAAGGTTATTGCCTTTGAATACTACTTGGCAATGAGAAAGAATGAAATACGGCCCTTTGTAGCAATGTGGATGGAACTGGAGAGTGTTATGCTAAGTGAAATAAGTCACACAGAGAAAGACAGATACCATATGTTTTCACTCTTATGTGGATCCTGGGAAACTTAACGGAAGACCATGGGGAAGGGGAAGGAAAAAAAAAAGTTACAGGGAGGGAAGGAGGCAAACCACAAGAGACTCTTAAAAACTGAGAATAAACTGAGGGTTGATGGGGGGTGGGAGGGAGGGGAAAGTGGGTGATGGGCACTGAGGAGGGCACCTGTTGGGATGAGCACTGGGTGTTGTATGGAAACCAATTTGACAATAAATTTCATATAAAAAATAAATAAAAATAGATAAAAATAAATAAATAAAAAGGTTATTGCCGAGTAAGGTTGTAATCTAGTCCGTGACAGAGCCAGGTTTCAAATCCAGGTTGGTCTGAGCAGTTGATTTTATTTCTCTATCCTCTAAGGATCAAAGCATGTAAGTAAGGATATTTTGATAATAAAAAAAAATGTGGCCAATTTGTAAATAAATGTTTTTAGTGAATTCAAGCCTAATGAACATAGAGTCTGCTAGATCTGGATTGGATTTCTGGGTCCATTGACTATATGTCCTTTCATAAATCACTTAACATCTCTGAGACTTGTCTTTTGGACATACACAAATAGAATTATTAAAATCTATTTGAAGGTCATTAGAAAAATTACATGAGACAGTACAAATAAACTGGCTAACAGAATATCTGACAAATCATAGATGCTCAAGGAAAATAGATTGACTTTGAATAGAGCCCCTTATTATGGTCTATTTCCTAACTTAAAGAAAATCGGCAATTGTTAGGAAAAGGTTTTCAACTGGCCTGGAGCAAAAATTCTCTGACCTCTGTATTTAATCTTTGGTAACTTTATTTAATATCAAGCCTTCAACTAGTGCTTCCCCAGAAGACTCTCATCTGATTCAGCAATTCCAACCACAAGCAAAAATCTTGTACTTGGATAGGATCTATATCACAAACCCAATTCATCTTTCTTTCTCAAAGTACCCCTTCTGCTGATTATTTCTTATCTTTTCATTTGGACTGCTATTATAGTAACTAGCTTAGTCCGTTGACCAGTAAATGTTTGTACATATGGAGTTTCCAAATCAGGCTTTGATGCTTCCCTTTAATTTTAGATCATTTTTCTAAATAGTAAGTAAAGAAAAGAAGGAATTATCCTTTTAGCACATATGTGTCAGGCACGTTGCTGTGCACTGTGAGTGATTTTGTCTCATGTATCTCTCCCAACAGTGACAAAATACATTTCCATTTCATAAGTAAGTAAATTGAGGCTCAAAAGGGTTATATAACTTTCCCAAGTCCAATAGGATTTTCATAGCAGAACTTTCTCATTCCTACCACCATATGGCCAATTCAAAAGTCTGTCTCATTTGTAATCCAGTCATTTATTGGGGATTTTGTTGTTTTCCTTCCTTCTTTCCTCTCTCCCTTTCTCTTTTTCTCCCACCCTCTCTTCCTTCCTTCCATGTATTTAACTTACCACGAAGCATGTCTACCACAGGAATACTATGGTAATTTGCTAATTGGCCTCCCTGCCTCCAGACTCTCCTCAGCTCTCCTGCTCACCAAGCCAGATTAGTATTTCTAAACCACCAACTTCTTTAATTTCCACTTCAAAAGGATTGGTAGTTTCCCCTTGCCCATAGGAGAAAATCAAAACTACCCATCGGCATGTGCAAAGACTTTCACAATGTGGTGCCAATCTATCTTGTCAGCATTAACTTCTGCCCCGCCCTTAAAATAAACCTGTCCAGTTAAGTTGTTCTATTTATTGCCCCCTAGACACTCTTTGAAAATTGTCTCCCCATGCGCTGGATCATTCTTAACCCCTATCTCCTCCCTCGTCTCTATCCATCAAAGACTATTCCATTTTGGGACCCAGACCAAGTACTTCACGTGAATTCATACATGACCATTCCATCTGTAATGGAATACATGTAATGCGTTTGTTGCTTGGAATACCAAACTGATGCTTTTTCAAATCATCATTAGATAAATTGTTACCTACATATGTAATAACCAGTATCTTCCTCTACCACAGTACTATCCAAGCTACGACCTAGATCACTGCAATACCTTCCTAACTGGTTGTGTTGCCTCCAGTCTCCCACCCCTTCTATCTACAGTGCAGATAATGATCCCTTAAACACACACACACACACACACACACACACACACACACACAAACATACACACAGACACATGAAATGAGTTGGATCATGCAGCAGCTCTGTTTTAAGATGCTTGAGCATTACCAGTCATGTGACCAATATGGTAGTACCCAAGGTTTTCCATGACCGTGTATTTTCTGGACGTCAAGATGACTATGGCCGCAACAAGAGGCTAGATCAACATCCCAAGGTTGGTAGCTGAGTGCAGCCACTCTAGAACCCAGATGAGTTTTAGCTGCCACTTGGGCCCTATGGTCATTTTTCCTCATGACACTGAACTTGCAGGCAATCACGAATGGTATCGGAGCAAAACAGCTGAACACCCTGGGTTGCCTCATTCGCTTAGACTACTCCATCTGGTCTTGAGACTGGACCCAGAGCTGATCCAGAAAACCAGCAGTCTCTGTGGCTTCGTGAGTTAGACCCGTAACCTGCTGAGAAGAGAGCGGTAGCTTCTAGCAACTGTGTTGGTTTCAGGGCCCCCTTGAGTTCAGGGGAGTCAATAGAAATTCATAATGCACTGGGCTAATCTGTCTTTATCTCTCTGAGTGACATGGTCACCCAGCTGCATGCTGTTGGGACTTTGCATTTTTGGAAGCCACGTACAGGTAGACCCACTGCCCTGGCTAACTGGTATAATGGAGCCATCTGTCAGCTAGCCAAAGTTAATCTTTACGCTATTAGCTAGGAAGGAACAGACAGATCTCTCTAAACTACTTTGCTGGAAGGGAGGCATGAGCAGAGGCAAGATCAAGGACCCCCTTCTAGAAGATAATGGAAGATAAGTATATTCAAGGTGTCCCAGGGCAAGCCCTGATACCTCACTGGGGCGAATATATAGCTTTCCCCCAAAATGGCTGTGTATTTCGGCTTGTCCCTGGTCCTCATAAGTAATCTCTAGCTGAATTAAAAACCATAGCAGAAGGATTTGGGCCTCATCAACCTAGAGTGTATCTGTCCCACCTGTAGGACCACAGGCAGCCCTTTACTGTATGTCACTTTGGGCACTGACACCATGGCAGTCCTGTACCGTTTTTTTCATTGTATTGACTATCAGCTGATGAGCACCACGTGGGTAAGGATCACAATAAACCTTCTTCTGACTTGGCGCCAGACACAATCTCCAGAAACCCTGCATTCTTTCTTGTCCAGTCCAAGCACCTTGGCATTCATGCATCACCCTGGAAATGTATAGCTGGACTGACCTTGCAGTGGTTACGGCTTCAGAGTAGGGAGCCTCGGCCAGGGACGTTAGGGGATATTGAAATTTTAAAAATCAATTTATCGTATCTCTGTACTTTCTTGGGGAAATAATTGGTAATTGGCGAATAGCTGATCTGAAAGTTATTGGTGCTTATGTTGCTCTCTCCTTCCTCACACATCGATCAATAATAATAATAATAATGTCAGCCATTATCGATACGCACTTAATACAATTTGGCAGATAGGAAGTACCCACTAAGTGGGAACGGTTATTATCGTGGTCCAGGTCTCACAACCACCCTGGCTGTAAGCACTGTAATTGTCCACATTTACAGTAAGGAAACGGAAGCTTAGAGAAGGGACCTGACCTGAGAAAAGTCACACAATGGATATTTTGCCGAAAAAGATTTTGACCTCCGTTCTGACTACACGCCTCGAGTTCTTAACCATTGTGCTCTCCTGACCTGTGTGGTTTAAAGTCACTTTCAATAAACGCAAAACTAATGGAAATAGGTAAGAATGCTTATTATGTGTCAGACTCTACTTTAAGCACTTCTCATTGATTTACTCCTCACAATCCTATGCATAAGTGTTATCATCCTCATTTAGATACGAAGAAACTGAGGTTCACAGAGATGGCATCACTTGTCCAATGTCATACAGTGAGTAAGCATACCAGGACTCTAACCTGTCTTTGATCACAAAATTCATAGTCATTGAAAGTTTTAGCTTATTTGAAGAAGTAATCATGTATTTGAACAAAAACGCAAAATAACATAAAAGGGTATACGTACCATCCCAGGCCATAAATCCCCATTGCCAGAGGCAATAAACACTGTCAGTTTATGGTATAATTTTCAGGAATTTTCTGTTTCTATGTACCTTAATTTAAAAAAAAAAAATTTTAACATTGTTTATTCCTGAGAGAACAGAGCATGAGCAGGGGAGGGGCAGAGTGAGGGGGAGACACAGAATCCGAGGCAGGCTCCAGGCACCGAGCTGTCAGCACAGAGCCCCGCACAGGACTCAAACTCACAGACTGTGAGATCATGACCTGAGCCGAAGTCGGACGCCACTGACTGAGCCACCCAGGAGCTCCACATGTACCTTAATTTTTAATAAACCTACTGAGTAGGGGCAGTTGATGAACTGGGTGGTTCAGTTGATTAAGCGTCACACTCTTGATTTCAGCCCAGGTCATGATCTCACGGTTGGTGAGTTCAAGCCCCACATCCAGCTCCGACTGCGCTGATAGCACAGAGCCTGCTTGGGATTCTCTCTCTCTCCCTCCCTCCCTCTCTCTCTCTACCTCTCCCAATGCTGGCACTCTCTCTCTCTCTCTCTCGGAATAAATAAATAAATATTTTAAAAATTACTGAGTCTACACAAATCTGAGGATCTAAGCCTTTGTATTCTCAGCTACTAGGCTTATGAGTCCTACAATCATCCTACAACCATCACATGGCCAGTGAGAGAATAAGAACAAAGGACTTTTAGAATTTGTCCTCTAATTAACATGTTACTCTAATATGGTGCTGTGATAGAACCAAGTTAACACTACCGGAGTTGTACTAAAGAGGATACCCAACCTGGCTTTGAAGAATTTGGGAAGACGTTACGGAGGAAGTAACATCTAACTTGGAAAAATGATCTGGTGATCAGGAGGGAAGGAAGAAGAGGATAAAGCCTCTCTAGAAAGCACACGTTTCGAGTGCGAAGGTCTGGAGCAAATTGGTGACAAGGGGAGGCTTTCATTCACCCCCTCATAATCTCTATCAGCACTATCCTCCAGCTATAAAATACATGCACAAATGGGTTTGCTTGTTAAGGAGGTACAACTTCAGATCAACGATTTTCACACCATCTTCCAACAACATTGCTTCCCTTAAAGACTTCCAAGAGCATTGCTTCCCCTAAAGCTTTTCAGACCTTTTGGAGTTTGGACCAGCCAGAAGCATATTTGAGTAACTGCAAATTATTTAGTATATATAGACAGAGCACATTTCACAAGCATTTGATGGGAAGAGGAGATAAACAGTGAAGGCAAGAGATAAGGCTGGAGAGATAAGCAGGAGGCTGATCATTAAGCATTTGATGAGTTACATCATATTCAACAGACTTTATCTGAAAAGGAATAGGAAGAAATGAAGGTCTTTTAACAGAGGAATTACATGACCAGTTTTGTGATCTGTGCTTTAGCAAATCAATTTGGGCCACACCCTAGAGACAGGGATTGGGAAGGGCAGAAAATGAAGGCAAGGGGATGAGTTGGGAGAAAGTCTTTCAGCAATCCAGATAAGAGATAATGATTTTTTTAAAATTTTTTTAAAATCTTTTTTTTTAAGGTTTATTCATTTTTTGAGACAAAAAGAGAGCGTGGGTGGGGGAGGGGCAGAGAGAGAGGGAGACGCAGAATCCAAAGCAACTCCAGGCTCTGAACTGACAGCACAGAGCTCAAAGCGGGGATCATGACCTCAGCCAAAGTCAGACCCTCAACCAACTGAGCCACCCAGGCGCCCCGGTCATGATGGATTAGGATAAAGTAGTGGAAGTACAGTATATGGGTTCTAGCGATATGTAGTTTGTAAAAAAATCAAAATGGCTGCTTGGGAAGATTGGTTGTTCAATGGCTGCTTACCTTGAGTTGGCAGGCAGGCATTGGAGGAGAAGCAAGTTTAAGGAAAAGAAGGCAATCTCAGCTTTGATAAATTTGATTTTTTTAAGTATTATTTGAATATAATAAAAAAAGAACCATGTAAGTATAGAATTTGATGAATCATCACAAAATAAGGACATAACAATCACCAATAATGGAGAGATAGAGCACTGCCAGCCCTCTAAAGGCCCCCTCATGAAAGGAGAAGATAGGATTCAGTAGGCAGAGAAGGAAAGGTTAGGACCTGAGGTCCCTTGGTGGGGAAAAGCAATTTTGGAACAATGCTGGGAGTGTCTGACCACAGCAAACCCCCTCAGGCATAAGGTTCCTCTTAAGAATGTAACAGACCCCACCTACCCGCCCCCCCTCAGGTTTCCCTCAGGTATTTGACAAAAGACCTAAGTATGGCCTAGACCACCCCTCCTACAATGAAAATGAGCCAATCAGGAATGGACAACCCAACACCTAGAGCTATCAAGCCAATAAGAGTAGAACCTGAGAAGGAACAAGGGGGAAGGAAAGGGGGGGGGGTGACCAGAACCTTATAAAACAAGGACCCTTGCCTATAGTCCTTGGGCATTCACTTTCGAATGTCCCTTCTCCGTAAAGAGAGCTTTCCTACTATTCTTCCTTTCTGATCTTATATTCCAGTAAAATTTTGTCTGCTGCTGACTTCGTGTCCACCTCTTCATTCTTTGAAACGGAGACAATGAATCCCGGGTATTGTAAAAAATCCTGCAACTCCCTCATGTTGTCTAATCGGTCACTACCCTGACTCACTGACCCAAAGTTGAATAATAATACCTGACTGGTAACATCATAGCTTAGTTTTGCCCTATTTTAATTCTATAAAAGATCTCATGTATTCTGTACTTGTGTTTCTGGCTTTTTTGGTTCAGTGAAATTCATCCATATTTCCTATGTGTGGCATTTAGTGGCTTCATTCTCATAAAGCAATTTATTAAACATGTCTACCGTTATGGGCTAATTGCATTATTTTCAATGTCAGGTTCTTGCAAACAGGCTGCTGTGAACATTCTTATCCATGTCTTTTGGTGCATGTACATATGATCTTTTGTTAGGTGCATCGCTGAGAGAGGAATTGTTGGGTCTATGCATATATGAGTTCAACTTTGGTAGATACAGCTTTGCAGAGTGAGTTGTGCATAAGAGTTTCAAGTAATCCACTTTCTTGTCAGCACTGTTCTTTTTCTAGTCTTTTTAATTATACATAGCCATTCTGGTGGGGTTATAGGTGTATCTCCTGGTTTTCATTTGCATTCCCCGATGAGTAATGGTGTAAAGCATTTTTTCATGAAATTATTGGACATTTAGATATCCATTTTTTGTGAAGTGCACTGAATTTATAGATCCTCCAATCTACTGATAAGGTGCATCTTTCCATTAAAATTTTTTTTTAATTCTTCTCAAAAATATATAACATTTGTTTGTAGCTGTTAAGACAGTTTTCATTAGATTTATTCTTACACATGTGATTATAATTTGATGTTATAAGTAGTATCTATTTTTAAAATTTTTAATTTTTATTTTTTAAGATGGAAACATGACAACATGCTTGAATTTTAAGTATTTGTTTTATATTCAACAACCTTGCTAAGGTTCACTTATTCATTCTAATAGTTTACTTCTAAATATTCTGGATTTTCTATATATACAACCAAACCTTTTGACATGAATGAGTTTTCTCTCTTCCCATTTGGTATACCTTTAAAAATACTTTTCTCTTTTATTATTGCATTGGCTAGGACTTTCAACTCAATGTTGTAACGTCTTATCCCTCTCAAAGGAAAGTCTTTTGACACTTTGCCATTCAGCGTGGGAATTGTCCTAGGGTTTTTATGGAAACTCTCTGAAATTAAGGAAGTCTCATTCTATTCCTAATTCTCTAAGAATTCCTTTGACCTTATTTATCACTAAGCAATCTTGAATTTTATCAAATACTTTTATTCCATCTCTTGAGATCATCATGATATTTCTCTTCCGTGTAGTGAATTTCAATGATCGCATTGCAAACGTTAAACCCATCTTGCATTCCTGAAAAAATCCCGCTTCATCATGTATTATATGTTGCTGGTTTCAGTTTATACTTTTTGCACGTATGTTTATGGTAGGGATAGACTTGTAATATTGCGTGCACTCATTGGCCTTGTCAGGTTTTAGTATTAAAGTTACGCTGGCCTCATAAGATGAAGTGGGAAGTATTGAATATTTCTCTATTCATTGGAAGAGTTTGGGCAAGAAATGGGGACATTTATAAATGTGTGGGGACGTTCACTGGTAGAGCTACTTTTGTATAGCATAAATATAATTTTCTTAATGAGCTGGATTACTCAGATCTATATTTTTTCTTGTGTACACTTACAGGTTGTAGTTTTCTAGGAACCTCTAAATTTTATTTAAATTTTCAAATTCATTGGCATGAAGTTATTCCTAATATCCTCTTAATTGTTTAATACTTATAGGTTCAGTAAAATGTTTTCTTCTATTCTTCATATTCACCATGTGTACCTTTTCTATTTGTCTTTTTTCTGTGTTTCTCAGTCTTGCCAGGGGTCTATCAGTTTTATGGGTCTTTTTCAAAGAAACAAGCTATGCTTATTGATATTTTTTTTTACAGTATAGTGAGTTCTTTTATATTCATTTCTGCTCTTGGCCATTTCATTCTGTTTGCTCTCTTTTACTTGTAACTAGTTTCTTTTCCTTCTTTTTTTTTTTTTTTTTTTTTTTTTGACTTGAAATGGATGCCATATTGGACACACCTTGGGCCTCATTTCACATGCTCTAGGCCTGTCTTTTCTCGCCAGCCTTATTGTGGCAAACAACTTCACACAGCTGTAACTTGAAAGCACTTTACCTCATTTCAGCAGAGCTTATCCTATTCTGTGATGGTGGATATCTGTGAGAATCTGCCCTGCACCCATGAACACACAGCCTAGAAGTTTCGCAGTTGGGGGCAGAAGTGTGGGAGTCCATGAAAAACTCTTGATTAGTGGAAGATAGAAGCAAGAGGGTCGGCTCCCTTCTCTCTTCCCATGAGCTGATAATTCTCAGACACATTCTTCTTGGCTCCTCAGAATACTCTCCTTCATTTTGTTTTCTAATGTATGTATTTCAGGCTACATTATTACACCATAAGAGAGGTTTTATCTACCTCTAACAAGTTTTAATATTATAATTTAATTATCATTCAATTCCACATATTTTCTCATTTCCATTGTTATTTTTTTTCCCCTGTTACTCATGGGTTTCTGAAAAGTATTACTGAATTCCAACTATTTGGGAGATTGATTTCCTTGTTATCTTTTTTGTCAGTGGTTTCGAGATTATTCCCATTCTGGTCACATTATATAAGTTGTGTGATGTGGGTTCTTATTTTTTTTTTATGTTTATTTGTTTATTTTTGAGAGAGAGAGAGAGAGAGAGAGCAAGCGGGGGATGGCAAAGAGGGAGAGAAGGAGACAGAATCTGAAACAGGCTCCAGGCTCCAGGCTCCAAGCTGTCAGCACAGAGCCTGTCAGCGTCGAACTCATGAGCTTAACCGACAGAGCCACCCAAACACCCCAGTGTGATTCTGGTTCTTAAAATTAGCTGAGACTTGTATCATTGCTCAGCATATGGCCAATTTCGGTAACCGTTCCAAGAACTTGCATTCCGTAGTTGACATTCATGTCTATAAATATCAATTGTCTTGATTTTATCAACCATGTTGTTACAATTTTATATATAACCTTAAATGTTTTTGTCTGCTTAATGTATGACTCAGAGTGTATGTGTAGATCTTTGCAAATATTTCCCCCCCTTTCCTCTGTCCATTTTTACTGTACGTTTAAGCTATGATATTAAGGGCATATAAATTGTTATATTGTTCTACGTTATTGACGTTTTATCCTAAAATATCCCTTTTCCTTCTAGTAAGCCTTCTTGCCTTAAAATCTTTGTCCAATATTAATACTATTTCATGAAATATCTTTAATTAATATTTTCATGATATATATTCATTTTGTTACTTTCAAGCTTTCTGAATTTTTGTTGAAATTGTGTCTCTTGTGAAAAGTGGTTTTAAAAATTCATTCTAGGCACTTATTTTTGTTTGGAGGTTGTTTAATTTAATGAAGTTTAGGTTTAACTTACCAACTTTTTATTCTTTGTGTGTGGATCTGTTCTATGATTTATTTTTTTATTCCCTATTTTGGAGCAATCAGGTGTTTTTATTATTCTGTTTTCCCCTCTAGTAACTCATCAGTTAAATATTCTTTTGTTCTTCCTTCGGTAGTTTTTCAGCATGACATTATTATTGTTTTATGTGGTAAATATTCATTTATATTTACCTACATATATAGTCTGCACTGTTCTTTTTTCTTTCTTGCATTTCTCTGCTTCCACCTGGATTAATGTTTGGTTTTTACTTGCATAACTCTCTTGTGGCATTTCTTTTAGTTCAAGGTTGCTGCTGATAAAGTTTCCTAGTTTTTTGTTTGCTTGGTTGCTGCCGATAAAGTGTCCTTGTTTTTTGTTTGTTTGTTTTTCTGAAAGTGCCTCGATTACAGTTTATTTTTAAGGAGTCTGGCCCCTGGCCAAAAAAAGATGGTGTGAGATTTTTTAGGCCCTATTTGTGATCATTGAGCAGCCCATTACCAAGGCTTTACCTGGCAGTCCCTATAGGGGAAAACTGCCCTCCCCACACTAGGTTTGGTGCACAGCCAGTCTCGAATGGAGTTGCAGTCAAGGACTCAGACTCCACTGGCTGGCCATGTTCTTATGTATATTTTGCATTCCTACCCCAGTGCCTTTACTTAGAGGTCTCATTATCTGGGGTGTTCACTAGACATCTCTGCCTAGGCCTTCTTGTGGGAGGAGGGGGGAGAACTCGGAAGATACTTTTCTCCACTCTGACCCAGTGCTTGGTACTTACTAGACCTTGCCCAACTTTCCCCTCCCCAGCCCCCAAGTCTGGAGTCTATAAAATTCCAAGAGCCATTTTTTGAGGCTCCTTTGGCAGTGAAACAACCCCCACATCTGCTGATCCATTTTGTCCTCAACCAGCATGCCATTCCATGAAAGAAAATGGAACAGGGTTTTCTCTGGTTTAGCCTCTTGCTACATGATTAAAGGCTTGAATGTTACTTTCATTTTTGGCTTGTTGCTTTAACTGACTACTCCAACACCTGACAATTTGCTCTCTCCAATTCATCTGGGCTTGTGACAATTTTTTGAGATGTTTTTTCTTTGGTGCAGAATTCTAAATTGGAGATTATTACCAATAATCAGCATTTTAAACTGTGATTACATGGTTATCTGGCTTCCACTGTTTCTGTTGAACAACTGGCTATCTGTTTAGTGTTGCTCCTTTTATAATAATATCCTTATTTTTTACATGGTTGTATTAAAATGTTCTCTTTTGGTATTATTATCGGGATGTACCTAGATGTGACCTCCATTGAGTTTATCCTAATTCGGGGATATCAAGTGTCTTGAAAACATGGCATTTGAGAGCTTTGGACAATTCTTGATTGTGACAGTTCAAATGTTTCTTCTATGCCACTTTTGCTCTCCTTTATTTCTGACCCACCAAATTAAACATATATTAAACCTACCATAGGACTTTCACGCTCTTTTATATTATCTCAACTTTTTTTTTCTCTATCATTCAGTTTGGATACTTTATTTGAATCTACTTTCCATATTCCCTCTTCTATATTTGATATGCCCTTAAGTACATCTAGAGCTCTTTTTAACAGCAGGGGGTGGGGGGAGGACACAATTTGGTCCATAACAAACACAAAGTATAAAATAAAAAATACAGCAATCCATACTGATATAAATAAGCAATTCAATAAAAATTAAAAAAAAAAAGGAATAAAGACAGTCTCTTCAGCAAGTGGTGCTGGGAAAACTGGACAGAGACATGCAGAAGAATGAACCTGGACCACTTTCTTACACCATACTCACTTACACAAAACTCGAAATGGGTGAAAGACCTAAATTTGAGACAGGAAAACATCAAAATCCTAGAGGAGAAAGCAGGCAAAAACCTCTCTGATCTTGGCCACAGCAACTTCTTACTCAACACGTCTCCAGAGGCAAGGGAAACAAAAGCAAAAATGAACTACTGGGACCTCATCAAAATAAAAAGCTTCTACACAGTGAAGGAAACAATCAGCAAAACTGAAAGGCAACTGACAGAATGGGAGAAGATATTTGCAAATGACATATCAGATAAAGGGTTAGTATCCAAAATCTATAAAGAACTTCTCAAACTCAACATCCAAAAAAACAAATAATCCAGTGAATAAATGGGAAAAAGACATGAATAGACACTTCTCTAAAGAAGACATCCAGATGGCCAACCGACACATGAAAAATGCCCAACATCACTCATTATCAGGGAAATACAAATCAAAACCACAATGAGATATAACCTCACACCTGTCAAAATGGCTAACATTAACAACTCAGGTAACAACAGATGTTGGCGAGGATGCGGAGAAAGAGGATCTATTTCGCGTTGCTGGTGGGAATGCAGGCTGGTGCAGCCACTCTGGAAAACAGTGTGGAGGTTCCTCAAAAAGCTAAAAATAGAACTACCCTACGACCCAGCAATTGCACTACTAGGCATTTATCCATGGAATACAGGTGTGCTGTTTCAAAGGGACACGTGGACCCCATGTTTATAGCAGCACTATGAACAATAGCCAAAGTATGGAAAGAGCCCACATGTCCATCGAAGGATGAATGGATAAAGAAGATGTGGTATATATATACAATGGAATATTACTCGGCAATCAAAAAGAATGAAATCTTGCCATTTGCAACTACATGGACGGAACTGGAGGGTATTATGGTAAGTGAAATTAGTCAGTCAGAGAAAGAAAAATATCATATGACTTCACTCATATGAGGACTTTAAGTCACAGAACTGATGAACATAAGGGAAGGGAAACAAAAATAATATAAAAATAGGGAGGGGGACAAAACATAAGAGACTCTTAAATATGGAGAACAAATAGAGGGTTACCGAAGGGGCTGTGGAAGGGGGAATGGGCTAAATGGGTAAAGGGCATTAAGGAATCTACTCCTGAAATCATTGTTGCACTATATGCCAACTAATTTGGATGTAAATTAAAAAAAATAAAATTAATAATAATAAAAAAATAAATAAATAAGCAATTCAATAAATTAAAAAAGATAGAGAAGAGATAAATCTCTTATGCTGAAGAATTACAAACCAATTTTGTAAGTCTTCCACTATCAAGGAGGGGAAACATATCTCTCCATTCCTCAAGCGTGGGCAACACATGTGAGTTCCTTCCAAAGAGTGCAGTATAGAGGCACCTGGGTGATTCAGTCAGTTAAGCATCTGATTTCAGCTCAGGTCATGATCTCATGGTTCCTGAGTTCACACTTCATGAGGTATCATTGACACAAAACGAACTGCCTGTATTTGAACTACACCATTTATAATTTCTGAGGTAAGCATATACTGAAGAAACTCACCACAAGATATCAGACATACCTAACTCTTTCAAAAGGTTTCTTGTGCTTCTTTGTAATTCCTCCTTCAAACCCTGTCTTCATCCATTTCTGGTTGGATATAATTTGCATCATGTTTGCATTTTCTAGAATTAATATAAATGGAATAATGAGATATATGTTTTTGATTATCTTTAAGTGTAATCATTTTGAGATTCAGCCATATTGGCGTGGGTATCAGTTGTGTTTCTTTTTATTGCTGAATAGTGTTCCACTCATTGGATATACTATAATTCGTTTATTTGCATGTATATGCACATTTGGATTGCCTCTAGTTTGGGGATATTGTGAATAATGCTTCTTTGAACATTTGTGTGCAAGTCTTTCAGTGGATTTATGCCTTCATTTCTCTTAGGTAACCACCTGGAAGTAGGATGTTTGTATCATATGGTAAATGTATGCTTAAATCTATGATGATAGCAAACAAATTTCCAAAGTGCTTGTACCGTTTTATAGTCCCATCAGCAATTTATGAGTGGTCCAGTTCCTAGACATCTTTGCTAAATCTTGGCGGAGTCAGGGTTTTCGATCCATTTTTTTTTTTTAATGTATTGTAAGGCAAGGGTCCAACTTCATCCTTTTCCATATGGCCATCCATTTGTTCCAGTACCATTTCTTGAAAAGCCTATTCTTTCCCCATGGGATAGTTTTGTCACCCTTGTCAAAAATCATTGACCATAGATACAGCGTTATACGAGGACTTTCAATTCTATTAACTTATATGTCTATCTTTATGTCATTACTACAGTCTCTTGATTACTGTCGCTTTGTAGTAAGTTCTTGGGGGAAAGTGTGAGTTTACCAACTTTGTTTTCAAATTGTCTTGACTATTTTCGTTCCACTGAGTTTTCATATAAGCTTTAGGAAGCAGTGTTTGTCAAGTCTCTCCATTGAAAAGTTGCTCTTTTCCCCCTTTATATACTGTACTCTTTTAAAATTCTTTAAATGTTTTATTTATTTCTTGAGAGAGAGAGAGAGAGAGCATGAGCAGGGGAAGGGCAGAGAGAGCAGGGAGACACAGAATCCAAAGCAGTCTCCAGGTTCTGAGCTATCTTCACAGAGCCTGTCATGGGGCTTGAACTCACAAATGGTGAGATCATGACCTGAGCCAAAATCGGACGCTTAACCGACTGAGCCACTCAGGTGCCTCTATACTGTACTCTTTGGAAGGAACTCACTATGTGTTGCCCACGCTTAAGGAACGGAGAGATATGCTCCCCCTCCTTGATAGTGGAAGACTTACAAAATTTGTTTATAATTCTTTAACATAAGAGATTTATCTCTTCTTTATTTTTTTTTTAAATTTATCGAATCACTAGTCTATATTAGTATGGACTGCTGTATTTTTTATTTTATACTTTGCATTTGTTATGGACCAAATTGTGTCCTCCTAAAATTTACATGTTGAAGCCTTAACGCCAATACCTGCATTTGGAAATAGGGCCTTTAAAAAGGTAATTAAGTTACAATGAAGCCATCGGGGCAGACTGTAAACCTATCTGACTGACCTCTTTATCAAAAGAAATTAGCATCTGGCTGCTTCGGTTGGTTGAGCTTCTGACTCTTGGTTTTGGCTCAGGTCATGATCTTTCGGTTGTGGGATCGAGCCCTGTGGCAGGCTCCATACCGCCAGGGCGGATTTTCTCCCTCCCTCTACTTCCGCCGCTACCCCGCTTGCATGGGTGAATGTGCTCTCTAAAAGCAAAAACAAAAACAAACCTCATAAGATAAAATAAAATAAAATTTTAAAATTATTTAAAAAAAGAAATTCAGACATAGAGACACCAGCGTATGCGCATGCACAGAGGAAAGGCAGTCCCTATGGGCACACAGCAAGAAGGCAGCCATAAAGTAAATACAGTGTTAGAATCCAATGCTACTTTATTTATTTTGTTGTTCAAATTCTTCCAGCTTTGATCATTGGTATCTCAGGAGGCTTCTGTTTCACAAACCTCCCCGTCTTTGCTGTTTTTTTTTCAGTAGTCTCCTACGTTCTGGCAGTAGGAGCAGCTATAAGCCCAACTTGTATATATCTTGCCCCAATCCTATAATCACCCATTTCTCCAAGGAGTCTTGGCTCCTTTTATCAGAAAATGGTATTAGAAACCATGATCGGAGTGCTAAGCATATTCTTCCTCTCTCGTATTTTTTTTTTTTTTTGCTTTCCTATTCTTTTTTTACTGCATTCTCTTGCATTAGATTAATATTTGTCTCATGTAGCATTTTAATTCTTTAATGAATTTTTCACTATATGTTTTTAGGTTATACATCTTGACTTGTTAGCATCTACTTCAGATTTGTACTAACTTAATTCCAGTGAGATTAAAAAATATGTTACTTCTATATAACCCTATTCCCCTTTCCCTGTTTCAGTGGTATTATTGTTACGCATGTTACATAATATGTACATAATATATACAAATACAACAATGCATTGTTAAATTATTAATATAATTATATATATTTTTTAAATATGAGAGAATATAATTGTTTATATATTTTTTTAAAAAATATGAGAGAAGAAAGGAGGGACAAGATATATTTATAGCATTTGTTGTATTAACTTCACCCCTCCACCACCACAAGGGGAAGCTTGCGATGTTTCTCCTAAGAGGATACAGCCTTAGGTGTGCCCATTGTCAACCTCCCTGTGATGACAGGTTTCATTAGGTCTCTTTTCTTGTTTCTTTTACTGACCACTCTTTGGCTGTCAAGCTCCACTAATTGCCGGCTGACTGCTCTTTGTTTATAAACAAGGACCTGGACGTAAATTGCTTCACTAACTGATCCAATTTTTGTAAGCTTATTTATTTATGTTGAGAGAGACAGAGACGGCACAAGTAGGGGAAGGACAGAGAGAAAGGGAAAGAGAGAATCCCAAGCAGACTTTGTGCCACTAGCACAGAGCCCAGTGTGGGGCTCGAACTCACGAAACCATGATTTCATGACCTGAGCCAGAACCAAGAGTCAGATGCTTAACCGACTGAGCCACCCAGGCACCCCCTAACTGATCCAATTTAATTTAGACTCTTTCGCAGGGATAGTTTGTGTGGTCTGTGCATGAGATTTGTTCTGATTCTAAAGGGGTTCTCTTTCCCTGGTTCTTTCTGGTAAATTAGCTGGCCTGTGGTTTAGCTTGTGTGTTTAACAAGTCTACCTCTTAATTGCTTTACTCCGTAATCTCCATTCTTTTTTTTTTTTAATTTTTTAAAAATTGTATTCATTTATTTTGAGAGAGAGAGACAGAGAGTGCAAGCAGGGAAGGGGCAGAGAGGGAGAGAGAGAATCCCAAGGAGGCTCCATGCTGTCAGCACAGAGCCCAACACAGGGCTTGATCCCACAGACTGTGAGATCATGCCCTGAGCCAAGATCAAGAGTCCGACATTTAACCGACTGAGCCACCCAGGCGCTCCATTTCCACTGGTTTTGAGAGCATCTTCAGGCTTGAACTTCCCGATCATCTAGTGCAAATGAAGTCAGTTACTTTGGGAAGGGCTCTGGAGCTCTTGCTTTTGAGACCTGCTTTTCCCCCACGTCTCTGAGCCATGGCCCATAACACGAGGACACAGAAAGTAGTGCAATTATCTTTATGTGACACTCCTTTTTTAGGAGCTGGGCCCTGGGAGCAAGTGGGGTAGTAATCCCAGGTCTCTTGGCTTGCCTCTCTTGGTGTGAAACTACTGCCTCTGAGCTAGAGAGAAGGCATTCTGGGCCCCAGTGTTCTCATCATGCTGTACCCAAGGTAGAGTCTCCATCTCATGGCGGGAGAGTCAGCGGAAGAAAGGAGCCCCGTTTCTCGCCCATATTTATCCAGAACATACCCTCTGCAACAGGTCGGGTGGGGGATAAGAACTGCTAATGTCCTACTTCTCCTGGAGAAGACACCTCTCTGAGTGGTTGACACCTCTCTGAGGAAACACTAGGTTCTTTTTTTTAAAAAAAATATTGATTGATTTATTTTGAGAGAGACAGAGAAAGCACAAGTGGGGGAGGGGCAGACAGAGAGAATCCCAAGCAGGCTCCATCCTGTCAGCCCAGAGCCTGACATGGAGCTCGACCCCATGAACCCATGCGATCATGACCCGAGCGGAAATCAAGAATCAGACGCTTAACTGACTGAGCCACCCAGGTGCCCTAAAATGTGTTTTTGTAGTTGTGAAATATTTAGGGATTTTATAGATAGCTTTTCCTTATTGATATTTAACTGACTTACATTGTCATCAAACGACATACTTTGTATTATTTTGAATCTTTTAAAATGTGTTGATACTTGTTGTAGACTCAGAATATGGTATCTCAATAAATTCTCCATGTGTACTTGTAAGGAATGTTTATTTTGGTGTTATTGTGTGGAGCGTTTATCAATGTAAATTAGATCAACTTGGTCAGTGAATACTGTTCAGTGTTTTCAGTGTCTTAATGATTTTAATTGTCCCTAGAAATTATTAAGGAAGAATTGTCAGAATATCCTGTTTTAATTATGAATGCCCATTTCTTATTGCTATCTTATTAAGTTTTTGCTGCATGTGTTTGAGGCTTCATTATTAGTTGCATAAATGTTTAGGGCATTGTTATATCCTCTCTATAAATTGACTGATGATTATGAAGTGAGCCTCTTCATACCAGGTAACATGTTTGCATTGCTATATATTTAGGCTGAAATTAATATATCCACCCAGCGTTTTCTTCATTAGTTTTTTTTTTTTATTTTTTTTTTCAACGTTTTTTATTTATTTTTGGGACAGAGAGAGACAGAGCATGAACGGGGGAGGGGCAGAGAGAGAGGGAGACACAGAACCGGAAACAGGCTCCAGGCTCCGAGCCATCAGCCCAGAGCCTGACGCGGGGCTCGAACTCACGGACCGCGAGATCGTGACCTGGCTGAAGTCGGACGCTCAACCGACTGCGCCACCCAGGCGCCCCTCTTCATTAGTTTTACCACGGTATATAGTTCTCTATCCTTTTCACTTGTGACATTTTATTTATCGTGGGTTCCTCGTATGCAGTGCGTTTTTGAGCCTTGCCTTTTTGTACAGTATGACAACCTAGGGTTTTAACTGGAGTGTTTAGATAATTTACCTTAACTGTTTATGGAGAAGTTGAACTTAAATCTCGCTTTTTACCCTTTTTCTGCCTTCTTTTTGACAAATTAAGTATTTGTACGGTTCCATTTCATCTCCTTTGTTGGCTTATTAGCTGTATCCCTTTTAAGAAACATAGTAGTTTTATGATTTATAGTATATATCTTTATAATATCACAGTCTACTGAAAGTAATGATACACTTTACTTATTGTATAAGACCCTTACAATAATTTACTTTTCTTTCCTACCTTCTTGGCCTTCAGGTTATGGTTGCCATACAGTTTATTGCTGATTGCCTTAAACTTATTAGAAACTTAAATCTCTAAAAATTATAGCGTATAATTATACATATTTACCATCTCTGACCCTCCTTATCCCTTTGTGTTAAACCAGATGTTCTTAATGAAGTATAGTTAACATGCAGTGCTCTATCAGTTTCAAGTGTATAACATAGTGATGCAACAATTCTATACATCACTTAGTGCCCCCCATGATAAATGTAGTCACCATCTGCCACCAAAACTATTACTACAATATTATTGACTCTATTCCCTATGCTATACTTTTCATCCCTATGACTTACTTGCTTTAGAACTGCAAGTTTTTACCCCTTAATTTCCCTCACCTGTTTTGCTAATCCCCCACGCCCACCTCCCCTCTGTCAACCACCAGTTTGTTCTCTGTATCTGTGAGTCTCAAAACAGATCTTCGTCTCTATGGTTTTCCTTTGGCTTAAGAACCTCCCTTTAACATTCCAAGCAGCGAAGTTCTGGTGGTAATGAATTCTTTCAACCTTTCTATGTTCAAGGAAGTCTTTAGTTCATCTTTAGTTGTAGAAGATACATTTTCTAGTATCATTATTTTAGGATGGTAATGATTTTTTTTTCTTTCTGTGCATAGAAGATTTTGCTGCACAGTCCTTTCTTTTGCATTGTTCCAAACATGGAATCAGTTGTTATTATTATATTACTATATTTTTTTCTCTACTTTTTTTTCATCCAAGATTTTATTTAAATTCAAGCAAGTTAACATATAATATAGTATTGGTTGCAGGAGTAGAATTTAGTGGTTCATCACTTACATATAACATCCCAACAAGTGCCCTTATTAATGCCCATCACCCATTTAGCCCATGCCCCTGCCCACCTCCCCTCCAGCAACCCTCACTTTGTTCTCTATCATTAAGAGTCTGTTATGGCTTGCTTCCCTCTCTCTCTTTTTATTGTTTTTCCATTCGCATATGTTTACCTGTTTTGTTTACTAAATGCCACATATGAGTGAAATCATATGGCATTGGTCTTAATCTTTCTGACTTACTTCGCTTAGCATAATACCCTCTAGTTCCATCCACGTTGTTGCACATGGCAAGATGTCATTCTTTTGATGGCTCAGTAGTATTCTAGTGTGTGTGTGTGTGTGTGTGTGTGTGTGTGCATGTGTGTGTATACATACAATTTCATCTTTATCCATTCATTAGTGGATGGACATTTGAGCTCTTTCCATAATTTGGCTATTGTCGATAGCACTGCCATAAACATTGGAGTGCACGTGCCCCTTTGAATCAGTATTTTTATATCCTTTGAATAAATACCTAGTAGTGCACTTGCTGGGTTGTAGGGTGGTTCTATCTTTAACTTTCTGAAGAACATCCACAGTTTTTTCCAGAGTGGCCGCACCTGTTTGCACTTCCACCAACAGTGCAAGAGGGCTCCCGTTTCTCCACATCCTCACCAATATCTGTTGTTTCCTGTGTTGTTAATTTTAGCCATTTTAACAGGTGTGAGGTGGTATCTCATTGTGGTTTTGATTTGTATTCCCCTGATGATGAGTGATGTAGAGCATCTTTTCATGTGTCTGTTGGCCATCTGGATGTCTTCTTTGGAAAAGTGTCTGTTCATGTCTTCTGCCCATTTCTTCACCAGATTATTTGTTTTGGGGGTGTTGAATTTGATAAATTCCTTATGGATTTTGGATACTAAATGTTTATCCAAGATGTCATTTACAAGTATCTTCTCCCATTCTGTAGGTTGCCTTTTAGTTTTGTTGATTATTTCCTTTGCTGTCCAGAAGATTTTTTATCGTGATGAATTCACAATAGTTCATTTTTGCTTTTGCTTCCCTTGCCTCAGGATACATGACTAGGAAGAATTTTCTACAACTGAGGACAAAGAAGTTGCTGACTGTGTTCTTCTCTAGGATTTTGATGGTTTCCTGTCTCACATTTAGGTCTTTGATCCATTTTGAATTTATTTTGTGTATGGTATAAGAAAGTAGTCCAATTTCGTTCTTCTACATGTTGCTGCCCAGTTTTCCCAATACCATTTGTTGAAAGGACTGTTTTCCATTGATATTCTTTCCTGCTTTGTTGAAGATGCATTGACCGTAGAGTTGTGCATCCATTCCTGGGTCCTCTATTCTGTTCCGTTGATCTACATGTCTGTTTTTGTGCCAGTACCATACTTTCTTGATGGTTCCAACTTTATAATACAGCTTGAAGTCTGGAATTGTGATGCATCCCACTTTGCTTTTCATTTTCAACATTACTTTGGCTATTCGGGGTCTTTTCTAGTTCTATACAAATTTTAGGATTGTTTGTTCTAGCTCTGTGATAGATGCTGGTGTTATTTTGATAGTGATTACATTGAAGGTATAGATTGCTTTGGGTAGTATAGAAATTTTAACGATTTTTTTTTCTTCCAATCCATGAGCATGGAATACTTTTCCATTTCTTTGCATCTTCTTCAATTTGGTTCATCAGTGTTCTATAATTTTCAGAGTACAGATCTTTTACCTCAGTGGTTAGGTTTATTCCTAGGTATCTTCTGGATTTTGTTGCACTTGTAAACAAGTGCAATCAATTACTTGATTTCTCTTTCTACTGCTTCATTTTTGTTATATACAAATGCAACAGATTTATGTACATTGATTTCATATCCCGTGACCTTGCTGAATTTATGTATCAATTCTAGTAATATTTTGGTGGAGTCTTTTGGGTTTTCCACATAGCATATCATCTCATCTGCAAAGAGTGAAAAAGTTTGACTTCCTCCTTGACGATTTGGATGCCTTTTATTGCTTTTTGTTGTCTGATTGCTGAGGCTAGGACTTCCAACACTATGTTGAGCAACAGTGGTGAGAATGGACATCCCTATTGTGTTTCTGACCTTAAGGGAAAAGCTCTCCTTTTTTCTCATTGAGGATAATATTAGCTGTGGATCATTCATGTATGACCTTCATGATGCTGAGGTATGTTACTTTTATCCCTACTTTCTTGAGGGTTTTTATTAAGAAAGGTTGCTGTATTTTGTCAAATGCTTTCTCTGTATCTATTGAGAGAATTGTATAGTTCTTAACCTTTCTTTTATTAATGTGTTGTATCACATCGATTCGTTTGTGGATATTGAACCACCCCTGCAGCCCAGGAATTAATCCCACTTGTTCGTCGTGAGTAATTCTTTTAATGTACTGTTGGATTCAATTTGCTAGTATCTTGTTGAGAATTTTTGCATTGATATTCATCAGGCATATTGGTCTGTAGTTCTTTTTAGTGGGGTCTTTGTCTGGTTTTGGAATCAAGTTAATTCTGGCCTTGCCGAATGAGTTTGGAAGTTTTCCTCCCATTTCTATTTTTTGGAATGCTTTCAAAGGAATAGGTATTAATTATTCTTTTTTAAAAAAATTTTAAACATTTATTTATTTTTGAGAGACATAGCAAGACAGAGCACAAGTGGGGGAGGGGTGGAGAGAGAGGGAGACACAGACTCTGAAGAAGGCTCCAGGCTCTGAGCTGTTGGCACAGAGCCCGATGTGGGGCTCGAACTCACAGACCGCAAGATCATGACTTGAGCCGAAGTCAGACGTTTAACCAACTGAGCCACCCAGGTGCCCCTAATTATTCTTTAAATAATATTTGGTAGAATTCTTCTGGGAAGCCATCCAGCCCTGGAGTCTGCTGTGTTGGGAGACTTTTGATTACTGATTCAATTTCTTTATGGTTACGAGTCTGTTCAAATTTCGTGTTCCTTTTTGTTTCAGTTTTGCTAGTTTATATGTCTCTAGGAATTTATACATTTCTTCCAGGTTGGCCCATTTGTTGGCATATAATTGCTTATAATATTCTCTTATAATTGTTTGTATTTCTTTAGTGTTGGTTGTGATCTCTCCTCTTTCATTTGTGATTTTATTTACTTGGGACCTTTCTCTTTTCTTTTTGGTAAGTCTGGCTAGGGCTTTATCAATTTTCTTAATTCTTTCCAAGAATCAGCTTCCAGTTTCATTGATCTGTTCTGGTTTTTTTTATTTCTATATCATTTATTTCTGCTCTAATCTTCATTATTTTCTTTCTTCTGGTTTTGGGCTTTTTTTTGCTGTTTTTTTTTTTTTTCTAGCTTCTTTAGGTATAAGGTTAAGTTGTGTATTTGACTTTTCTTCCTTCTTGAAGAAGGCCTTTATTGCTATATATTCTCCTCTTGTGGCAACCGTTGCCATATGCCAGAGGTTTTGAAGTGTGGTGTTTTCATTTTCATTGGCTTCCATGCATTTTTTAATTTCTTCGTTAATTGATTCATTCTTTAGCAGGATGTTCTTTAACCTCCAAGTATTTGTTGTCTTTACAGATTTTTTTCTTGTTTTTGACTTCAAGTTTCATAGCATTATGGTCTGAAAATATGCATGGTACGATCTCAATCTTTTTGTACCAGTTGAGACCTGATGTGTGACGCAGTGTGTGATGTATTCTGGAGAATATTCCATGTGCACCCGAAAAGAATGTGTATTTTGCTGCTTTAGGGTAAAATTTCGGAATATATCTGTTAAGTTCCATCTTGTCCAGTAAGTCATTCAAAGCTATTGTTTCCCTGTTGATTGTCTGCTTAGGTGATCTGTCCATTGTTGTAAGTGGAGAGTTAAAGTCCCCTACTGTGTTATTATATCATTATCAATGAATTTCTTTAAGTTTGTTATTGATTTATATATCTGGCAGTTCTGAGTTGGATGCATAAATATTTACAATTGTTAGATCTTGTTGGATAGACCACTTTATTATGATATAATGCCCTTCTTTATTACTTATTACAGTCTTTGTTTTAAATTCTAGATTGTCTAAGTATGGCTACTCCAGTTTTCTTTTGATAACCATTAGCATGATAAATTGTTCTCCACTCCCATACTTTCAATCAGGAGGTGTTTTGGGGTCTAAAATGAATCTCTTGTGGGGCACCTGGGTGGCTCAGTCAGTTAAGCGGACAGCTTTGGCTCAGGTCACGATCTCAGAGTTCTTGAGTTCAAGCCCCACATCAGGCTCTGTGCTGACAGCTCGGAGCCTGGAGCCTGCTTTGGATTCTGCGTCTCCGTCTCTCTCTCTCTTGCTCATGCTGTCTCTCTCACTCTCTCAAAAATAAACAAACATTAAAACAAAATTTTTTAAAATAAAAACGAATAAAATGAGTCTCTTGTAAGCACCATATAGATGGGTCTTGTTTTTTTATCCATTCCAATACCCTGTGTCTTTTGATAGAAGCATTTAGTCCATTTACATTCAGAGTAATTATTGATAGATAGGAATTTAGTGCCATTGTATTACCTCTAAAGTCACTCACTCTTCCTGTAAATTGTTTCTGTTCCTTTCTAGTCTTTGTTGCATTTGGTCTCTCTTTCCCCTCAAAAGGTCCTCTTTAATAATTCTTACAGAGCTGTTTTAGTTTTCACGAACTTCTTAGTTGTTACTTGTCTTTAGCATTCTATCTCTCCTTGTATTCTGAATGACAGCCTTGCTGGCCTTTGCTGGATAATGCATTCTTGGCTGTAGATTTTTCCCATTTTCCACGTTGAATACATGATTCTGGCTACTTTTTAGATTTTTCTCTTCACCACCAGTTTAAGTAGCTTGAATATCATGTTTCTTGGTGTAGTTCTCTTCATGTGTTTTTCTGTATGGATTTTATTGAATATCTCGCATCTCTGGATTTATAGTTTTAATGGGTTTTGGAAAATGTTTGGTGTTCACTTCTTTAGGTATTTTTCTTTCTCAATCTTTTCTTTGGTGATGATAATTACACATATATTGTCTCAGTGTTCTTTGATACTCTGTCCATTTTTATGACCTTTTTTTCTTTATGTGTTTTCTTTTAGATAGTTTCTATTGCTGTGTCTTTAAGTGTGCTATAATTTTTTCCCCTAGTTTTGAATCTGCTGTTGATCTATCCAGTGTATTTTTTATTTCAAATATTGTAGTTTTATTCTCTGGGGGTTTTATTTTGGTCTCTTAAATTTTCCATGACTCTACTTAATATCTTTTTGAGTATATGGAAGATCATGATAACTGTTTTAATGTCATTGCCTACTAATTTTATCATCTATTCTGTTTCTGGGTCTACTGATTTTTTTTCCCTCCTCACTCTGAGTTCCACTTTCCTGCTTGTTTGCATGCTACACATTGTAGATTTTACCTTGCTGATAATTTTTATATACCTGTAAATGCTCTTGAGGTGTTTATTCAGGAATAATTAGGTCTTTTTGAGGTTTACTTTTATATTTCATTAGGTAATATCAGTGCAACCTTTATTCTAGATCTAACTTTGTCCCTCTTAAGATAATAGCCTTCTGAATAGCCTATCCAAACTTCTGTGAAGCATGTGGCTTTTTCCTCATTGTGGCTGGTAGAAACACAAACTATTTCTAGCCCCAGGAATTGCTGCCTCTAATTCTTTTAGGTGCGCGCGTCTGTGTGTGTGTGTGTGTGTGTGTGTGTGTGTGTGTTGTTTGGGGTGTGTGTGTGTGTGTGTGTGTGTGTATGTGTGTTGTTTGGTTTTTTTCTGGCCTTGTGGTTTTTTTCCCCCACCCATGTTCTGGTTAGAACTTGTCTGAGGAATTGAGAGGACTCCTGTGGAGTCCTTGAGCCCTTTTACCATCTGAATTTTTCCTCCATATGCTTTAGCCTGAAATGTCTCTTCATCAAGTAAACTGAAACAGTCTAAGACTCACTTGTTTGTTTCCCCTTTCCCTGGAAATACGTCCTGTGCTGCCACATAGTCAATGCCTAAACACTGTTATTTCATATATGCTTTTTCTGATTTTTTAATTCTTTCAGACAGTAGATAAATCTTGTTTCTGAAATTCAGTTTTGGACTGAAACAGAAATCAAATCTTCTGAATTCTAAATTCAGTTATTGTATTTCTTAAGTCTAGAATTATTATTTGATTTTTATAGTTACAAGTTCTCTGCTATTTTACATTTTTAATTTATTTTTTGAGCCGTCTCATGACAGTCATTTTCAAGTCTCTATCACCTTTTTACCATCTTTTGTAATTTTGATATTATGAAGAACTTAATTAAATTTAAATTAAATGAAATTTTATTTTATTTTATTTTATTTTATTTTATTTTATTTTAGAGAGGCAGAGAACATGAGTGGGAGAGCAGGGCAGAGAGAGAAAGAGAGAGAGAGAGAGAATGGCCCAATCCCATGACCTTGGGATCATGACTTGAGTGGAAATCAAGAATTGGATGCTCAACCAACTGAGCCACCCAGATGCCCCTATATTAGGAAGAATTTTAAACATATACAAAGAATATAGAATAATATAATTAATTCTAATATATTCATCAACAATCTTCACCAGATATTATGACATGTTCCATCCAACTCATCCTCTTCCTTTATACTATTTTGAAGCAAATCCCAAATGCTATCTCATTTTTTAATAAACACTTCAAAATGATTCTCTAAAATATAAGGACACTTTAAAAAACAGTGGTCACAGTATGTTTATGATACCTAAATATTAACTAAAATTACTGCATATCATAAAATATCCAATGAGTATTTAAAATCCCATTTATCATAAAGATCATACATTTTTTTTTTACCATTTAAAAGTTAAAGTTAACATAATGTCCACACATTGCCATGGACAGATATGTATTTCAAATTATTTTTATTTGTAGGTTCACTATTTTTTTATGCAACTTACTGCGAGGAAAAAGAAACTTAATCATTTTTTTCTGGATAGTTTTCCCAACTAGCTTTCGCAGATTGTTTCTGTGTAGTAGATAGATCAATATGTTTCCCTGTCTTTTATATTTTGTCTGAATCAGAGTTGGTAAACTATAGTCCTTGGACCAAATCTGACCAACCACATGCTTATGTATGGTGTGCAAGCATGCAAACTAAGAATGTTCTTTTCATTTTTAGTGGTTGAAAATTTAAAAAAAAAAAAAAAAGAACATTCAGGAGAGACCAAATCTAGCCCACAAAACTTATAGTATTTACTCTCTGGCCCTTTACAAATTTTTTTTTGGCAGATCCCTGCTCTTAATTAAACCTGGATCCAGAGATTTGGGGCTCATCTATGTTTATCCTTTTTATCTTTTTGTAAGACTATTGCATGGTTGTCTTGGCTTTTTCTGTCACATGACATACAATATCTGGTTGGCACTTAACTGACTAGATTTGATTGAACAGCATACATTGTGAACAAAAAAAAATAGAGATTTAGAATCTGAACGATATTATCATTCCCTAGAGATTTAGTGCTAATTTCACAAATTACTTAGATTAGGGGCATATTATATTAATGTAATCAAGGAATATACTGATTCAAAGCTATGCGTTAGTCCTTTTAAAAGCTCATCTATTTTTAGTTCAACAATCCTTTTTTTTTTTTAATTTCAAGTTTTTATTTAAATTCTTTAGTTAACATAGACTGTAATATTAGTTTCAGGAGTAGACTTTAGTGATTCATCACTTACCTATAACACCCAGTGCTCATCACAAGTGCCCTCCTTAATAGTACTTCTAAGGTATGTTCTTTTCAGGTCTGAAATAAAAGCCTGAAGTGTTTATCAGGTCTCATCCTCATTTTGGGGCCTTGCACTTCAATAAACTTCCTCAGCCATGTGAAATTTCTCAAAGTTCTACACACAGATCTCCTGGGGAAAACTTGTTACCTTTTCTCTGGGATATTGGTCCCACAAGTGCTTCTGAATCTAAAGCTTTCCGATGCCTTCAGGAAGGTTTGTCTAGCAATTTTCCTTGTGTTCTTATCGGTAGGGTTGTCACAAAACAAATTATTGTGCCATTGCCATAAATGGTAACTATGTATTTTATTTGAGATGCTTGTATAACATCTAAAAAGGAAATGTCTAGAGGGCAAGTAGATACAAGGATCTGGAATTATTCCTCTACCTGTCTCCCAAATATTGGTATCTTCCTAAATCTCATCTTCCTGTCTTTTGCTGACCTATAAACCCCTATATCTTCTTTTACCTTCTATGTGCTTATGCCTCTTCCTTCTAAGGTATTTCATCCAGGACTTTCTCCTAAGATCTAGCCTTTAATTCCTAACTCTCTATAAGTTATCCATTTTGATGTTCCATACACACTTCAGAAACATATTTCTTGATTGTTTCCCAACCTACCAACTGACATATTATTTGTTCTGAGTTCACATTCTTTCTTAAAACTGTCATCTAATTCTTCACCAAGTTCTGACTGTTTGCTTCCTATATATCTCTCAATTCCATTCATTCCCCTCCATGTTCGTTGTTACCCTATTGATCTTTTAAATGTCAGGGACCCTAAATTATTATTCACCATTTTACCTCTAGCACCTAGTGGAACGTCAAATCCTCAAAAACATTTAGTTAAGCAGTGTGGATTTTATTGAAATTTGAGGGCAAACTACATACAAACATGTGAATTTGAATGTCCCATCTTAACATTGGACAACATGAGCCTTGGGAATCTGAGTTCTATTTTCTCACACCTGGTTAGGAGCACAGATTCTAGGGTCAGACCATGTGGCTACAAATCCTGTATTTTCTTATTTACTATATGAAATTGAGTAAGGTTTTTAATTGCTTGGTGTCTCTGTTTCTTCATCTGAAAAATGAACTGATCTTGGTACGTTCTAGGATTGTAAAGATTAAATAATGGATGTAAAGAGGTTAAAGCATTGTCTGGGACATAGAAAATGTTCAGTAAAGGTTAGGTAGTTAAAATTTCATTTTATACAGTATAAAAATTTGATGAGCACATCTTCTGTGCATCTATCCGTGTACTGACCGTGGTATTTAAATTGTCAAGATTTTATAACTCTTACCAAGAAGGAGAAAATGTATTAGTTCATACATTTCAGTGTTAACAGATGATATTTACAACTAATAGCATTTGGGGGCACCTGGGTGGCTCAGTCGGTTGAGCGTCCGACTTCGACTCAGGTCACGATCTCACAGTTTGTGGGTTCGAGCCCCGCATCGGGCTCTGTGCTGACAGCTTGCTCACAGAGCCTGCAGCCTGCTTCGGATTCTGGGTCTCCTTCTCTCTCTCTACCCCTCCCCTGCTCATGCTGTGTCTCTCTCTGTCTCTCAAAGATAAATAAATGTTAAAAAAAATTTTTAAAAACTAATAGTATTTTGATATATTTAGAAGCTTTAAAAAATCAAATTCCTAGAGGAGTTTTTTAATTATTAAAAATCTAATACTACCGAAGCTAATGTGTTATTACAGATTCATTGATTTAGAGAAACATACATTTTTTTTTCAATATATGAAGTTTATTGTCAAATTGGTTTCCATACAACACCCAGGGCTCATCCCAAAAGGTGCCCTCCTCAATACCCATCCCCCACCCTCCCCTCCCTCCCACCCCCCATCAACCCTCAGTCTGTTCTGTTTTTTTTATTTATTTTTGGGACAGAGAGAGACAGACAGAACATGAACGGGGGAGGGGCAGAGAGAGGGAGACACAGAATCGGAAACAGGCTCCAGGCTCCGAGCCATCAGCCCAGAGCCCGACGCGGGGCTCGAACTCACGGACCGCGAGATCGTGACCTGGCTGAAGTCGGACGCTTAACCGACTGCGCCACCCAGGCGCCCCAGTTTGTTCTGTTTTTAACAGTCTCTTATGCTTTGGCTCTCTCCCACTCTAACCTCTTTTTTTTTTTTTTCCTTCCCCTCCCCCATGGGTTTCTGTTAAGTTTCTCAGGATCCACATAAGAGTGAAAACATCTGGTATCTGTCTTTCTCTGTATGGCTTATTTCACTTAGCATCACACTCTCCAGTTCCATCCACGTTGCTACAAAGGGCCATATTTCATTCTTTCTCATTGCCACGTAGTACTCCATTGTGTATATAAGCCACAATTTCTTTATCCGTTCATCAGTTGATGGACATTTAGGCTCTTTCCATAATTTGGCTATTGTTGAGAGTGCTGCTATAAACATTGGGGTACACGTGCCCCTATGCATCAGCACTCCTGTATCCCTTGGGTAAATTCCCAGCAGTGCTATTGCTGGGTCATAGGGTAGGTCTATTTTTAATTTTCTGAGGAACCTCCACACTGCTTTCCAGAGCGGCTATACCAATTTGCATTCCCACCAACAGTGCAAGAGGGTTCCCGGAGAAACATACATTTACTTAATGGGATTCTAAAGTTCTTCATTCTGGATATTTTTTTATGTTTATTTATTTTTGAGACAGAGAGAGAGACAGAGAGACAGAGAGCATGGGTGGGGGAGAGGCAGAGAGAGAGTGTGACACCGAATCCGAAGCAGGCTCTAGGCTCCGAGCTGTCAGCACAGAGCCCCACACGGGGCCTGAACTCAGGAACGGTGAGATCATGACCTGAGCCGAAGTCGGTTGCTTAACTGACTGAGCCACCCAGGCACCTCAACACTTACTTTTTAAAAAACTGTATTTTCTCTTTAATGCCCCACCCATTTCTATGCTGCTTATGTGTTCTGAATTTTCTGACAATCTAGAACAATTTTCTCTTCTTTACACGAGCATCATACGCAACCAGAAATGTATATGACCCAAAGAGGAAACTAGAAAATTAACGCTTTGCGCTCAGGTTTTAAAGCCTCATTGTAGTTTTTACTAGTGATTGTAGTATTAAGTTTTAAAAATTATGTTAAATCATGATCTTCACACAGTTAGCCCTGCCATCTGAACTGTATAGCTGTCTGTATTTTCCAGACTGGTTAAAAATGACCAGATCTTCAGCAAATCGTTCTCACTTATTCCCATGTTAATTCTAACCTTGCCAAGAAATATTCAAATACCATGTATTTTGTGTTAACCACTTTTCTCAGGTAAAAATGGCCAATATATTTATTGCCTGTGGGGACTAATTTTGGGGGCAAAATAAGATAGCAGTATGGGTAACTGCAACCTAAGCTTTTAAAAACGGCACATATCAGTCACCAGTAGGGGAAAGAAACAATCTAGGCATTCACTGAAGCCTGACCTAGAAATAAATGAGAGAGTTACACTGGAATGTCAATGTCTAGCTTAACATGGCAACCTTTCAATAATACACAGGAAGAGGCCTGTAAAAGCTAAGCTATTGGGGAGGCAACCCCCTCTTCTGATGGTTAGGGGGTTTATTAACGTTGCTTGAAGTACTCCTGCGGCTGCTAATCTGTGTCCCTGGTTTTGTGTGAGTGTGGTGGTGATCGAAGTGTATGCAAGGTAGAAACCACTGAAGGAGGGTATCTGGGATGTCAGGGAAGTTGATAACCTAAGGGGGGAGTGCCTCGAACATCAATGTGTTCTGGGTCAATTGATCACCTGAAAAAATAGTGACATTTTTTTTTTTTTTACGTGAGAAATAGGCGAGGACGTAGTTGGACTCAGGGTGGACGTTACGAAAGGGAAAACAAAGAACTCGCCCGCTGTCTCTGTTTGGGAATGACTGTGACGGGGAAATTCTTGAAGGTATGGATCTTGTCTCTCTTGTTTAATGGTCTATCCTTCGCGCTTAGCACATAGCAGTGCTAAAGCTTCTTTGTTACGTAAGATGTAAGACCATCCCAGATGTAGACAAGTTTTATGTTCATGTGACTGCCTAAATCCTACGAGTCCCAGGAATTAGAGGTTGCAAACAGCGTAAGGAGATGGAAGTTTGGAATATTAGACATATATAAGGAAAGTAGATCTGGATGCACTGGGGAGACGACTTGGTCAGCTAAACAGAAGTAAGACAGCACTGAGTACTTGGGGGAAAAAAAAAAAACAGAGTTCAGAAATTCAGATGGAAAGCATCAAAGAGGTTAAAGGTTCTTAAACTCAAATGAAACCTTGTCCAGACCGTGAGGACAATGAACTGTCACCCTAATGCAAATTCTATTTAGTCTGCATGTTAAACATCTTTCCCATCGAACCCTTCTTTGTCATCCCGACTACTGCAAATCTAGTAAAGTTTCTCATGATCTCTCCCCAGGACATTTGCAACAATTTTCCATGAACGTAGGTTCCCCAAGAGCAAGGGTTGTAGAAGTATTGTCTACTGCTGAATCCTCGGAATTTGGAACAGTGCCAAACATATAGCCCACTTTCTTTCTTTTCTTTTCTTTTTTAAGTTTTCTTTTTCACTTTTTTTTTTTTAAGTAGGCTTCACGCCCAGCATGGAGCCCAACGCATGGCTTGAACTCACGACGCTGAGATCAAGACCTGAGCTGAGATCAAGAGTCAATGCTTAACTGACTGAGCCACCCAGGCACCCCCATATAGCCCACCTTCAATTACTATCTTATCCATTTATGCAGAAAGTATTTGTTAAGCACCTACCATGTGCCAGGCTCTAGGTAAAGGTATGGAGGAACAGTGGAAAAGAAGTTAGGCATTTATCCATACCTACATGAAACTCACATGTTAGCAGGATTATAAATAGTAATAAACATAAATATGTAGCATATTTTCAAGTAGCAGATAGGTTCTACGAAGAAAAGGAGAGCAGAGTAGGAAGGCGGAACATCATAAGGGATGAAAATCACTTTAGACAGGGTTTTCAGAGGCTGGCGTGAGGAGGTAACCTCCATAGAGACCTGAACAGAATAAAGAAGAAAATCACGTGAAGACCTGGGGAAAGATCATTTCAGGGAAAGGGAGCAGCTAGTTGTAAATGCCTTGGAGTGGAAACAAACTTGATGTGCTTAGAACAGAGCGAAAAAGGCAAAGTGTTAAGAGTTGTGGTTTGAAGTAGCTTTGTTGAATAAATGCTTGAACGGCAGGCACATCAGCAGCTTGTTTAACTCAGCCCTCTCTGTCAAGGCTGCAATGGCTGCCAGATGTTAACCTAGGAGAAGACGCTGGGATTCATTACGGGAAAATGGTTCCCACTAATTTAATCAGGCTAGCAAAATAAAAAAAAAATATATATATATATATGAAAATATACATATATATGAAAATATACATATGAAAATATACATATATATGAAAATATATATGTATATGTATATAATATACCATATACATATGCATATACATGAAATATACATATATATGAAAATATATATGTATATGTGTATATCATATATACCATATATATATATATGTGGCAGCCTCTGGCTAACAAAAGAAAAAATATATATATATAAAAATATACATTTATATGAAAATATATATGTATATGTATATCATATATCATATACCATATACATATACATGAAATATACATATATATGAAAATATATATGTATATATGTATATCATATATCATATACCATATATATCATATATATATATGTATATCATATATCATATACCATATATATCATATATATATATATATGGTATATATATATATATATATATATATATATATATATGGTATATATATATATATGGCAGCCTCTGTTCCTAAGTGGTGCCAAATAAGTCTATCTGTATCTCTGAACCTCTCTCTGCTGACTTCAGCCAAAAAAAAAAAAAGAGTTGTCAAGGGCAGATTAGCCTGGGTACTGATAGGGCCTCCTAGAGCACTGTGCAGTTCAGCTGAAGTGCTAAAGAAAAGGCTGCAGAACTCAGAAAGAAATTTAAGTAAAATCTCAGGGTGAAGAAAGTCACGAACAGTTGTCCTTGTTCATCACATGTCTTCCTTTAGGTAACAGAAACTCCAAACAATACTCATCAGCCCTCGGTGAGAAAAGCAGCAATCTGGAGACAATGGGAGTCATAGAGACTTTTGCTCATCCTATAAAGTACTACTGAGCTCCACATCAAGGGACACAGCAGAGTTCATGAGACTCCAAGGTTAAAGTAGATATTGTAAATTAGCTAGAAGTTTAACCAATATTCTAAATAAACCGGTAAGCTTATGGACAGGAGTACAACCTGTGAGATACGATCATATTCTGAATCTTGTGAAAGCGAGAACTGTATATTCAAGCAGGAAGTAATCAGTGTTCCACCTTCTGTAATCATTCAAGCAAAACGCTTATTTTCAGGGGGAAACTAAGCAGATATATTTGAAGGAAGAATGTAGCTCTGTGCTGTAGAATCGGACTCAATACATGACAAAGCAATATCGCACTTAACCTCCCAGATTAGGATTTACTTATTAAAAATAATAAGGTGCTGAAATTTTGAAAGCTCACCACTCCCACTACTCCAACCCCAACAGTGGAGAGAAGCATTGGCAAATTCAGAAAATGGGTATTGAAATAAAGCCAGTCTTCCTAATTTGAAAGCTTTATCCAACTGATGAAAAGTAACGCTAAAAGATGTATTTTGAAGGAAGTTTTTGAATCAGTTCTGTGGTCTTTTAAATTCAGAAAGGGTACCTCTTCGAATTCATCTTGTGGAAGAGTTCAGTAGGCATGGGGAAAAACACAGTCCTTTGTTTTTTAATCATGGACAATGAAATGTACCATCACCAACATCACTGTCATGAAGATGTACCAATTATTAACTGTGATGTGTTATTTATAGGTGAAATTGGGACGTGGGGTTTGGTAATCCAGATTTTACTGGCCATTTTGAGATCACACCCATCATATCATTCACTCATTTGTCAAATATATAAACCTCTGCTCCTCTGCTATATGTTAAGTATGCTATTTACATAGTTTGTATTTTTTTTCAGGGAGCTCACCTTGACCTGGTTTTGGATGTTCAAGATCTGGTACATATTAGTTGCTAAGTAAATATTTATTGAGTGAACGAGTGAAGGAAAAGGTTCTTCTCATGCTAGAGTTTACAGTATAATGTATCTCTCATCATTGGGGCGCCTGGGTGGCTCAGTCGGTTAAGCATCCGACTTCGGCTCAGGTCATGACCTCACCATTTGTGAGCTCAAGCCCCGCATCAGGTTCTGTGCTGACAGTTCAGAGCCTGGAGCCTGCTTCGGATTCTGTGTCTCCCTCTCTCTCTGCCCCTCCCCCACTTGCACTCTCTCTCTCTCTCTCTCTCTCAAAAATAAATAAAACATTAAAAAAATTTAAAATATCTCTCATCATTTAATATGAAGACGAGGGGCACCTCGGTGGCTCAGTCAGTTAAGCACCTGACTCTTGATTTTGGCTCAAGTCACAATCTCACAATTTGTGAAATTGAGCCCCACATCAGGCTCTGTGCTGGCAGCACAGGACCTGCTTGGGATTCTCTCTCTCCCTCCCCCTCTGCCTCTCTCTCTCTCAAAATAAATAAAAGTTTAAAACAATGAAATGTAATAGGAAAAGTATGGAATAGTACATACGTAGTAGAACAATAACATCAACACTTCTATTTCTAAAATTCTATGATTCTGTGTTAGTAGCTAAGATAGCTAGATTCCATATTAGTAGCTAAGCATTATTTTATCTGCTTGTCGGGATAAATAAATTCCAAGAATGGAGTAAGAATAAGTTCATACTAGGGGCAAATTCTCAAAGTAAAGGAGGGGGTCCAAAGCTCTCTTCTGACAATTTGATTAACGTATTAGTTCTTCCGGAAGGAAGTAGAGTCCTAAGAACTGTTGAAAAGATGAGAATATGATATCGGTTGCTGGTTTTTTGTGCTGCCACCCCCTTCTTAGAGTGATGGTGTTGTGGCATTGAAATTACCCATTGTTTTAGTTGTGTGAGTGTGGCATCCAAGGAATATTTTATTTCTTGGTATTTTGCCTCAAATAAGATACCCTGACAACAGATGGCAGATAACAATATAGGAAGGCAGTATGGGTAATTGAGAAAATGCAATCAATTTAGTTTTTTTCTTTATCATTACTATTTAAAACCAAAAGATGATGCCACTAACTCGCTATGTGACTGTGATCATTTAACTTCTTGGGGCTTTGGTTTCCTCATTGTGAAAATGGGGCTTTCTTACAAGCTGGTGCCCGAAG
The DNA here is from genome assembly GCF_028018385.1 of Neofelis nebulosa. Taxonomy (NCBI): domain Eukaryota; kingdom Metazoa; phylum Chordata; class Mammalia; order Carnivora; family Felidae; genus Neofelis; species Neofelis nebulosa. Next base: position 93,509,564 of record NC_080800.1, read on the forward strand.
TTGTTCCTGGATCCCTAATTTTATGATTCTAACATTCACCAAGCTCAACCCTTTTACCTTTGTGCTTTAAAAGTAGAAACTCTATGGTTTCTCATTTATTTTGAATTGCCTCCCTGTGAACATCACCCCCACCCTAAAACTCCTTTTGTTGCTGAGTAATAGATTATTTTTAATACAGAGATAAGATTTCTTAAATCAAGCTTACTGGAACATTACTCAGTCACTTCTAATCTTTTCTGGAAGAGAGTGGTATATGAATAATAGATAAATGACATGAAAATAAGACAGCATATTTAAAAGCCCACTCAAACACAACTTTAACAGGGTTTTTAAGCACAGGAAGCAGAGACATCAAAATCTCTCACCCCAGGGAGTTCACTTTGTGGGCGATGGCAAAGGGTATTCCAGGAATAAAACATTTTGGAAAAAAATCTCAGAGGTGAGAAGAAGACTTATTATACCCAGACATATCTTTAGGCTGGCCAAAACGGTAGGGAGGTTTAGGGTCACAGAAGCTAATCAGGAAATGATGCAACTTAGACTACCATGTAAACAAGGTACAGTGTTGACATGTGCTATAGTTAAAAGTTGGGGGGCGCCTGGGTGGCGCAGTCGGTTAAGCGTCCGACTTCAGCCAGGTCACGATCTCGCGGTCTGTGAGTTCGAGCCCCGCGTCAGGCTCTGGGCTGATGGCTCGGAGCCTGGAGCCTGTTTCCGAGTCTGTGTCTCCCTCTCTCTCTGCCCCTCCCCCGTTCAGCTCTGTCTCTCTCTGTCCCAAAAATAAATAAAAAACGATGAAAAAAAAATTAAAAAAAAAAAAAAAAGTTGGAAGACAACTAGATTGTCTTATAGTTATAGTCATGGTACAAGTAATGATTACCATTTAATTCAGCCATACTATGAGCCAAGCCCTGCATAAAGCATTTTACATACATTTACATATTTATTTCTCATATTAACCCTATGAAGTTAGTAGTTTTACCCTAACTACTAGGGTAAACATAAATTGAGGAAACTGAGGCTTAGAAAGTTAGTTACATGTTCCAACATCCCACAGCCTGTATGTATCAGAGCCTAGCTGAAAGGTCTGCCTTACTATGGAGTTTATGATCTTAAATACAACGTACAGAGTCCGTACTCCAGTATAACCCTGATGATTCCAGGGATTCGCTTTCTAGCTTTGCATGCCTAAGAATTCTGTTGCTGACAGGGGCACATGGGTAGCTCAGTCAGTTGAGCATCTGACTCTTGATTTTGACTCATGACCTGACTCTCGATTTTGACTCAGGTCATGATACCAGGATTGTGGGATCAAGCCCTGCATCAGGCTCTGCACTGAGCATGGAGACTGCTTAAGATTCTCTTTCTCCCTCTCCCCCTCCCTGCTCTCTCTCTCTCTCTCTCTCTCACTCTCTCTCACTCTCTCTCTCTCTTTCTCTATCGAAAAAAAATTCCATTGCTGACATATAAATGCACACTTCTCTGACACCCTTTGACTTGAACTCTATGTTCACATCTCCTTCTATTTTGCCAACATGACTTGTGACATGTTACAATTAATTAACTAAAGCTCATTTTAACAATTGCTCCGTTTTTACTTCCTTAATGGAGTCTTGAGTGACACATTCTGCGGACTGGATGAGATTCAGTTCAGAAAGCTGCCTAGGTTGTCAGGAACACGTTTCTTAGTTTGCACCCATTTTCTAATCTGACCAGTGTCCCTTTCAAAAAAAATCGCAGGGTTCCCATTTTTACAGCAAATATCAACATCCATGATATCAATCATACAGCCATTTAGCTTTAAAACCAAGCGTGGCTCCGAAATTTTAGTAATGCCAATAGGTGTTTAGAAGGAAAAGAAAATCCACATTTCTTACTATTATGTTTGAATATCCCAGTGCTCTTTTATGTTTAAAATTTTCTTGTTGGGCTACCTTTGTAAGAGTGACTATTTTCTTCATTTTCAATTTGGCTTGTAACCATTGCCTATACGGAGAGGTATAGATTTATCCCTCTATACGTATAACCTATGCTATGTACTTAAGAATATACAGAATGAACTCATGCGCTGTGCTAGGCAACCGAGATACAGAAGTGAATTGGAAATTCTTCCTACCTTCAAAGGACCTTAGTGTCTACTCTAGCATTACCTAAGATGTGTTTCATGAAATTTTAGTATCCCTTGAGACAGTAGAACTTTAAAATCAGCGATTTCCTCAATACAAGTAATATCTTTTAAAGTAATGGATTTATTAGATGGGGAGAATCTTTTTAAACATTTTTTTAACCCAGAGAAATCCACATTTACTTGACCACAGATTTTTTCCATCCTTTATTTCTCTTTCATACACACACATGTAAATATTAACATTTAGTAGGATGTGTATTCCCATAAAACAAAGGCTAGAAATGCTCAAGTCCAAAGCAGAAAAACAAAAAATTAAAAATAAAATGAACAGATGTGATTTCTTCCTCACCTGGCGTCATACCTAGGGAAAAGCTTAGCTTACACCTGTAATCGTCTTACAGGACTGCTGGGAAAATGCAGGGGGTGTCTGTTGTTCATAAGACAATATTGTAAATTAATTCTATTTTTCAACCTTTTAAAGGAATATTTCAATTAAGCTTACTATGTAACGCATTCTTTTATCAAAGTTAAACAAATAATCGAATTAAAAATGGGAAGAAGACATGAGCAGACATTTCTCAAAAGAAGACATCCAGATGGCCAACAGACACATGAAAAGATACTCATCATCACTGACCATCAGTTCAAAAGTTCTAGTTCAAAAGTCATGACTATATTTGTGTTAATCTAGAATTCCTAAACTAAATTACTGATCAATTTTAACTGTTACTTTTCTTAAATATGACATGGTTGCCGTGAGTAATTTCATTTACAAGTTAATTGAATCATTACAGTTTATTCACAATAGTTAAATAATACTTGAGCATCGCACCGTGTGAATAATGGAAATAATATGAATGTTGTATTAAAACAACAGACTGAAGCAGTGATCTACAGATGCATCTTTTTAAAATTAATTTATTTATTTTCTTTAACGTTTCTCTTATTTTTCAGAGAGAGAGACAGACTGTGACCAGGGGAGGGGCAGAGAGAGGGAGACACAGAATCGGAAGCAGGCTCCAGGGTCCGAGCTGTCAGCACAGAGCCTGATGCGGGGCTCAAACCCACAGACCGCAAGATCATGACCTGAGCCAAAGTCAGATGCTTAACCTCCTGAGCCATCTAGGTGCCCCAATTTATTTTTTTAAATTTAATTCCAGTATAGTTAACATATAGTATTATATTAGTCCCAGGTGTACAATATAGTGATTCAACAATTCTATATGTTACTCAGTACTCCTTGTAGTATGTGTACTCTTTAATCCCCATTACCTATTTCACCCATCACGCCCACCCACCTCTCCTCTGGTAACCATCAGTTCTATAGAGTTCAGAATCTGTTTCTTGGTCTGTCTCCCTTTTCTTGTTTGCTCATGTGTTCTGTTTCTTAAATTCCACATATGAGTGAAATCATATGGTGTCTGTCTTTATGTGACTGACTTATTTCGCTTAGCGTGATACTCTCTAGCTCCATCCATGTCGTTGCAAATGGCCAAGAGTTCTTTCATTTTATGGCTGAATAATATCCCATTGTATATATACACCATTTCTTCTTCATCTTTTCATCAATCAGTGGACACATGGGCTGCTTCCATAATTTGGCTATTCTAACTAAAGCTGTTATAAACCTAGGGGTGCATGTATCACTTTGAATTTGTGGTTTCGTACTTTGGGGGTAAATACCCAGTAGCGTGGTTACTGGATCGTAGGCTAGTTTTCTATTTTTAACTTTTTGAGGAACCTCCACACTGTTTTCCACAGGGGTGCACCAGTTTACATTCCCACCAAGAGTGCAGGAGGGTTCCTTTTTCTCCATATCCTTGCCAACACTTGCTGTTTCTTGTGTTGTTGATTTTAGCCATTCTGACAAGTGTGAGGTAACATCTCACTATCCTTTCCATTTTCATTTCTCTGATGATCAGTGATGTTGAGCATCTTTTCATGTGTCCGTTGGCCATCTGGATGTCTTCTTTCGAGAAAAGTCTGTTCATGTCTTCTTCCCATTTTTAATTCGATTATTTATTAATTGGGTGTTGAGTTGTATGAGTTCTTTATTTATTTGGGGGTACCAACTGCTTATCGAATATGTTATTTGCAAATACCTTCTCCCATTCAGTAGGCTGCCTTTTAGTTTGATTATTTCCTTTGCAGTGCAGAAGCTTTTTATTTTGATGTAGTCCCAATAGTTTGTTATTACTTTCATTTTCCTTGCCTCAGGATACATAGCTAGAGAAGTGTTCCTATGGCTAATGTCAAAGAGATGACTGTGCTCTCTTTTAGGATTTTTATGGTTTCAAGTCTCATAGTTAGGTCTTTATACATTTTGAGTTTATTTTTGTTGTGGTGTAAGAAAATGGTCCAAATTCATTCTTTTGCGTGTAGCTGTCCAGTTTTTCCAGCACCATTTGTTGAAGAGACTGTTTCCCATTGCATATTCTTGCCTCTTTTGTCAAGGATTAATTACTATATAATTGTGGTTTGTTTCTGGGCTTTCTAACCTGTTCCATTCACCTGTATGTCTGTTTTTGTGCCAGTACCATACTGTTTTGACGACTACAACTTTGTAATGTAACGTGAAGTCTGGAATTGTGATACCTCCAGTTCTGTTTTTCTTTTTCAAGATATCTGGGCTATTTGGGGGCATTCGTGGTTCCATATAAATTTTAGGATTGTTTGTTCTAGTTCTGCGAAAATTGCTGTTGGTATTTTTATAGAGATCGCATTAAATCTGTAGATGGCTTTGGGTATTATGGACGTTGTAACAATATTTGTTTTGTGAACCCATGAGCATGGAACGTCTTTTATTTCTTTATGTCATCTTCAATTTATTTCATAAGTGTTTTGTAGTTTTCAGAGTACAGGTCTTTCACCTCTTTGGTGAGGTTTATCACTAGGTATCTTATTAATTTGGGTGCAATTGTAAATGAGATTGTTTTCTTAATTTCTCTTTCTGCTGCTTCATTGTTAGTGTGTAGAAAGGCAACAGATTACTATACCTCGATTTTATATGCTATTAATTTACTGAGTTGCTTTATCAGTTCTAGAATTTTTGGGTGGAGTCTTCGGGGTTTTCTACATGTAGCATCATGTTCTCTGCAAATAGTGAAAGTTTTACTTCTTTTTACCCATTCATATACCTTGTATTTCTCTTTTTTTTCTAATCGCTGTGACTAGAACTTCTAGTACTATGTTGAATAAAAGTGTTGAGAGTGGACACCCTTGTCTTGTTTCTGACCTTAGAAGGAAAGCTCTCAGTTCTTCCCCATTGAGCATAATGTTAGCTGTGGGTTTTTCATATAGCGACTTTCTTATGTTGAGGTATGCTCCCTCTAGACCTACTTTATTGAGGATTTTTATCATGAATGGATGTGGTGCTTTGTAAATGTTTTTCCTACATCTATTGAATTAATAGGTTTTTATCCTTCCTCTTATTGATGTAACATATCACACCGATTGATTTGTGGACTTTGAACCATGCTTGTATCCTAGGAATAAATCCCACTTGATCGTGGTAAATGACTTTTTAAATGTATTGTTGGATTCTGTGTGCTAATATTTTGTTGAGGATTTTGCATGTATGTTCATACATAATACATACATATCTTGGCCTGCAGTTCCCCTTTTTAATCATGTCTTTATCTGGTTTTGGTAATAGGGTAATTCAGGTCTCATGGAATGAATTTGGCGGTTTGACTTTTCTAATTTGGGGGACAGTTTGAGAAGTATAGGTATTAACTCTTCTTTAAATGTTTAGTAGAATTCACCTGTGAAGCTGTCAGGTCCTGGACTTTTGTTTATTCGGTATTTTTGACTACCAATTCAATTTAATTTCTGATAATCAGTCTGTTCATATTTTCTATTTCCTCCTGATTCAGTTTTGGGGGTTATATGATTCTAGGAATTTTTCCATTTCTTCTAGGTTGTCCAATATATTGGCATATTTTTTTCTTAATATTCTATTATAATCCGTTGTATTTCTCAGTTGTTATTTCTCCTCATTGATTGTATTTATTTGAGTCCTCTCTCTCTCTCTCTCTCTCTCTCATTCTCTTTGATGAGTCTGGCTAGAGTTTTATCAATTTTGTTGATCCTCCAAAAAACCAGCTCCCAATTTCATTGATCTTTTCTATTGTTTTTTTTAGTTTCTATTTCATTTATTTTTGCTCTAATCTTTATTATTTCCTTCCTTCTAGTGGTTTTGCATTTTGTTTGTTGTTCTTTTTCTAGCTCCTTCAGGTATGACTTTAGGTTGTTTACTTGAGATTCTTCTTGCTTTTTGAAGTAGGCCTATATTATACATACTTCCCTCTTAGAACAGCTTTTGCTGTATCCCAAAGATCGAGGACCATTGTGTTATCATTTTCACTTCTCTCCATGTAATTGTTGATTTCTTCTTTGATTTCTTGGTTGACCCATTCATTGTTGATTAGCATGTTGTTTAACCTCTGTGTATTTTTGTTCTATCAAGATTTTTTTCTTGTGGTTGATTTCTAGTTTCATAGCATTGTGGTTAGAAAAGATGCATGGAATGACTTTGATTTCTCTGAATTTGTGGCGGCTTGTTTTGTGGCCTAATGTGTGACATATTCTGGAGAATGTTCCATGTTCACTTGAAAAGAATGTGTACTCCGCTGTTTTAGAATGGAATGTTCTGAATATATTTGTTAGATCCATCTGGTCCAATGTGTCATTTCAAGCCACTCTTTCCTTCTTGACTTTCTGTTTAGGTGATCTGTCCATTGATATAAGTGGGGTTGTTAAAGTCCCCTTCTATTATTATATGACTATATATACGTTTCCTTATGTTTATCATTAATTACTTTAAATATTTGGGCACTTCCATGTTGGCTACATAAATACTTACAATTGTTATATCTTCTTGCTGGATTGTGCCCTTAATGATTATGTAGTATCCTTTTTGTCTCTTGTTACAGTCTTTCTTTTAAAGTCTATTTTGTCTGATATAAATTTTCCTACCCCAGCTTTCTCCTCACATCCATTTGTATGATAAATGCATCTCCCATGCTTCACTTCCAATGTGTGTGTGTCTTTAGGTCTGAAATGAGTCTCTTGTAGTAAGCCTATAGATAGGTCTTGTCTTTTTCTCCATTCTGTCACCCTATGTCTTTTGATTGGACTGTTTAGTCCATTTACATTCAAAGTAATTATTCATAGGTATGTACTTGTCATTTTGTTACTTGTTTTATGGTTGTTTTTATAGTATTTCTCCATTCCTTTCTTCTCTTGCTTTCTTCTCTCATGATTAGTTGGCTTTCTTAATGATATTTTCGGATTCCTTTCTCTTTATTTTTGCATATTTGTTTCTGGTGTTTTATTTGTGGTTACCATTCCGTTTGAATATAACATCTTCCCCATACAGCAGTCTATATTAAGTTGATGGTCACTTGTCTTTGAACCTATTCTTTACCCCTCTTCTCCCCACGTTTTAAGTATATGCTATCATACTTTACATCCCTTAATTTGGTGAATCCCTTCATTGATTTTTACAGGTATACTTATTTTTACTGCTTATGTGCCTCCTATCTTCCTTATTCTTGCTTATGGTCTTTCCTTTCCATTCAAAGAGTCCCCTTTAACATTTCTTGTGGGGCTGATTTATTGGTTATGATTTCCTTTAACTTTTGCCTGTCTGGGAGACTCTTTATCTGTCCTTCTATTCTGAAGGATACCCTTGCTGGATCGTGTAGTCTTGGCTGCAGATTTTTTTTTTCCTTTCAGTACTTTTAATATAGCATTTCACTTCCTTCTGGATTGGAAACTTTCTGGTGAAAACTCTGCTGATATTCTTATGGGCATTCCATTGTATGTAACTGCTTTATTTTCTCTTGCTGCATGGAAAATTCTCTTTACAACTACTTTTTGCCATCTTTTTTTAAAATTTTTTTAACGTTTATTTATTTTTGAGACAGAGAGAGACAGAGCATGAATGGGGGAGGTCAGAGAGAGGGAGACACAGAATCCCAAACAGTCTCCAGGCTCCGAGCTGTCAGCACAGGGCCCGACGTGGAGCTCGAACTCTCGGCCCGCGAGGTCATGACCTGAGCCGAAGTCGGACGCCCAACCCACTGAGCCACGCAGGTGCCCCTACTTTCTGCCATCTTAATTACTATGTGTGTTGGTATGGACCTCCTTGAGTTGATTTTGTTGGGAGATATCTGTGCCTCTTGGATCTGGAGTTCTGTTTCCTTCCCTAGATTTGCCGTGTTTTCAGCTGTCATTTCTCCAAATAAATTTTCTGTCCCCTTTTCTTTCTCTTCTTCTGGGATCCCCGTAATGTGAATGTGATTACACTTGATGGTGTCACTGAGTTCCTCAAGTCTATTCTCATTTTGCCTGTTCTTTTTTTCTCTCACCTGCTCGGCTTGATTACTTTCCATTACTCTGTCCTCCAGGTCACCGTTTCATTCTTCCGCTTCATCTAGTCTACCGTGTATTCTATAAAGTACATTTGTAATTTCATTTATTGTGTGTTTCATCTTGGAATCGTTCTTTTTTTGTCCTATTACGAAGGGTCTCTTTGAAGTCCTCCATGCTTTTCTCAAGCCCAGTGAGTATCTTTATGATCACGACTTCATTACTTGAAATTCTCTCTCAGGCCGATTACTTATTATCTATTTCCCTTAGGTCTCTTGCTGTGATTTTTGTCCTGTTCTTCCACGTGGGACGAGTTCCTTTGTCGCCTCATTTTGTAGAACTCTGCGTCTGCTTCTGTGTATGCGAAAAGACAGCTACGTCCCCTGCCCTTGAAAGTAATGGCCTTACCTGTTGGGATGGGCACTGGGTGTTGTATGGAAACCAATTTGACAATAAATTTCATATATAAAAAAAAAAAAAAAGGAAGTAATGGCCTTATGAGGAAGAGGTCCTGTAGTGCCCAGCCATGCATTATCCTCTCTTCACCAGAACCTGGCACTTCAGGGGTGTCTTCTATGTGTAATGCTATGTGTATCCTGCCGTTGTGGTTGAGCCCCTTTTCCCTTTAGTCGAGTCGTCCGCAGTGGCTCTCTTGACCTCTTGTGGGCAGAGTTTGGTCCCTGTGGTGTTGGTGGGCCCATCTGGGGGGATGCCTTGGTCTTGAGTTGAGTCAGTCCAGGCATTTGCCAGAGATGCTGTGGTACCAAACCGCAGGGCTGTTTCCCTGTGTGGTGGTGGTTGTCGTTTTTCCCTGAAAAGCTTTCGTTGGTGGACAGGTTCTGCAGTCAAACCAGTTGTCCGCCCTCGGCCCCGTTGCCGGTTCCTCTAACTGGTGTGTGTGGTTCTCTTTCCCTCTCTCTGGGGCCAAGAGTCACTGCGGCACCACTCTGCATGGGCTCTGGCTAAGAGCATATTTGAGAGGGCAGATCCGCAGGTGCCCAGCATAGGGGAGGGTAGTGAAATGGGCAGGAAGTGCTGCCCAGCTTTTTGTGCCCCATCCTCTATGGGAAGGGCCCTGCAGTGCTGGCGATGAGGGACCTGAAGACCAGACCAGCGGAGGGCAGATCACAAGCTAGCACCCCTCCCCTACCCCCGCAGGAGAGATCTGTGTGATATTCCTCAGGCATTCCTGGCTGCCCAAGAACAAAGGAGAGAAAACAAAATGGTTGACTGATAGAGATCACAGTCCTACAGGACAGGAGTCTTGTCAGTTTACAAGTGGCTTAGTAAATTGTAAGAGACAATCTTACCAACAGCCTGATCTCCAGAAACCTATAGACTCAGTTTCCTGCAGCTCTTAGTATCCACCTTCCCCTCCACAGCGATGTGGGGAACAAAGGCAAGAAAGGAATGGTGGGTAAGATTAAATTTCCTTATAACCTGCAGCCCATCAGACAAATACTGGAGGCAGGCAGGATAGAATGTTTCTCCAAGAACCCCTTACTGTCACAATGTTAATGCCTTACTAGAGGGAAAACAGCCTTAGCTTGACAATAGCAAGGCCACTGGCATGTTAGGAGCCCTCTTTAGCATATCAAAGTCCTTCTGGAGGCCTCCCTTTGGTCTTTACATCCCCCCCCCCCCCCAAAGCCGGAGTGTATAACCAGTCACGCTTCACAACCCCAGTGCAGCTTTTTCTGCCCAAGGGTCCTGTTCGGGTGTTTCAATAAAGTCACCTCTTTGCACCAAGGACGTCTTCAAGAATTCTCTCTTGGCCTTCCGCTCTGCCCCTCCCCATGCCAAAACCTCGTCACTGGGACTGAGGTGGGATGTCCAGAGGGCTGGATTGGCTGAAGCACAGTGTAGGAGGGAGGGCTGGCAGGACTGGCACAATAGGGAGTGAGTCCTGCAGGTGCCCGAGTGTTTACTCTCGGGCAGGAGAGGGAAATGGCCCCTGGTGGTTCCTTGGTTCCTGGAGGAATTCCCCAGCAATTTCTATCCCTCCGGGACAGGCTCTGAGATGAGAAAGCGATGCTTCCTCCCTTAGGCCCCGGGAGTTTTTCAAACTTCAGCCTCTATGCTGTATCTTTGCGGGCTCTGCTCTCCCAGAGCTGAGCCAACTGACTTCAAAATTCCAAGTTTTAAGTCCTGCTGATTGTAAGAACTCACAAACTTTGGTCCCTCTCCTTTTCAAAACCAAACGTCATGGGGATTTGTCTTCCCCACGAGGGCGCCCCGGTGTGGAAGTCTGTTTTCTCCACCCTCTGGGCCTGCTGTATCCCTCTCCCTTACAGTCCCCGGAGTCTGGTTTGTTTGTTTGTTTGTTTTTTTCCCAACCGTGTCTCTGTCCTTCCTACCTTCAGTGGGGCCACTTCTCTACATTTAGTTGAGGAGTTTATTCTTCCAGTCTTCAGGTCGTTTTCTGGGTTATTTATACTGTGAGTGTTATCTAGTTGTATCCATGGGAGGAAGTGAGCCTAGGGTCCCTCTATTCTGCCATTTTCCCCAAGGGAAGACAGACCCATCTTAAAGGATTTTGTCAGCCTTGTACTACCACATTGAGGTTATAGTTTTATATTCTTTGGCAAGAAGCAGGGCATTTGCACTATTCTAAATAGTTAAACCGTGAGTACTTCTCCCACCGGTAGTTTAAATCTAATTTCCAATTTCAGATGAAATTCTATGTGCAGAAGGTGCCATAGCATTTTTTCCAATTATGATTTTTTTTAAGTCCAAGTTACCAGAATGAGTTAACTATTTTGTATAAATCAACAGTGCCTCAGAGGAATGTAATTTCTAGTTTTAAAACCTCAGATGGAAGAAAGTACCACAATTTATTACATTTTCAAAAGTATCGCATTACAACTTGATATTATTATATTCTGCTTTTTTGTCAGTGTTGTTCATAATTGTGTGGATCAATAATAAATTAGCATGAAATAGCAATTCCAATCATATCGGTAGGCATGTCCTCAAGGTCAGTTTAAATGATTTATGACTGAGAAAATTAGTATAGATTTTACGATTTGTTTATCTAGATGTCTTTCATGTGCAGGGACTAAGAATTTCTCAGGTTTTTCAGGGTACTCAGTATTCTAAAATGCCATCCCTTGAAAGTGATTTAAAATGAAAGGACAAGGGGCGCCTGGGTGGCTCAGTCGGTTAAGCGTCCGACTTCGGCTCAGGTCACGATCTCACGGTCCGTGAGTTCGAGCCCCGCGTCGGGCTCTGTGCTGACAGCTCGGAGCCTGGAGCCTGCTTCGGATTCTGGGTCTCCCTCTCTCTCTGACCCTCCCCTGTTCATGCTCTGTTTGTCTCTGTCTCAAAAATAAATAAACGTTAAAAAAAATTTTTAAAAATAAAAATAAAAATAAAATAAAATGAAAGGACAAGTTGCAGTGATATACTCTTACGTATCCACTTGTTCATTTGTTCATTCCATCAACGTGTCCTGAGTTCCTACTTGGTACCAAGCATTGAAGTAGAGAAGGGAATATAAAGTTAAGTGGATCACAGAACCTGATCTCAACATTTAGTGGATAAGAAGAACCTATAATAGATAAAAACAATGAAATATCTTAGACACTTTGCTGGAGATGAATAAAGGGCTATAGAAACACAGAGGCAAGGGGCGCCTGGGTGGTTCAGTCGGTTAAGTGTGGGAGTCTTGATTTCAGCTCAGGTCATGATCTCCTAGTTCATGGGATCGAGCCCTGTGTCGGGCTGCAGGCTGATAGTGCGGAGCCTGCTTGAGATTCTCTCTCTCTCCCTCTCTCTCTGTCTCTCTTCTGGTTGCACACGCATCCGTTTTCTCTCTCTCTCTCTCACAATAAATAAATAAGCATTTTTTTTTAAAGTTACTTCAATGAAAAAACGTATTTGAAAAAAAGAAACACCGAGGCAGGAGCAAAAACAAGAACTTGTACCAAAGTAGAGATAATTGTAGGACCCAGGCATCAACAAAGTTAGAGTAAACTTTGGAAGCTCTATGGAGCAGAGAAATCCTTTATTTTTAACCTTACATGGAAGTCATTTCTCAGTCTTATTTTCAAAAAAATGGAAAATGCTAAGTATAACTGCATTGCTCGGTGTCACAAATACTTTGAGGGCCTCAGTCCCTACATTCCAGCAAAGTAAAATTATGTTGAATCAGCATGGAGACCGACTCGTAATGTTAGTTTTAACGTTAGGTATCTTCAGATTTCATGACTGCTGGAAAGTATGGCAATTTACTATAGACACAGTAAAAGACACGAATTCATTTAAATTGAGTTCAGTGCAATGCAGTTTGATTTAACTTTTAATTTCCCACATATATGCCTGATTATGTTCTATTAGAGAACCAGACTTCCACTGGGTCAGGAATAACACACGGAACAAATTGTGAAATGCCCATTCTTCAATTAGTGTTTGAACTCATTTCGGAAGAGTTTGTCTTTAGAAACTGTTTGACTGAACAGCAATTATAATAAAATCAGTGTAAGTTACAAACGCCTGGTTCTTTACTGCTGAAAGGTAAGATAGATTTCACCATGAAAAGTTCGTATGCATTGTTTTAGTTGCCAGTTCTTTAAAAAATAAAATTTTATGGCAGCTTAAAGAAAGAATCTCAATCAATTACTGCAACGTTTCCCTTATAGCATCCTAAATCTTCTATACAAATGCAAATGCGTTGGGTATTATACCTGACTGAATCGAGTGTGCTATGTGCAGGAGTAATTGCTCAGGATTCTGTTCAGCCATAATTGCAAATAACCAAGAGCAGAGCCCTGGAGAATTCATAATCAGCAGGAAGTGTTTTGACACAGAATGAGCAAATGAGCTATTTTAGCAACACAAAGAATGGTGTATCGCATGCAAAACAGAGATGGTGATCCTGGCATCAGGATCAATAGAGAGGAGAAAACAGAAACATTGGGAAGAAGTATTGAAAAGAAGGGTAACATTGTGTACATAGATTTTTTTTTGGGGGGGGGGGAGAGAGTTCAAGTATTAAGAGCTAAACCAATTAGTATAAAAGGAACGGAGATGTGGCCAGACTGTCTCTCTGTTGTTCTTTAGAATCTTTATTGATTAAAAGTAACAGTCACTGGCAGTCTTTTATACAATGGACTAGAACAAAATAGCTTTGACCAGTCTGTTTAGTATCCCTCAGGCCCTTTGGGGAGAAAATGGTGTGTTTCATTGAAGATTCTAGTTATTGGGGAATAGTAGGGATTAGATGCGGAATTCATCCACATATGGTAGCTGCAAGGAAGAAGAATGTTTTCAATAAATTTAAATGTTGCTCTTACTATGACCTTTTACAACCCACCATCTTGTAGGGCCTCTAGGACATCAGTATTATAAAGGGCATTTTTGAAAAAAAAAAAAAACACTGAAATCAACAAACATCTTATGATCCATAGAGAATGCTGACTATCTAATGTGATAATTTACTAGTTTCACTTAATCTTTATACTTGCTATTCCTTCTGCCTGGAACTCCCCTTCCTCCCATGACTCCCCCCTCACATGATTTAGGTTTCTACTCAAATACCATTGACTCAAGGAGAGATCTCCCTGAGATCCTCCTCTTCATAGCAATATTCTCTATTCTTTTATCCTGTTTTATTTTCTTCATAGTGATTTTACTGCTTGACGTTATATTGCATGCTTGTTTGTTTATTTCCTGTCTCCTCCACTAACATGTAAGTTGCTTAAAGACATAGCATTTATCTGTTTTGTTCATTGTTATAACATCATGTCCTAGAATATGCCTTATATAAAGTAATTCCTCAATAACTACTGGTGTAAAGAATTAATCTAGAATTTAGTATATTAGTTAACCAGTTTCTTTGGTCTTTGTTTGGGTGAGACATAGAATAGTTACATGTTGATGGGTGGGGAGTGGAGAAAATGAAGGTAACCATGCGATTAGTGTTCAGATCAGGGTAATCAAGGTCGAAAACCATAGTATGGAGCGTGAGTACCTAGGGGCCAATGTGAAGACATTTGGGTACATCCCGTCTAAATGGAGGATGACAATCAGGAGATGGGTTGCAGTACAGATAATGATAAGGGCATTTTTTGAAGGATGCAGTTTAGAGGCAGATTATCGTAATGAACACAGACAAATGAAACAAGAAGGAAACAGCAGGACCGAGCATAGATAAACAGATCACCCCAGCTTTACATTGGAGTTCTCACAAGGGTCTAGCCTACTCAGTAGCTAGCGCTGTCATAGCCTGGGAAATAACTGTCTTCAATAGTTATCTATTTTGATAGTCTTGTCTGAGTCCTAGTAACATTTTCTGAACCCTGATAAGGAGAATAAAGTTTCTCATATTGGATGCAGCACTCTCTTCTTTAACAAGGGCCTGTCTCACAATAGTATCAATTGCATTTGACTAGAAAAAAGGGTTTCCCACCACCACTATGGCTGATAGTCACTTGCATAAGCTGTGTTTGGGTGAGAAATGTAACTGGTGGGGCACCTGGGTGGCTCAGTCTGTTAAGCGTCCAACTTTGGCTCAGGTCATGATCTCGCGGTCTGTGAGTTCGAGCCCCACGTCGGGCTCCTTGCTGACGGCTCGGAGCCTGCTTCGGATTCTGCGTCTCCCTCGCTCTCTGCCCCTCCCCCACTCACGTTCTGTCTCTCTCTCTCTCTCTCTCTCTCTCTCTCTCTTTTTCTCTCTAAATAATAAAATAAACATTAAAAAATTAAAAACAAAAACAGGAAATATAGCTGGTAAGGAAAGAAGTTTCTTGAGGAGCTTATCAACTCACAGTAACGACCTGCCATGCCATCCATCACATTTTCTGGAGCTGTGATCTGCATCTACAGACTTGAATGCACACAGCCTGGTGCCCAGCTGTCCTAGTGTCCAGGAGCTTTCTTAGTCGGGTGTTTTTTTTCACTATATGAGTTTCAGAATTTATCTTTTATTTAGTGAGGTGACTCCTTGGTTTTTTTTCTCACGCTCAGCTCTTTAAATATTAAATTCCAATCTCAGTTCAATAAAAGCTAATACTACTGCTTTTAAATAAAGAAAAATGAATTAGGGACCGAATAGCACAGGATTACGCTGTGCAGTGCTATCTTTTTAGCTTTTTATCCTGAGATAATAGTGATTTACATGAAGTTACCCTCTCCAAAGAAATGTACAGGGAGGTCCCATGCATCATTCACTTAGTTTTTCTCACTAGTAACAATGTGAATAATTGCGATACAATGCCAAAGCAAGGAAAACATGTAATGCTATTTTCAGATGATTTTGTTCCCCTATCCCTACTATTTTAGCATAAGAAACTAAGACAAATTGGGTCTTCGATGTGGAATCTCGTTGTTATTTATAAGCCTTATCTCAGAGCGTCAACCATAATACCTTCCTTCCTACCTCCAGATTGCATTTTACCATGACCCATCTGTCATGGAATGACCTGAGATTCAGCCAGGTTATGCATGCTCGGTAGACAACTGGCATTAGGAACTTCATTCAAATCTCCCAAGATCAGAACTTTGAATCAGTTTTGGAATTTTTAGAGCTCTCTCATTGTGTGCAACAAACCACTTTTAGACAATTTTCCCCTATGTTTTGGGAGAATCACTTAACCTATCTGTGCCTCAACGTCCTTATAATGTGTCCCTTTGCCTCAGAATTTTTGTAAAATACAGATGAAGCAATCTAAGAAAAGGTACTTTGAAAAGTATAAAGGGGCGCTTGAGTGGCTCGGTCGGTTGGGTGTCCAACTTCGGCTCACGTCATGGACTCAAAGTTAATGGGTTTGAGCCCCATGTTGAGCTCTGTACTGACAGCTCAGAGTCTGGAGCCTGCTTCAGATTCTCTGTGTCTCCCTCTCTCTCTGCCCCTTCCCCGCTCGTACTCTGTCGCTCTGTCTCTCTCAAAAATAAATAAACATTAAAAAATTTTAAGCATAAAAAGCAGTATGTTATGCAAATCCTCTTGTATATTGTTTATATGTTGTTTTGGGTATGAGTCAACCATTTTCTGGAGTTCCCTCTAATTGTGTCATAAAGCTAGCCTGCCATCATTATTGTCCCACATGTTGAAAACACCAAATGGGAAGGCAGACTGAGTGAGTAACATTGTTTCAGTGCTTAGCGTATACCACGAACTTCCTCTGATGTTTTAGTGTGCACTATTTCATTTCATCTGCATAGCTACACCATGAGGAAAATCCCCTGGTTTTCTGTGAAAGCTTTAAAGACTTTAAGTCTTTTTTTGCCCAAGGTCACTTTGGTGTTAAGAATAAGAGTCGAGATTCAGGGGTGCCTGAGTGGTGCAGTTGGTTAAGCATCCGACTCTTGATCTTGGCTCAGGTCACGATCTCACAGTTTGTGAGTTCAAGCCCCGCATTGGGCTCCACGCTGACAGCGTGGAGACTCCTTGGGATTCTGTCTCTCCTTCCTCTGCCCCTCCCTGGCTTGTGCTCTCTCTCTCTCTCTCTCCACCCCCCCCCCCGCCTCTCAAATAAATAAAAAAACTTATTAAAAAAAAGAATAAGAGTCAAGATTCAAGCTACGTCTGTCGTCTTTTGGAGCCTGTTTCATCTCCTTCTAGAGCCATGCTACTTTCGGAAGCAACAACCAAGCTCTCTTTAGGTCATGAACAAATCACCTCCCAAAGGCCATCACCTTAGGCATTAGAGTTTCAACATAGGAATTTGGAGGCAACACAAACATTCACTTATAAAATAGGAAATATCAAGTATAGGGTTAAAGCCCAAGCCTAAGGTCATTTCAGACATGAGGTGTGAGATACAGAAGAAGAATGTTTTGGCCTATAGTAGGCAGTTAGTAAATTTTGTAGAAATAAATTTGAAGTATTTTTTTTATAAAGCATATATGCAGATACAGATAGCATGCATACGTACAAATCATTTCTGTCCACCGCTGCATCTTGTTTACAAACACAGTTTCCTGAGAGCCCGAGGAACAATGTGTTAGAAGAACATACAGATCCACTCTCAAAGTCCAGGTTCTTTGATACTATTTCATGTCCAAAAGAGAGACTTTTCGTATAATTTAAATATTTGAAAAAAAAAAAAACAAACCCTTTTACCCAAGACAGCAATACACAGAACGACATTTCAGCTGAATTTAATATTCAGACATTCTTTGGTCATCAGATCTACCTGTCCTTAAACAGGATGTTACAGAGAGCACTTCAGGGCAGGAAGTGGGGCCTGGCGAGCCATGAGCTGAGGCAGAAGGCAGAGGAAGTAAAGGCAGATGGGGGAAATACAAAAGACATAAATGAGCTGCAATAAACGCTGGCTCGTTCAAGTCACCGTCGGGGTCACGTCTCAGAAACACCGTCTTACTGTCTCAGTCTGTTCAGTCTGCCATAATGAAATACCATGGACCGGGTACCCGATAAGCAGAAATTGATTTCTCACAGTTCGGGATGCTGGGTGGTCCAAATTCATGACAACATAGTGGAAGGGGGAGAGAGAGAGATCTCTCTGGGGTCTCTTTTTCAAGAGAATTGATTCCATTCATAAGGGCTCTGCTGTCATGACCTAAAAACTTCCCAAAGGCCCCGCCTCCTAATACCGTGACCTTAGTCATTGGGTTTTCAATCTGTGGGTTTTGAGGGGACACAAACATTCGGACACAAACCACTCATAAAGAGGAAGCATCAAGCGTAGGTTTGAAGTCTCAACCTAAGGTCACATCGGGCATGGGGAGTGCGATGTGGTAGAATGCGTGTTAACACAAGCATCCACGTTTTGATATGAGGACATACTCCATGTGTTGGGTTAAACCAAGCAAGAACCAGCAGAAGACAGAAGTTTGAGCACTTGAGAACAGAGATGCAGAAGCAAGTTAGGGAGGTTATGGAAACGGTAAAGGGATAGGTTTGGGATACAAACAGGTCTAAGTTCTGGTTCTCCAACTTACTGGCTGTGAGGACTTGACAAATTCCTTAATATTGTACCTCAAGTTTTCTCAGCCTCCAATGAGGAAAAAAAGATAACGCCAATTTCACAGGACTGTTTTGGAGCTTCAATTGAGACCGGCGATGTTGAGTATGTAACACAGAGCTTAGTATATAATAAGCCGTGAAAAATGTTAGATGGCTGCATTGTCTTCTGGCATTTAACGCCGAACTTTGAGGCCAGCCTGGTTTTTACTCCTTTAAGGCAGTCTGATTTGGGATCAAGCACTCCTTTTATGTTTTTAATGTTCATTTACTTTTGAGAGAGACAGAGTGAGACAGCGAGCAAGCGTGACCAGGGGAGGGTCAGAGAAAGAGGGAGACACAGAGTCCGAAGCAGGCTCCAGGCTCTGAGCTGTCAGCACAGAGCCCAATGTAGGGCTCGAACCCACAGACCGTGAGATCATGACCTGAGCCGAAGTCAGCTGCGTAACCGACTGAGCCACCCAGGTGCCCCTCAAGCATTCCCTTTAGAATGCTTTCTTTGTGTATAAAATCTAAAACTTTCAAATATGATTACTTGAGATTTTAATCCATTTTCTTCATTTTTCTGTTCTCTGGTCAGTTCTTTCAACTTGTTGATTTCATTCTCCACTCAACCCTCATTAAACTTTAATTCCATCATGTCTCTGCTCATTATTATTTTATATTTGTCCTGATCTATTTTAACCAGCTGTGTGGTACGGGGCAACTTACTTAATGAGTCTGAACTTCAGTTTACTTATCTATAAGATGGATACACAGTTGGCCCTTGAACAACACAGGTTTGAACGGCATGGGTCCACTTATATGTGGGATTTTTTTCTCAAAAAATATTTTGGAAAACTTTTTGGAGATTTGAGACAATCTGAAAAAAATCTCACAGATGAACTGCCTCGCCTAAAAATATCGAAAAAATTAAGAAAAAGGTATGTCATGAATGCACAAAATATTTGTACCTATCGGCCTATTTGATCATTTATTACCGTAAAATATACACAACTATGTTATAGAAAGTTAAAACTTATCAACCTTTATGCACACACTGTACATGGCACCATTCGCGGTCAAGAGAAATATAAACAAATGTAAACAGGCAGTATTAAATCATAACGGCATAAAATTAACTGTAGTTAATACTCTACTACTGTAATAGTTTCCTAGCCACATCCTCTTTCACGTATTTTCATTTTTGATGTCCAGTGTGAGTAATGCATATAACATCTAGTGTTTCATACTATATAAAGTAATATTTTAAAAAAATTTAATGTTTATTTTTGACAGAAAGAGAGAGAGAGAGAGAGAGAGAGAGAGAGAGAGAGCGTGTGTGTGTGTGTGTGTGCGTGTGTGAGTGGGGGGCGGGTGGCAGAGAGAAAGAGAGACACAGAATCCGAAGCAGGCTCCAGGCTCTGAGCCGTCACCACAGGTTCTGACATGGGGGCTCGAATGCACGAACCACGAGATCATGACCCGAGCTGAAGTCGGACACATAACCAACTGAGCCACCCAGGCGCCCCTGACGTAAGATAATATTGACGTAGGTCCTAACAGATGATTCACGTTATAAGCAGATGATGTCAACTTACAGTATCAGTATAGTACTACATATGTATTTTCTCCTCCTTATGATTTTTTAATATTTTCTTTTCTCTAGCTTACTGTATTGTAAGACTACAGTCCATAATACATATAACATACAAAAGTATGTGTTAATCGACTCTTTATGTTATTGGTGAGGTTTCCAGCCAGAGTAGGCTACAAACAATTAAGTATTTGGTGAGTCAAAAGTTACATGCGGATTTTCGACTGCACAGGAGGTCGGTGCCCTTAACCCTCACATCATTCAAAGGTCAACTATATCGGTAATACTAACTTCATGGGGTTGTGGCGAGAGGTCAGCGAAAATACGTGTGTAAAGCATTTGTAACAAAGTCTTGTATATCAGTAAATACCGTTGTTCATACTGTAATTGTCATAATAGCTTCCTTCTATGTGCTATGAAGATTTGTGACATAAAATATACATCTCCTAATATATCACTTGGCATTCAATGAGCAGGACTGCAAAGGGCTACAAAAGGATTAGTAATTAACAATGATTAACCACAATCCTAATAAAACACCGGAGATAAGCATGCAGTGGGCCACAAACTTCCCCCACTTTGACCAATAAAGAGCTTAGCCTCTTCTGCTGAGCCATGCCACCAAAACAAACGTGGGATACAGCACATAGTGGCATTTGACCAAATACGTTAGCAGAAAGCTCGTTGTTAGCCAAAACACATCACTCAACGGAAATTACCTACCACTTTATTCAAGTGCTTTCTGCATTTACAACACTGTGCTATATACTGAGAAATGACTGGGATATGGCCCTAGCAAATCACAGAGATGTGGGATCGTCACTCAGCTAGACGCATATATACGAAAATAATGCAAAGCAGGCTGTGTGCTTCGTGCTAAAATAGAGATGCCGATAAAGAATGAGACACAGTTTGTTCGTTTCCACAAAACTGCTGGGAAAAACACAAATGCGCATCTAGTTCCACGGAACTGGGATCGATGAACAAGTAATAATTTAGTTACGAATGCTAATTTCACACAAGCTAAGTGAAAACAAAAGTTATATTCAAAAAAATAAAAGCGTCAACATGTTGCAGTCAACTTAGTTTGCAGAAGAGATGAGAAAGATCAAGAAGGTGTACGGGTGCAGGTCAGCTTTGGAAAGGGGACGTGATTTGTCAAATGCCACACAGATGTTGTCTTCAGTGACTTTGGATGCAAGTCAGAGGAATGTCCAATTGAATACGCTTTATTGGTTTTCTGAAAATCAGGGAAAAGAATGGAGAACCCAATGAGCGCTGAAATTGGGAAATAAAAGCAACATCTTTGCGATAAGCAATCTGTGAAAGAAAGAATATGAGTGCACCATCAAAGAGTAATTAGAACCATCTGGGGGCGGGGAAAAGCAGGGTTCCCTTTAACGTAGGGACAGGTTTTATACGTTGTGAGTTTAATTTTTGAGACAGAACCTGGACACGGGAAATCACGCTGATAGGTCTCCAACTATCCTGCAGGTAACTGATATGATGTAAAAGCTGTTGTGGGTCATGTATTTAGGGCGATACAAAGCAAAATCTGCTGCGATGTTATTTAGGGAATATCTGTAGTAACCTAACTATTCAAGAAGGGAATCTGTGCTACGGAAACCCTTTGTTGTTTATATTAAGAAGTAAGGCCGCCTCACAAGTGTGCCCTCTGCCCAAGTTAGACACGATCACATCACAAGAGATTGAGGGCGCTGGCACCTGACAATATGTAGACGAATCTGCCAAGAGAAGGAACAGTCCCTCAGCAGGAAATTAATCTGGAAGAAGATAAGAACAGTCAGCCAACTGAAGGATTCCAGTCCACTTGGAAGATATGATTACCATGTGAAACTGGGATATAAGAGCCAAGGTTCCTGCAATTATCCTATGAAGTGGAAAATGAAATCAAAGTTACCGAACTACGTTAGTGACCTGAAGTATAAGATGACTGCCGTGAAGCTCCATATCCATGACCCTTGCGATGTGCCAACACCGTGCTTTCTGAAATCGATTATGCTTGTTCTCCTCCTGAGGTTGTAGTTTGAATCTATTGTGTAGGCATGATGTTTAACACTGAGCTGTGTCATATCGGGCTTTGAAATAATAATAATAATAATGGTAGGAATTCAGAGGAATGTTGTCATGCCTGAACGGTTACGAGAGTGCAAGTGCTTAGGATGATGTGTGGCACAATAAGGGATCAAGAATAGTATCGTGTGGTCTTGGGATCCAGAGCCGCAAACCTCATGGATAAGCTCCCCATGGATCACCCTCAGGTATATTCTACAACTCTTCACAGGAAACAGCAGCTTCTGTGTATCTTTCAAAACCCAGGGAAGCTCTCAGGGAAACTCTGGTATAGAGGCAACCTCTGAGGCCTTCTCCTATCAGAAACTTCCAGAATCTCAAACAAGAGGTGAGCCACATAGGAAAAGGAGGCAACCAGACATTTACCTATCTCTCCCCTCTAATCCGGATATTCCAGTGGGGTAGTAGGATCAGGCTTTTCCTTTCTCCTCTTTTTAATGGTTTTTTAATGTTTATATTTTGGGAGAGAGATAGAGAGACAGAGAGAGACAGAACGTGAGTGGGGGAGGGGCAGAGAATGAGGGAGACACAGAATCCAAAGCAGGCCCCAGGTTCCGAGCTCTAAGCTGTCGGTACAGAACCTGACACAGGGCTTGAACTCACCAACCGTGAGGTCGTAACCTGAGCTGAAGTTGGACGCTTAACTGACTGAGCCACGCAGGTGCCCCTTCCTTTCCCTTTTTATCCGACCATGACTAGTTCTTTCATATAAAACTCTAGATCAAGTGCCTTTGCCTCTTGCTGTGTTCATTGTGAATAACAAGAATTTAGGAAATTAATCTCTGTCTCTCTCACTTTCACCCCCTCCCCTGCAATTTGGATTTCATAACTTGTTTTACAATAGGAAACACAGGCTTTGTAAGAAGAAGAAAAAAGAAGGAGGAGGAGGAGGGGGAGGAGGGAAGAAGGGGGAGGAGGAAGAGGAGAGAAACTGCTACGAGGTAGAATATAAGGACAGATGCACATTTAGGTGTAAGGAAGAAATAAGGAGAAAATGGGAATGGGGCTTCCCTTATGAATACATCTAAGAAGGATCTTAGGGAATAAAGGGAGAGGCAGGAGGGGAACAGGCTTAAGGAGAACGTTCGTAAGAATAACTAACGTTGGATGTGAGAACAGCAGCTGACAAGACACTTATAACAGGGATGATATTTTCAAGATATGTGACTGATCCATTTTAATCTCCCTCTGTTTTATTGTGGTAAAACCTATGTAACATAAAATTTACCGTTTTAGCCATTGTTAACGGTACAGTTGGGTGGCATTAAAGACATTGACATTGCTGAGTCGCCATCACCGTTATCCATCTCTGGATTTTTTTTTTCTTCATCTTCCCAAATTGGAACACGGTACCCATTAGACACCAACGACTCATTTCCCTTCCCTCAGCCCCTGGCAGCCGCCATTCTACTTCCTGTCTCTATGATTTTCACTTTAAGGCTGAATAATAGTCAACTGCATGTATACACGGCATTTTGTTCATCTGTTTTCCCGTTAAGGGACATTCGGGTTCCTTCTACCCTTTGGCTGTTATGAATAATGCTGCTACAAACATGGGCGTACAGATATCTTTTTGGGTCCCTGCTTTCAATTCTTTTGGGTATCAGCCCATAGCTGGAATTGTTGAATCATATAGTAATTCTAAGTTTCAGTTTTTTGTGGAACCTATACCATTTTATGTGCCCACCAACAGTGCACAGGGGCTCCAATCTCTCCACATGCTTACCAGGACTTACTATTTCTCTCTTTCTCGTTTTTTAGAATAGCAATCCTAATGGGTATGAAGTAGTATCTTATTGTGGTTTTTTTAAGTTTATCTATTTTGAGAGAGAGAGAGAGAGCATGTGTGAGCAAGTGGTGGGGGGGCAGAAAGAGAGAGAGAGAGAAAGAGAGGGAGAATCCCAAGCAGTCTCCGTTCTTTCAGTGTGGAGCCCAACGTGGGGCTGAATCTCATCATCCACGAGATCATAACCTGAGCCGAAATCAAGAGTCGCACAACTGACTGAGCCACCCAGGCACCCCCTTATTGTGGTTTTGCTGTTTATTTTCCTAATAGTGATGTTGAGTATCATTTCATGTGCTTATTGGCTAACTCTATATCTTCCTTGGGGAAATGTCAACTCAAGCCCGTAGTCCATTGAGTTTATTTTTTTAATTGAGTGGTTTTTGTTGTTGTTGGGGTTAAAGGAGTTCTTTTGATATTCTGGAGATTAATCCCTTATATATATCATTTGCAAGTACTTTCTTCCATTCTATTATAGGATACCTTTTCATTCCGTTAATAATGCCCTTTGATGCACAGAAGTTTTTAATTTTGATAAAGTTCAACTTATTTTTTCTTTTGTTTCCTATGCTTTTGGTGTCATGTGCAAGGAATCATTGGAATAATTCCAATACCAGGAAACTTTTCCCGTATATTTTCTTTTTTTTTTAATGTAGATACAATTGACATATAACATTGTGTAAGTTTCAGGTGTAAAAGGTGTTGCTTTCATACATTTACATATTACGGTATGATTGCCCCCATAACATTAGCTAACACCACTATCCTTTCACCTAATCATCCTTTCTTTTTTGTGGTAAGAACATTTAATATCTAGTCTCTTAGCAACACTGAAATTTATAGTAGAATAATGTTGACTATAATCACAGTGCTGTGCATTAGATCTCCAGAACTTATTTATCTTCTCAATGGAAGTTTGTATCACGTGACCAATATCTCCTTGCTTCTCTTACCCCCGGCCCCTTGTAACCACCATTCTACTCATTTCTACAAGTTCACTTTTTATAGATTCCACGTATAAATGAGACCATACCATATTTATTTGCCATGGCTGAATAATATTCCATTGTATGCATATGTGTGTGTATTGAGATATATATGAATATGTATATATATGTATATATGTGTGTATATATATATATATATATATATCTGATATCTGTTTTATCTGTTCACCCACTGATAGACATTTAAGGCATTTAAGCTGATAGGCATTTAAGCTGTTTCCATATATTGGCTATTTTGTATAATATTCTCAATATCTTGTTTTCATTTCCTTTGGATACATACCAAGAACTGTGATGACTAAATCATATAGTAGTTATATTTTTATATTATATTCTATTTTATATTTTATCTAAGTATAAATGTTTGAGGAACATCTACATCGTTCCACAGTGACTATACCAACTTACATTCCCACCATCAAAATACAAGGGTTCCCTTTTCTCCATATCCTCATCAATACCTGTTATCTCTTGTCTTTTTGACGCTAACCATTCTGATAAGTGCAAGGTGATATCTCATTGGGGTTTGATTTGAATTTCCTTGATGATGAATGATGTTCAACATCTTTCCATGTACCTGGTGGTCACTCGGATATCTTTTTTTGGAAATATGTCTATCATTTCCTCTGCCCATTTTTGAATCATATTATTTGTTGTATGGGTTCTTTATATATTTATGTTAACCCCTATCTGATATATGGTTTGCAAATATTTTCTCCTGTTCCACAGGTTGCCCGTTTGTTTCTTTTGCTGTTAGAAGCTTTTCAGTTTGATGTAGTCCTACTTGTTAATTTTTGCTTGTGTTGCCTGTGCTGCTATTATACATTTTCTTCTAGGAGTTTTATAATTTTAACTCTTACACTTCAGTCTTTGATCCATTTTGAGTTAATTTTCGATATGACGTAAGGTGAGGGTCCAATTTCATTCTTTTGCGTGTGGACATCTAGTTTTCCTCACTCTCATTTATTGAAAAGGCTGTCCTGTCTCCATTAAGTGGGCTTGGCACCCTTGTCGAAAGTCATCTGACCATACATGCACGAGTTTATTTCTGAGCTCTTGATTCTGTCTTTATGCCAGCACCATGCTGTCTTGATTAATATAGCTTTGTTTAGTGCCCCTCTTAAATCATGTTCTCTTCAAGCCTCCTCCTTCTCAAGCTTACCCATGAAGCTTATTTCCCCGGGGGTGGGGGGGGAGGAGTAGGTACGCTTAGGAGGCCATTGACCATCTCTGACTCTCAAAGCTTGTGCAGTTAGGTAAGGGCCAGGGGGCAGGTTGTAAAACAGTCTCTTTGCAGAGTTCTAAGCAGTAACCGGTGCAGAAGCCTCCTGCCCTTTCTGTTCCCTTCGAATTGTGCGATTAAACCTCTCCCTTCAGGGCTTTTACCCAGAAAGGAGAGACTGAACAGCTATCTGACCATCAGTTTTCCCTACCTGCCTTCCCTTTCTTCTCCCCCTCATCCACCAAGAGTAAATTAAATGTTTTCTTTCTTTCTCTGTCTGTCTAACCTGGACCTCCCTTATATAAAACTTGATCGTGAAGTCTGCTGACACTACTTCTTGAAGCTGTCAATAACCCTGAAAACTTGGCTTCTTCACCTTAGCTTACAGATTTGGGCATGGCTCTATAAATAATGAAATAGTCTGTGTGGGACTTTACTTGGCTCAACTATCATGCAAAAACTAGCGTTTCCCCCCCACCCCACTTTCCGTTTCTACCCCAAGCAAAGAATGGTCCAGTTAAGAGTCCTTAGAGAAAGCGTTCCTGAGGGAGACAGCAAAAGGACTGGGGCTGTGCCTTGCATGGTGATGGGAAAGGCCTGTGAAGAGGAAAAAACATTCATTCTGGGCAAGGTAGGAACGCCGAATTGTCTTGCCTACTGGGTATGAAATATCGGCGGAGGAGATACGCAGGGTTCCAGGGTTCCGTTGAAGTGGGCCTAAACTCAAACTGAGTGTACATTTATGTTTTGGGGTCAGCAGAGGCTCCCAAGGCATTAACTTGTGGAATCAAAACACCCGTCGGAAAATGGCATGTTGCTCTCATGTGAGATATTCTCAACTGAAAAGATTTGGGGACAGTAGCATGGCCAATACTGCTGTCAATGGAGAGGCAGCTGAACGTCTGAAAAAGGGTACAGAACCAGGAATAGCAGACGACAAAGAAAGAATTTGCCAACTGGCTAGCGTTGCCAAGTGCTGGCCTTCCATGTAGATGATCAAAGAAACTATTGCTGAATGTTGAAAAGCGTTGCTTGGACGAAGCCACACAGGGGTCATTGCCATCTGTTTTACTGGCATTTGCATTCTGCAGACTTTAGCCAAGTTTGCATAACATGTGTAAGTGGAATCTTCGCAAAATTTTACTTACTGAGTTTTCAAAATCTAAGCTGAAAAAGGAAGGAATCTCACCAAATCTTTTGTTCTACTTCTTAAACTTGAAACTTTATTAAAACCTATGTGTTGCCCCAAATTTACTCCCTCTTCTTTTGTAACAGCAAAGAATATTTTGTTTATTTTTTTAAGAGTATTTATTTTATTTTGAGAGGGGGGAGCACAGCGAGGAGGAGAGAGAAGCCCAACGAGGTCTTGGGATTAACTAACACTGTTGGCCCAGAGCCTGATGTGGGGCTGGAACCCATACACTGTGAGATGATGACCCGAGCTGAAACCAAGAGTCAGACGCTCAACCAACTGAGCCACCCAGGCGCCCCACAGCAAGGAGTATTTTAGATGCATATTATTCCCCAATATTTTCCTCATTTCCCATCATATAAATAATATTGGGATGAGGAAGAATAGAGGTTTTTAACTAATGAGAAACATCTTAGGCAAATTATACAATGGTGGGAGTAAAGTAATGCATTTGGGTTTTCTTTCTTTATAATATCTGGCACATTTCTGGATTCATAAAAATCTTAACAGGGCTACAATAAAGTGGCCTGCAATGGATTCCAGTGAAATTTAATAAGATACTCAGTTACTAGCTTCATTAAGACACAGTAAGTTCATTATAACCCAATCTGGCAGAAGCTTGCATATTATTTCATGTGCTTTTCTGCTTTCTGCCCCCCTCCCCCTCCAAACCCCATCATTCCTTCGGAGCTACATTATAACCAATTAACACAATTTAACAGCTTGTTTGCAATACATCATTTTTTTCATTACTCTTCGAAAGGAGTTTGCTTTTTCCCCGTTTTCTTCATCGGATCATCGAAGTA
Organism: Neofelis nebulosa; assembly: GCF_028018385.1. Lineage (NCBI taxonomy): Eukaryota > Metazoa > Chordata > Mammalia > Carnivora > Felidae > Neofelis > Neofelis nebulosa. Next base: position 93,537,675 of record NC_080800.1, read on the forward strand.
AATCTCCAAAGGCTTGAAATGTTATACTTGATTCTACTCAGCGTTTTAAAGGAATGCCGTTCTAGGACTACGAGATACCAACATTTTGACTCGTTATACGTTCCTTATGATAAGAATATGATCCAATACTGCTCTTTTCCCCAAATTGCTAATAAAAAAGATATGGGAGGCTCATATAGGAAAAATGCATATCTAATAGATGGTAAGCTTCCTGAAAGGATAATTATGATTTTATTTCATAGCAGCTACCATTTATCAGGGGTTTATACTGTATCAGTTACTGTGCTAAGTTGGACATGAGATTTCACTTAACATGACAGCTGAATGATGCACGTACTGTGCAACTATCCAATTATCCCAATTTTACACATGGAAGATAATAAGACCCCCGGGGCGAACCACTACCCCAAGGTCACAAACCTAGTAGGCAGAACGAGAGGTACGCTCTGGCTCAGAGTCCAAAATCAGCATATTCTCCTTTCTAACAGGCTGCTTCTCCGGGTCTTTGTGTCCTTAGGGCCCAGGACAGCACTGAGCACGGAGTGGGCACTGAAATCTTTGTTGACTCTAATGTTGATGATGCTAACAAATCGTCAGCAAGTGCTTGTGGTTCAGTTCTTTTTTATTTCAATGTTGTTCTTTTTCATAGCCGTTTCTGGTTGAAGTCAGCCACTGTTTTATTTTGTTTATTGTCAAAATGATGTACGAGCACAAAGTAAATGCTTACCATGGCTACAGGGAAGGCAGTCGGTGGGGTCAAGGGGTTAAGACGGAATTTGGCAATCGGAGGAGGCCGACAGACAGGAAAGTGGGGAAGAGAAAACCAAAATCAAGAAACAAAACGCAGGCCCCTGTACCCCCTCTTGTGCTCTCCGTCTCATTTCATTTCGTGCCACCATCATTCTTCCAGTGACATCAGCTGGAAATTTAGGATGCATCTATGATTATCCCTTCTTGACTTCCCTCATCCTACTTAACGATGTGCCTGTTCCAAATCCTGCATATATTTTTGCAATCTGCTTCCTTGTCTTCTCCCCTGCAATCACTTGCTGTTTTAATTGTCACCTGGATTAAAACCTTTCGAATTAATCTGCCTGCCTTCATATTCTTTCCCTTCTTAGGTTCTTTGTCCACACAGTGATAAGAACGACATCAAAATTTCCCATCTCATTAGCTCACTCACCTCTTTTACACCCTTTAGTGGCTTGCCAAGTTTGTGTGTGTGTTGTTGTTGTTGTCGTTGTTTTGGAAATATGGGGAGCCTCTGGTGGTGAGAGGTAGTTGGGGACTATATGTTCTCTCTCTCCCATCCTGGCTAGGAGATGGTATGTTACAATGAAAGAAAGTCTCAAGTTAAATTCCATCTAACATCGAAACACGCATTAGGAATGAAACCAAATATACTTTATCCTGTTCTGTAGTTCTGGGAGGTCCTACTTTCTGACCTAAACCCAAAGATTGGCACTTTGCATATAAATCACATTCTGAGGAAGGTGCACTGAAGTAGCAAGGGTAGGACTAGAGAGCTTTGCAGTCGGGTTAGGCAGCAGAAGACTGAGAAATGGACGTACGTGAGACCAAAGGGGCTCTAGACCTCTAGCCCCTTTGTTGGTTCTAAACCTTCTCCATGAGAGGGTAAGCAGGTCTGATATGCTACTTCTAACAATAGCCTGCCTTGAACACCATGAATTTCATCAATTAAAATTCATTTCTTATATTCATGAAAATAAGGAGTAGACTCTATGGTGTAGTTTTTCTTAAAGATGATCCCTGTTAAGTAACCAACCCTTAAGGAAATAATTCCTGATTATGGCATTTCAGGTGTTGACGACCACAGGAGAGATGATTGCAATGAGGGCACTTCTAAATCTATTTAACCGTCCTTATAACGTGCAGCAAACTCACTTTCACTCAATTTTAGCTCTAGACATGCAAGGACTTGTCGTTTCTTCACTGATTCATCCATAGATGTTTATTTTTTTATTTTTTATTTTGTAAGTTTATTTATGTTGAGAGGGTGAGCACGCAAGTTGGGGAGGGGCAGAGTGAGAGGGGGAGAGAGAATCCCAAGCAGGCACCGATGGCGCAGAGCCCCATGCGGGGCTCCAACTCACAAACCACGAGATCAGGACCTGAGCCAAAGTTGGACGCTTAACGGACTGAGCCACGCAGACGCCCCTCGTCCACAGATCTTTATACAGTACCTCCTTTAGGCCGACCACTGTTCTGGATATACAGTAGTGAACATAGCAGACAGTCCCTATTCTCAAAGCACTTGCACTACTGTGATAACACAGAATATACACACACGCACGCCCCCGCGCATGGTAATGATAAACTCTATGCGCCAATATTCCAGATCTTTTCCAGTTTGCAAGTGAGAGTGATCCAAGTAAATGGATTTACTGCCCCCAAAAGGAAAACTTTTACAAGAAAGATAAAGTCAAAGAAAAGGTGATCTGCAAGATAGAGTATAGACTATAATGAAGGACTCATTCAGTCTAAATCACTCCATCTCTTGTCTATGTAGTTCTTCCCACGTTGACTTCCTTCTTTCCTGTAGCTAATGGTCTTTCTCCAGGTGGATGGTGAAATGGCCGCAGTGGTTCTCACGCCAAGGCAATTTTGTTCCCAGTGGAACATTTGGAAATTTCTGAAGACATTTTTTTGTTTGTCGCAGCTGGGGCGATGCTTCTGGCATCTCATAGGAAGAGGCCAGAAGTGATGCTACCTGTCCTATAATGCACAGGACAGCTGCCCACAGCAATGAATTATCTTGTCCAAGATGTGAGCAGTACCGATGTTGAGAAACCTTGCTTTAGTGGTGATTCAAATCATTTATCATCCCAAAGGAAGAATCCCATAGCAATCAGTAGTTAGTATATAACAAATATAACACTTCTATATAAAACTACAACAGTAATGTCAACAGTGTTTACTACGTACTGCCTGAGTTCCAAGAATTATTCTAAGTGCTTTATGTGTATTAACACAGTAACCCTCACAATACTTCGATGTAGGTACCATTGTGGTCTCTATTTTACAAATGAGGAAAGTAATATACAAAAAGATTAAACACTTTAGCTTTACACAGCTAATAAGTGGTGGAACTTATATTTGAACACAGGCAGCCTTATCCTAGAGTATATTATCCTAGCTTTTGTGGCACACTCTTTTTCCTTTTTTTTAATTAAATTTTTATTAATTTATTTTTGAGAGAGAGAGCGCAAGTGAATAGGGGAGAGGCAGAGAGAAAGGGAGAGAGAGACTCCCAAGCAGACTCCACGCTGTCAGCACAGAGCCTGACGCGGGGCTTAAACTCACAAACTGTGAGATCATGACCTGAGCCGAAATCAAGAGTTGGCCGTTCGATCGACTGAACCACCCAGGTGCCCCGACACACTCTTTTTCATTTGCAACTTGGTATATTAAAACCTTCGTGAAAGAGTCTGATTTCTCTGGCTTGGGTAATATGCCATCCCTTGTATGGGCAGCTATGCCCAGGGGAATGGTATCATATGATTGGCTGTATCTGGGGCACATGCCCACCCGTGTATCCATGGGGATAGTTTAACATGGTTAACAGTCCCACCACATAGTTGGAGTGAGAGAGAAACATATGGATAAACTAAGAAAGGGAAAAGGAGTATGAACAGACAAAACACTAGAGACCTACACTTTTCATGATGCTATTTCTCATCTCTGTTCATTAGCTCATCTCGTTCTTTTATGTTGCATGCTCTACGCAACATTCTCCCACAAGAAAACACCTCAGTTTGATGAATGTCATAAGGTAAAATCTCTACCTTAGAAACCTTCTATTATCATCCCTCTCAATCTGAGTTATCTATTCCTTTCCTCTATGTCCATAATATCCTACATATATCTCTATCATGATATTGTGCTCATGGCATATGTTTCTATCTCCCCCACTATACTATGATTGTCTTTTAAAACCATGACTCTGGGGCCACCTGGATGGCTCAGCCAGTTGAGCGTCGGACTCTTGATTTCAGCTCAGGTCATGATCCCATGGTTGTAGGATCGAGCCCCACATTGGGCTCCGTGCCGAGTGTGGAGCCTACTTATGATTCTCTCTCTCTCCCCCTCTCCCCCATGGATTCTGACTCGCTCTCTCTCTAAAAATAAAAAAATAAAACATGAAAAATAAAACCATGACTCTGTATCAGTCATCTTTTTCTTCCTAAGGTTTAACCCAGTGTCCACGCATATCGTAGGAATCCAGTAACTGTTGGTCAACTAAATGGCACTTTAGTTGGAAGCCCCTTGGGGAAAGTCAAAGACAAATGTCCTAAGATTACTTGAGTTCCTAGAGGAGGATGTTAAGAAGAAAAAAATCCCAGGTGACACCATCTGTCTGATAATGAATTTTTCAGCTGAGCAGCCTGCCCAAAACAATGCTTTTATAATTGGCTGTATTGTGTGGTTCAGAGAAGTCAGGATTCTCATTTTTTGGTTAATTTATGAGTCATAGAATCATGGAAGGGTTGAGCTGGAAGAGTATGTGGAGATAATTTAGTCAAGTACTTGTCATTTAATAAAGAACTCTGAAGTGGGATATTTTATGATAAAATATTCAGAGTAATGATGCTTTCAGAAGAGACAGAAATAATGTCCAGATCTCAACTACCTACTCTCATCTCTGGTGTTTTACCTTTTTAGACTGACTTTATCTTTGATTCCAGCTACACACTCTTCTCCAATATTATTGCCTGACTGCCTAGGTGCCTCTAGAATCTTTTAGCATTCTGGCATTTCCAGACATTCATCTTGACTTGATGTTGGTTTTTTTTTTTTTCCCATTCCTTTCTCCCACCCTCAAACCTCAGGCATCAAAACTTACTTGCCCTAAGAAAAACCCAGATTTCTATTTTCCCGAGCCATGGCTTCTGACAAAGCGATTCTGTGCCAGTAGTGGTTGTTAGGAGGCTCTCTCGATCTGTGCCCTGTTGTGCTATACTCATCACAAGCATGGTCTCCAACTTTCTTAATTCCCTGACTAATAGGGTTGCCAATCCTCAAACATGAGGTATAGCCACCAAATTCTGAGGCATCAGTCACAGTAACTAGCCTTCCCATCAGGAAGCTAACCGAGCAGAAACAAACGCTTGCTCTAGGTCCAAGGTTTAAAGATTCTGTGTGATTCTGTGTGGTTAATTCCTCATTCCACACTTTCAGGAGAGAAATCCAGTGAGAAGTATGAGAACACATACCATGCTAGTCATTTTCGCCCCCCCACACAGACACACCCTTGTGTATCAGTGGAAAAAATGTGAAATCTATATAGGAATAAGGCCTGTGGTCATTTGGGGCTGATCACATAAGCTTTGAGGAATAAGAGGTAATGTAGCATTAGTGGTAAAGCACAGACAATCTGGAGCTGGATGGCCCAGATTCCAATTCTAGCTCTACAAGTGATCTGTGCAATCTTGGTCAAGTTACTTAAACTTGTTGTGCCTCAATTGCCCCATTTGTAAAATGGAGGTAATGAAAATAGCTCTCTTATAAGGGTAATCTGGAGGTGGAATTTGTTAATACCTTTAAAATGCTTATAACAGTACTTTGCACATAGTAAGTGCTATATTGTTATTGTCTAGACCCAGGGACAGAAATCACGTAGTCAGTTAGCAATGTTTACCGTGGTATCAGGAGAGGTGACTACACGTGTCATAAATGTGTCATTTCTGATAGAGACGAAAAGCACATTTAAGCGCAAAGAGCCTACTTTGGGGATGAATAGCTTAGCTGTGGTCCCATAAAGACCAGACAATTCGAAGTTCATTGAAATAAGTATAATGACTTGACGACCCTACGCTAACACTGTAAATGGCAAAGAAGAGAAAGGCAGTGACCTAATTATTCCAAAGATGGGAAAAAGTAACCACAGGAGAGCAAATTCTACAATCTAAGCTAAATTCCAAATCTACAATAACCACTTCAGAAGGTCTAAAAGTCACCTGGACGCTATGAGAAAGGAAGAGTAGGGAATCTTAGAGTGCAGTGACAAAGTTGAATCGAGTTAAGAACCAACACCTAAACAATTACCCGTCCTTAAGTTTGTGTGATCTGGGGGAAAAAAAATGATAATGTATGTCAATTAATATCTGCTGGTAAATTTAGAATACTCCAAGTACAACTTAGAACAGTACCTCTCCTTGGCCTTGTGAATTCCGCCTGTTTCTAATTGGAGTCCTTCCCAGAAATCTGAATTCTTTTTCTGCTTCCACAGGCTTCTACTGTCAATGCAACCTGAACTCTCTGTGAGTTCTTATCATCACTGATGAGGCAGTAACACCTATTTGATTCCTCTGAGATGGATTCTGCCATATGCATAAATGTTTCCATTCTCCTAGTTGTTGGCCTTCCTGGGTCTCTACACCTCTTAAAGTTGACCCGTTGACCAGTGCCTTTTTTTTTTTTTTTCTGTTATTAGCTATTCTATTCTCCCTACCTAGCCTCGTTTTGGTATCTGGCTATTTATCCAACAGTGGTGCAGGGAGTTAATTCTTCTAAGACCCAGAGATCATATCTCTATTAATAATTATCTCTATTCATTAGCATACATGAGCAATTCCAAACACATTGAACATAGGCACAAAAGCAGGCCTTTCTTTCTAGTCAAGGACTCCAAATGTATTTTATATGTAATGTTGGGCAATTTTCCTATACTCTCTAGGGCTCATTTGCTCTATTTGTGAAATAACACATGTGGAGAAACTACAGCAGTTATACATAAAGCCCAAAGAAATCTCTTCCTTGCTTAGAACCATGAATAATTCAGTTAGAATATATTTCTGGCACAGACCTTCGTTCATGGAAAGAAAAAACAATAAAGTAAGACAATATGATTTAGTTGGAAATATCTAGAGTAGAACATCAGTTTATAATCCTTGCATATCTTTATATAATCTTTATAGCCCTTTAATCCTTATAATCTTTAAGTAGCTGCATGACCTTAGGCAGGGAAAATACTAGCGTTCTGCCTACTTCTCAGAGTCCTTTGCAAAGGTACAGAAAAGTACTACATAATTCTACAAGACTCTCCTTCCCTTCCATAAAATATTTTAATAACATTTATTTTAGCAAAATTTAATAATCCATAAAATCAACAAAATTTAGTACAAATATGGATTTAATTAACACTTTTAAATTCTAAATTTATTAGGATAAATTCTTACCGTTCTTAGGGAATATATTATTGCTTTAAGTATTAGAATAGACGTAAATCTTGCTGATGAATGAGAAACCTATTGATAGTCTTTTTTTTCTTCTAAGTCTTATTTAAATTCCAGTTAGTTAACAAACAGCATAATATTAGTTTCAGGTGTAGAATTTGGTGATTTAGCACTTACATACAACACCCAGTGCTAATCTCAACAAGTCCCCTCCTTAATCCCCATCATCTATTTAACCCACACACTCCCTACCCACCGACCTCCCTCTGGTAACCATAAAATTTTTCTCTATAGTTAAGAGTCTGTTTCTTGGTTTTCCTCTCTTTTTCCCCACTATGTCCATTTGTTTTGTTTCTTAAATATATATAATGGACTATTACTCAGCCATAAAAAAAGAATGAAGTCTTGCCATTTGCAACAGTATGGATGGATCTAGAGAGTATTATGCTGAGCGAAATAAGTCCGAAAAAGACAAATATACGATTTCACTCATATGTAGAATTTAAGAAACCTATTGGTAGTCTTATAGGCTTTTGATGACAAATGTTTTATGTGATTACCATTTGGTCATTGCATATAAAATCATATTAATATAGGGGGCATGTAGGTGGCTCGGTCGGTTAAGCGTCCCACTTCAGCTCAGGTCACGATCTCGTGGTCCATGAGTTCAAGCCCCACGTCAGGCTCTGTGCTGACAGCTCAGAGCCTGGAGCCCGCTTCAGATTCTGTGTCTCCCTCTCTCTCTGCCCCCCCCCCCACTCGTACTCTGTAGCTCTCTCTCTCAAAAATGAATAAATGTTAAATTTAAAATCATATGAATATTGTATAATGAAAAGCCATTTGATTTTGTTATATCTTTAAATGAGGCAAAAATTATACTTGAGGATTCCACATTAGTTTGAATGAATGGTCAGGGGACACTACTTTCTAATCAGATGTATCAGAAGGAGAAACAGTTGCATGTTTTGGATGCCTATGTTTATTTCACGTTTCAACCATGTTATTTTATATTGCCAAAAGATTGCAAATACTCATGGGTGATCCATGTAGTTGAGCAACAGAGACCCCAACCCAAGTTTTTAAAAATATTTTCATTAAAAAAAATGTCTTCAGTTTATTTTTGAGAGAGAGAGAGAGTGTGTGTGAGCGGGGAGGGACAGAGAGAGAGGGAGACCCAGAATCCAAAGCAGGCTCCAGGCTCTGAGCTGTCGTCCCAGAGCCCAACTCAGGCTTCATATATAAAGCATAGCGCACTTAGGCTTCCCTGAATTCATGACTGAGTAGATTGGTATTAATCATTTCTGGAAAGTACACCGCCATGGAGGAGAGATTGTTCTGTTTCTCTTATGCCTAGAGATCACCTGAGAGTCTGGTTGCATGTGTATTGAGTGGGGTGGGGGGGCGGTGGAGAGAGTTGCTGATGGTGAAAGAAGGCTATGGAGTATATAGCTTTTTGCAAAGGTCCATCCTCAATATATAACCTACCACAGGAAAGAAGCCTGCCACCCCAGAATTAATTAGTTAATTAATGAAGTCATTTGCCATGTTAATGCCAAAAAGGCTCTAATGATGAGAACTGGTATGCTGTGGAAGATGGGCATGTGGTAGGGAAGTTTCTCGCTTGTTTGTGAAGAGCAGTGGTCCTACAGCTCCTAACATTTTTTTATAGGGAGGCTGCCTCTCCCATGTAGGTTGAGACCTCACCGGGCAGCTGGATTTGAATAGCGAATAGCTTTTAAAACCTCTCAGAAGATTTTTATTGCTAGAACCCACCCAATTTCTGAATTTCTTACACGTGACCTGACGATACTAAGCTTTTCAAATGCTGAAGCAGAAGAAACTTGGAAAATAAGCCAACCTTTTGGAGACTGTATTTGATCTCACCTTTCTGCCCTGCTTAGGGATGGATCGCCCCTTCTGGGCCACTGGCCCTGGCTGACAGGGTATTCAGTGATAGTGCCCTTCAAACTCAGCCTTTAAGTCTGCTCTTTTCAGAGGAATCAGCTGGATGTCTTTAAAAACAATATGGCCTGGGGCACCTGGGTGGCTCAGCCGGTTAAGCGTCCGACTTCGGCTCAGGTCATGATCTCACGGTCCGTGAGTTTGAGCCCCGCGTCGGGCCCTGTGCTGACAGCTCAGAGCCTGGAGCCTGCTTCAGATTCTGTGTCTCCCTCTCTCTCTGACCCTCCCCCATTCATACTCTGTCTCTCTCTGTCTCAAAAATAAATAAACATTAAAAAAAATAAAAAAAAAAAAACAATATGGCCTACTAGCGACCATCATTGTAGTAGTACCTACAAGCCAAAGGAGTGAAAAGCAGCAACTGAAGATCTAAGCGTTAGGGAAAAATTCCAGTAAATAAATTTGGTGTGAAACGGGACAGTGTGAGGGAGGAGAAAAATCACATTATTATAACATGCCCGTCACACCTCCTTGAGGCAGATGGTTCCAGATGAGGAAGAGGAATCTGTGTGAGGGAAGACTGGACACAAGGAGAGGTTGACACTTTAATACTTTGCACTAAGTGATCACGGTTGTCATTTATTCCATACACATTTGCTTGCTTTTTAAATCTGTATCGGGCACTGAGCTAGACTCTCAGAAATTATTTTTAATGGGCCCCTTAAAAAGTAGTTGTACTGGGAGGTGCATTTCACTCCTGCAGAAGCTCATTTCAGTTGAAAAGATGACAGACGCAATAGAGATTAGGAAATCATCAAAGGAACAGGTGAAAAATAATTCCTAGAATAGAAGGCTATCAGCTCCTTGACTGAAAGGACCTATTACTTGTGTAGTACCAAAAAAAAATTAAAAGACTTACACTAAGGCAAATGACATGAAATTTAAGACTCTGAGGACAAAGGGGGGCTTTTAAAAAGAAAAATAAATAGGTTATGTTCAAGGGGGTAAGAATCAGAATAGCTTCAAAATTCTTAATACCAATACCAGAAAGGCAAAATTATTTTGATCTAAAATTCCATATACAGGGATACCTGATTGGCTCCGTTGGTTGAGCATCAGACTCTTGATTTCAATTCAGGTCATGATCCCAGGGTCGTGGGGTTGAGGCCCATGTTGGGCTCTGCACTGAGAATGCAGCCTGCTTAAGATTCTCTCTCTCTCTCTCTCTCCCTCCCTCTCTCTCTCTCTCTCCCTCTGCCCCTCTCCCCACCCCACCTCTTTGCGTGCTCTCTGTAAGATAAAAAAACAAAATAAAATTCCACATACAGTGAAATTATCAATCAGGGTTTGCTTTTATACGTGCTTTCACACATGAAAAGCCTCAAAAATTTAAAGTGACTGGAGAAAGTATTCTACCAAACCAAGAAAATAATATGCCAGTAGAGTGGTATCTAAGAAGCAGGTTAATCAACGCATGGGAGAGTGACAGAGAGATGAAGGGAATCCCACTAATGGCCAGGGGAAATCCCAGAATAGCAGTTATTCAGCAGAGCTGAAATGCAAGAAATCCAGACTAGACTAGAATATAGAACCTTCCAGAAAAGCATGGAGCCTACAGATTGCTAGACTGTCTTAAGCATGTGGGAGGCTGTAGAAAAACTTAGATATATTTCAAAGGAAACATGACATGTAAAAAATATATACGATTATTAAATCCAAGGGAAATGCTATACACAAAGCAAGTATTACCAGGAGTGCTAGGTTCTTTATCTCATGCATCATCTTTGCAAGACCCTGAATCCATTCACCTGAATTTAGACTTGGCAACGCTCTTTGATAGTGAAGTTATCAGTAGGGTGATCATAAAATTAATTGTCCAAATTTGGAAAGGTTTGAGAGTGAAAAGGAGGTGCTATGAATAGTTAATATGGGGGGTGCCTGGGTGGCTCAGCCAGACTTTTGATTTTGGCTGGGGTCATGATCTCACAGTTCATGAGTTGGAGCCCCGAGCTGGGCCTCATGCTGGCAGTGCGGAGCCTGCTTGGGATTTTCTCTCGCTCCCTCTGTCTACCCCTGCCCTGCTTGCACACACACACATGCTCACTTGCTCTCTCTCTCTCTCTCAAAATAAATAGATACTTAGAAAATCGTTAATATGGAACACCAAGCAATAGGGACATATTGTGGTGATCCCAGTTGTCATGAAAATACCACCTTCCACCTGGTGGCAGCTTTTAACTGCGGTCAAAGTACTCAGGAGAAAACAAACTATTTGCTGATCTTGGAATCTCCCTCCTAAAACATGAACAAAAATATCGCAGTCTACTTCTGAAATAGACGTGAGATGCTTTATTTGCAGGTGTTTGGGCATACATAGCTCACTAAGTAAAAACAAGTAGAGCAAAGCATTCTCATTCATGAAAAGTAATCTGAAAATCACATTTTTGGAATTGACATTATTTGTTTATAATAAACAAGTATCTCATAAATTACTGACGTTAGCAAACATGGATTTTAAGAGAGTTTCTCAATAAGGCTCTACATGCGTATATCCAATTAAGCCTAATCTAGAGCTCTGACTTGATTTCATTAACTGATGAATAACTCCCATCTTCCTACTTTTTTGTCAGTCCTCCAGTCCTTAGCTAGGCTGATTCATTAATTATATTAATTGCATGAAAAACCCTACCTCCAACCTCAGTATTCACTCGAAATCCCCACTGTGTGCATGCAACATTTTCAAAACTATATAGCTGAACCATCAACACAGGGGCCAAAATCAAAATATCTCCTAGTTCAACAATATGATCGAAGTTCTGTGACAACTCTTCAGTATTGAAGCCAGATTTTTCTTTTCCAAGCAGCATCGTGAATAGATTCATAAGGGTTTGAACCGTGATTTTCTGCCAAGGAATCAAGACATTACCACTGTTCTTGTCATTCAAAGCCTTTGCCATCCAATGTGCCTGAGCGAAGGATGGGCTATGACCTTCATCTTCACATTTCATTTTGATAAGTTCACATGTGACCACTGTGATGAGTTTTATGCTAAACATAAAGAAGATTCAATAAAGAACTTTCATGGCATTGAATGTCTTCAGGATTCTGGTGCCATTTATTATTAATTATAAGTGAATTCATGCAAATGAGTGAACATAATTATTAAACAAAACCACATAGCACTAATAGAAAATATTTTTCTAAACTTAAGTAGATATTCACATTATTAGAAAGTTGCCCACCTCAAAAGAAGCTTTTATTTGGCTTTAAGCTTATTATTCTTTTATTTCTTTTGTTTTTAAATCTGGGTTTTGTTTTGTTTTGTTTTACCTTTCTTTTCATTTTTATGGAATGAGCTGAAAAAACACATTGATGTTAAATGTTTTTGGAATCTTACTTTTTAAAAGAACATGTAATGAATTCAGCATTTTAATAACATTTTTACCTGTGAACACCCATAGATATTGCTTTCACTAGTGCTTATCAGAGTAAAGCAATTTTAAGCATTTCTCCACACTCCTGAACAATTCTGGCTATTGTTCTTCAAAAAAAAAACTTTGTTTTTCCAGACTGAGAAGAAAGAAAGAGACTATGAGTAATTCAATGAAGTTTTCTTCATATGCATGGATACATATAACCAACCTTGCCCATGTCCAGGCATGCCAACTAAATACTAAGCCATCAGTATGTTGGAAAAGAATGGGCAAGCTTGAAAGGAAGCTATTGGGATTAGAGAGTAACAATAAATAAAATAAACCAAGTTGGTTCAACCAAAATTCAAGTAGATATCAAGGCTATATTTTTGAAGTGATACAAGGTTTTCACAATTTAAGTGTGTGTGTGTGTGTGTGTGTGTGTTTACATACTTCTGTAAACATGTGACTCTTGTGTGGTGGAAAGTTGCTGGGAACCAATTCCAGTTCCTGGGTTCTAATTTTAGTTGAACCCTAGGTCAGTCGAGGCAGGGTCACTATTTTGTGCAATTGCCAATATCTTTGCATAATCCCAGAAAGGCCTATGCTCATATGGGTACACAGGATTACATAGGAGTGTTAATCAATGTAGTGAAGGGGGTAAAATCCCTGTTTTTGTCTTTTGGAAGCTTGAACTATTGTCTGCCTCCTAAAGAGAAACTCTTAAATACAATGGCCTTTTTGCCCAGTGATTGAAATCTGTTAATGTGCAATTAACATCTGTTTCAAAAATGGCTATATTCAGCCTCAGTTCTACAATACGAAACTGGGATTATATAGACAAAGCCTAAGTCACCTGAAAGAGAAAATCAGCCAGCGATCCCTATCCATTTGGGTACTTACACGTCAAAGACAACTTGGAATTTTAGCTAACTTTTGTGAACGCATCAGGCTTAAAAATCAATTAGCATCCAAGGAAACAAAATTGTGAGGGTTTGCAAGATGCCCTTTCCAAAGAGAAAAGGCCTTTCAAGGATGCTTGAAGGGGCTTCGTTCCCTGAACACTGGGTAGTCAGCCTTGGCAAGGAAATCTGTCAGGTGCCTGTGTTACAGTAACAGCACAGGGTCAGGAGGGAGACAGAGTGTGAGCAGGGGAGGGGCAGAGAGAGAGGGAGACACAGAATCTGAAGCAGGCTCCAGGCTCCGAGCTGTCAGCACAGAACAGACCCCTGAAGCGATCAATCAGCAATCAACCAACTAGCCTTTCCCAAGATGCTATTCTGTGTCAAGCTCTAATAGTTTAAAAGTGAGCTGAAATTCAGAAATTAGAAATCGAATAGTTTCTATACTGACTCAAAGTTCAGCTTTGGCAAGATTACTTAGAATGGCTTGTCCTCATTCATGCTCTCTTTGCTCCAAGGCCCTGTTCTAGAATATACCACATCCAGGTTTTAGCCACAGAAATCATAGTGATGTCACCAATAAAATAATTTTGGTACAATTAGACTTTACATCCTAAACCTTGAAAAGAGTATGACCTATATACTGATGTGTAATTGAAAATAAAACTTTCTTTTTCAACACAACATAAAACTTGAATATAAGCTAAAGTTAAATATTCTGGATCTTTTCTTCTTTCTAGATTTTTTAAAAAAAAATTTATTACAAAATCTGGATAGATTAATCAAAACTGATTTTTGCTTCTCCAAACATGAGTTTAGTTTGAGTTTTGGGTAACTCATTCCTGGATCTTGGTTCCGATTTCTAGTATCAATCAGAAAACATCCCTCCAAATTGGACTCACTGAAGTGTACACCACAGACAAATTCTGGAAAACTGACTTAACAATTGCAAAACTTCTGAAATCTTTTGGGAGCTCCTACAGTTTCTTGCCTATAAAGGAGGCTTCATAATTATTTCACTGAACTTTATTTTTAACTCTTGAAAACATAGTATCTGTTGGTCTGGAGTTAGATGCCCGCAAAGCATGTTCGGCTAAAGTGGTTAATGTAGAGGTTTAGGACTTTTATATTTCTCCATTCAGGGTATTCGTCTGTAACATCCTAAACAAACCTTAATTGATGTACACATTCATTTCTCAGAGGTGGACACTGATCATATAGTGCCTTTTAACAGTGAGAGTTTAGCCTATGCACAAGACCAGATCTAGAAGCCTCTTAAGGAATTTTAGTCTAAAATCAAATTACTCAACTAATTTTCCCCTTCCCTTCCCCCATGGTCTTCTGTTCGATTTCAGAGGGAGGGAGGCAAACCAATACAGAGAACAAACTGAGGATTGATGGGGGGTGGCGGAGAGGGAAAAATGGGCGATGGGCATTGAGGAGGGCACTTGTTGGGATGAGCGCTGGGTGTTGTATGTAAGCGATGAATCACGGGAATCTACTCCAAAAGCCAGGAGCACACTGTATACACTGTGTGTTAGCCAATTTGACAATAAATTATATGAAAAAAATTTTAAAAATTAAAAAAAATCATGAAAAAAATAATAAAATAAAATTACTCAGGCTAAACAAAAAGTTGGTAAGTCAGTAGCTCATTCCAGGTAAATCAGTTAATCATTTGGTTGACTAATTATTTTTTGCCACGTCACCCAGGAACTTTTAGCTGGTATAAATGCAATTCTTTGGCAGATAGGAGGCAAAGATGAGACAGTGTTGCAAATACAAATTTATAATAACCTCCCAACTCAGATATAGAATTATCATGAGGCTGTACTCAAGGTACAGGGAGAATTAACAGCCATTAACAACTAGTTTCCAGGCACCTTGCTATGTTTTATTAAATCTGTTTTATATCCTCTTTACATTAACCCTATGAGGTTTATATTATCATAATATTACAGATGCAGAAACTGAGGTCTAGAGATACCAAATAACTTGACTATGACTAGTCAGGCATAGATTCAGGACTAGAGCCCAGATAGGACAACTCTAGAAAATTTTTCTCTCTTCTTCCTCTTTTTCTTTCTCTTCGCCTTCCCCTTCTCCTTCCCCCTCCTCCCCCTCCCCCCCCCCCCTCCTCCTCCTTCTTTGCATCTACAATAGTTAAGAGTTGTGGCTCTGGAGCCAGACTGCCTGGGTTTAAGTCCCTTAATTGTTTCAATTACTAGGTGTGTGACCATGAAAAAGTGTTGATTCTCTGTGCCTTGGTTTCCATGCTTCTGTTGTAAAATCGAACAATAAGTGTCTGTCCCATAGCATTGTTAAGAAGAATTAGTGAGTTAAAATCAGTAAACATTTTAAAGCTTTATTTAGAATAATGCTCAGTATAAAGAAAGTGCTAAATAAACGGTAGCTATGGTTACTATTTTTATTATATCATCCAGTTGATAGTTGTCAATAATGAGAAGCTATTGGTATTTCAAACAAAGTAATTCATTAAAAAAAGTATTTGTCTCCAAGTGTTTACAAATAAATGGGAACGGGTTTCTGGATGGCTCATGGGTTGAGGGTCGGACTCTTGGTTTCAGCTCAGGTCATGATCCCAGGGTCATAGGCTAGAGCCCACCATGGGGCTCCATGGTCAGTGTGGTCAGATTCATTTTCTCTCTCTCTCTCTTTCTCTCTCTCCCTCTCTCTCTCTCCCCCTCTTCCCCTCTTCCCATTCCCCCTCTTCCCCTCTCCCCTGCTCTCTCTAAAATAAAAAATAAAAATGAACCAATGGGGAAAAAATAAAACTAGGATTTCCTCACCAATTTCACGTAAGAGTAATTTTTCCTTGAACATTTTTTATCATCAGAACGTAGCAGAATATTTAGTATGTTATTTTTCCTACCTATGATAAGCCATGCCTCTTTGGTGTATGTAAACAATTTTAAATTACCTTTAATGTTATCTGTAATTTTCAGATAAACTAAATGTAAAGATTGAAAACATTGAAGTGAATGCAACAAAGGGTAGCTTTATTTTCAAAATCCGCTTTCCATCTGTTCCTACATTTGAGAAACATGGACTTGGCAGATGGGACAACATGTGCTGAGTGTCCTTAGACAAGTAGTATAGTCTCTGAGAACCCAGGCACCTGTTGCAAAAACAGAGAAATGCACGGCTTTGATCTCCTGTCCCAGGGTGTGCAGGGAATCAAATAAAACGCTAGATATAAAGGCCCTTTCTATTCCATAAAGCCTGATCCACAAAAGAGACACATTACTGTTGTGGATGGGAGCAGTCTTGACATCTTGCTGTTAGTTGCTCATTCATGTTTAGCTAAAAGCATCTACATGTATTTCGTTGTTCTCAAAGACATCCAGACCTCTTCTTGTCAGAGAAAGGAAGTGATATTTCGGTTTTCTGATGGACAGCTCTATGAGGAAACACACACACAAACCAGTCATGAACAGTAAGGCTGGTTTTCCAAATGCTTTCTGGTCGAAGTCCACCTGGCTACTCATAATTTAATGATATGACTGTTACGCATATCCACTGCAAATGCCGTCCTTATAATTCATGATATTGTGAGGAAAATATACTGTGAGTCACCGCCATTTAATCAGAAGTGATACACACATCCTAGGGCACATTTTATGGTAATAACTGAAATGAATCACGGAGTCATTCGGAGTGAATATATTCCTGGTCACTGATTGTGGGAAGATTGGCTAATATACCACGTTCATTATTGGTGCAACCTCTCCTTATTGCTATATTTGCATGCAAATGACTTAGTTGTTCCTTCAATTTAAATAGAATTTTCCATTATAAACAAAGAGCTGAATGTAAAACCATAAGAGGAAATTTGTGGGCTGCTTTCATTAAAAAATGGTATTGATAAAATAATAGAAGGAAACAGCTGCTGGCAGATTAACCCCATTTTTACATCCCAACTGGAATCTTAGCAAGTTTCAAGCAAAACAGGCACTGTTTCATCTCATCCAGACTTGCCTTTTTTTTCTCAATAGCGATGGATCGAGAAATCCATTTATGGGGTAGGACTTAAGTCTGTGGTTACAGAGGGAGAGTCGGGGAAGAGAAAGAAATAAAGACAAAGGGAAAAAAAAAAGAACGTGGGTGGGGAAGGCAAGGAAAGAGGTCTGGAAAAGTTTGCTGCTGCACAAATACAGAAGAGTGGGCTGGAAGTCACCCGCGTACCAAAAAGAACTTCCTCCTCCTCCTCCTCTCCTCCCTTGTCCTTCCCACACATGTTGCAGACTAGATCAGCCCCACTAATCCTCACTGTCATTCAGTTTGAAGCACAGAGCAGATTTTGTCTGGCAGCAAAATGATGGCATTGCATCATTTTTCTATAAAGAGCAATTTTAATGCTTTGCCAAGATGAAAGCGGGTTGAAATAGTGACGTCTTCCTTTGTGGGGTTTCCCATAAGGGCGTTAACTTTTTCTGCTCGCTTCAATGGACCCTTATCTGTGCATGCAAACTCCGGGAAGCTGTCGGAATACCATAAAAATAATGCCGGTTTAAGAACAACGAAAACAGCAACAACAAAAGCCTTGCCAGAGACTATCGTATTTTTGGACTCTGTCTAGGAAAAGGGGATTGCTAAGCAAATTAATAGTTTCAAGAGGATTGTAGGAGGAATGCCTAAATCACTGATTCAAGCTCTTAAGTTCTAAAACCAGTTTAGCAACTTCTGTTTACTAATAAAGAAATATGTCAAGCGTTGTTGAGCGTCACAATCTCACATAATATCCATTCTAATCCTGTCACTTACTATAGATGCGAAAACAGAGTACTCGTCGCGGCAGATATGGGAACAGGGTGCATATGACTGGACTCCCAGTCCATTGGGTATTTCTACTATTTTCCATGCTATTCCCTTATGGCCTAATCGCAATCACATTTTTACCCAAACACATCCCATCAATTGCCAAAACTTGGTTAGCTTTTTATTTTATTTTTTATTTTTTAAGGTTGATTTATTTTGCTACAGAGCATGTATGAGCGCAAGCATGAGCGGGGAAGGGGCAGAGAGAGAGAGGGAGAGAGATCATCCCAAGCAGGCTCTGCGCTCCCTAGTGTAGAGCATGACACAGGGCTCGAACCCACGAACTGTGAGATCATGGCCTGAGCCGAAGTCAAGAACTGGATGCTTAAACCACTGAACCACCCAGGTGCCCCTGGTCATCTTTTTAAAAAATTCATCTCATTACACTGCTTGAAAGTAACTCGGCTATATTTCCTTTCACACTTTGTGATTTAGACTTTTCACTAAATCAGAATTGCCTTTCTCCCAAGTATTCTTAATTATTGAAGTTTTATCTGTAGTTAACATCTCGAAGCTTCGTTATTTTTCAAAGTAGAAATTTAGTAAACAGTGACAAAGTTTTGCTTCCATTTGCCGTCCTCGTATTGTTATCACCTCAAGATGGTTCATAAATCAGTGTCCTTACCATGGATATAAAGAGAAAGGAAATTAACTATGAAAAATGATTTTTTGAGAAGTGCACTTGAAGACTTTTTTTTTTACGTTAGACTGTGGAATCATTTTATGCTCATTATCTGATTTATGGTGCATGATTTGGCTTTTTTAAATTAGTCACTCTCCAGAGCATACTCATTTCTGTGCAATTCAAAATGTCAAAATCGATAAACACACGTAGCCCGTAAGCCTAGTTTATGTTTATAAAAATGGAAAGCTTCCTGGAATGTTTATGGAAGGGTTCCTTTTTTGAATGAGCATGAGATTATTTACCTGTCAGTCATGGCATACGCTGGTCCTCTCAGCCCTCATTTTGTGACACAGGCATGTGGTGTCTTCGTGCCTCATTTGCACGAGTCAACATAGGCTATGCCCTTGTTTTACTTCTCCTGTCAAAGCTTACCATGTAGGTATCCCATTTTCTAGAGACCTGTCAGATGATTTGCTGGCAGATTGGTGGATTATGCCTCTGTCTACAGGGCATCTCATGGATTCTCTGATGCACGTTGTTTTTCTACATTCAACATCTTTGATATAAGGCTGGATCCTAAAACTCTATGGCATTTTACCATCAATCAGGCATAAGTTGGTTGTCATTGTCTGCATGGTAAAACTTGCTCATAATTGTTTATATACTCATCGCTACAGTGTGTCGTACCCTCTCTTGGTACTATTTGCATTATCTTAAAAATGTCTCCAGGGGGCGCCTGGGTGGCGCAGTCGGTTAGGCGTCCGACTTCAGCCAGGTCACGATCTCGTGGTCCGTGAGTTCGAGCCCCGCGTCAGGCTCTGGGCTGATGGCTCGGAGCCTGGAGCCTGCTTCCGATTCTGTGTCTCCCTCTCTCTCTGCCCCTCCCCCGTTCATGCTCTGTCTCTCTCTGTCCCAAAAATAAAAAAAATAAAAAATAAATAAAAAAAAAAGTCCCCTTATTAAAAATGTCTCCAGAAAGACTATAATGTGATTTCTCTCTGAGGCAAAAGTTACTGAGCATGCAGGAAGGGCCCAGAAAAAGAACCCCGGGCCCTGAATGTGATGTGAACGATCGTGGTAAGAAGAACAATGCCTCCCCCAAGCCCAAGATGTCAACATCCTGATCAGAGGAATCTAGGACTGTCACCCTATATCTTATACAGCAAAGAGTAACTAAAATTGCTAATCAGAAGAACTGAAACAGGATAAACCCAGCGGGATCACAGGGGTTCTTAAAAGTGGAAGAGAGAGAGGCGGGAGATAAGTCAGAGTGAGCAGATGTGACTGCAAAAGAGAATCGGCAACGTGTCAGTGTGAGAATCTACCCCGGCACTGCCAGCTTGGAAGAAACGGTGAGCCAAGGAATGTGGGCGGCCTCTAGAAACTGGAAAAGGCAAGGAAACAGATTCTTAGGCAGAGGCTTCAGAAGGAATATAGCCCCGCTGACAACTTGATTTTAGCCCTTTGAGACCCATGTAAGACTTCCGACCTCCGTGATTGTGAGTTCATAAATTTGTGGTGCTTTAAAAAAAAAAATGTGTATATATTTTCAAAGAGAGAGAGCTGCAGGAACATAACTGGGGGAGGGCTGGAGGGAGATTCCTAAGCAGGGTCCATGCTCAGTGGACTCGAAGTGGGGCTCAATCCCACGACCGGGGCCGATCTCAAGAGTAGGATGCGTAACCAACTGAGCCACCCAGGCACCCCTAGAATACTTTTTGTATTTTTTAAATTTTTTTAATGCTTATTTATTTTTGAAACGGAGAGAGAGAACACGAGCTGGGGAAGGGCAGAGAGAGAGGGAGACACAGAACCCGAAGCAGGCTTCAGGCTCCGAGCTGTCAGCACAGAGCCCGACGTGGGGCTCAGACTCACAAGCTGTGAGATCATGACCTGAGCCAAAGTCGGACGCTCGACCGACTGAGCCACCCAGGCGCCCCCTTTGTAAAGAATTTTGAAAAGTAATCTCTACACCCAACGTGGGGCTCGAACCCACAACCCTAAGACCAAGAATCCCATGTTCTACTGACTGAGCCAGCCAGGCGCCCCAAATCTGTGTTGCTTTTAGCCACTGATTTGGTTGCAGTTTTTACGACAGCAACAGGAAGCTGGTTTTATTAGTGATTAGCAGAAAAATGACAATTTTTTAATTTTCTTGCAAAGAACAAACCAAAATCTTTACGAAACTTAAATAATGAAGCCTACACGTAGATGAACCCGCATTACATTCTTTTTCCTATGTGTGAAAAATGATTATTTACCATACGTCTAATAACGCAAGTGAAGGCAGAAGACAAAAATCACCACATCCTTTGGAGCTGATAAACGAAATTGTAAAGCAGCAAGAGACACTGATGTGACCAGTTTAAATAGTGCATAGAACTATCATTAAAGCATTAAGTTATAGTTTAATTTACCTTTGTGTTTTCTTACCATCGATGTCGCCTTTCATTCAATGAAATAAATTAATAGTAAGGGATTTTTTATATTGATATACATATAATTTTCTAATATATAAATTATTTTAGTGTATTTATTTTTGAAAGAGAGAGAACAGGGGAGGGGCAGAGAGAGAGGGCGAGAGAGAGAGTTCCAAGCAGGCTCCGCACCGTCAGCACAGAGCCAGACGCGGGGCTTGAACCCACGCACCGAGAGATCATGACCCGAGCCCAAATCAAGAGTCAGACGCTTAACCGACCGAGCCACCCAGGTGCCCCATAATTTTATAATGTATAAATATCCTTTTATATATTGATATAAATTAATCTCTTGAAAGATTAATTCAAGCTCATTGTGTATAGTTTGTGAAACGGAAAAATGTATAGAGAAGAAAAATGAAATCTTCCATAATCCCATGGTATCAGTCAGGATAGTCCAGTCCGTGTCATAATAAGCAACCCCAAATCGCCATCACTACAAGATTTAGTGCTTACTTATTCTACCTGTCAATTGTGAAGTGGCAATGAGAATTTCTACTCACAATAGCCATTCAAGGACTGAGCTTACTGGCACAGCAGCTGAGCTGAGCATTCCGGTTATTCATGGCAGAGGGCACAGGGATTTTAAGTAAGCTCCCAATCCAACATGGGGCTTGAACTCACGGCCCTGAGATTAAGAGTCGTGTGCTCTACAGACTGAGCCGGCCAGACACCCTTGAGGGAAGAGGGATTTTAGAGTCTAACAATGCCGATGCTGCATCCCAGAAGTAACGTATTATTATTTCTGTTCACAACACCTGGCCAAAGGTAATTGTATGGCTCTGCCCCACTAGAAGGAAGCCAGGAAATGAACACCTATCATGTGGTGGGAAGGCTGAAATGTTAACAAACAACAGCTACTGATTTTGGTATTTAACACTCAGATAAACACTGTTATTAAGGTAATGCCTTTTCATCCAGTTTAAAAACGTGTATTTACGGATTACTAATGAAATTGACGTTCAACTATATATATAATTTTATTTAACATACATATTAATATGTTCTAATGTAATTAAATATTTTTTTTTAATTTTTTTAATGTTTATTTTTGAGAGAGAGCGAGCACGAGCAGGGGAAGAGCAGAGAGAGAGAGGGAGACACAGAACCGGAAACTGGCTCCAGGCTCTGAGCTGTCAGCACAGAGCCCGACGCAGGGCTCGAACTCACAAACCGTGAGATCATGACCCGAGCTGAAGCCGGACGCTCAACCGACTGAGCCACCCAGGCGCCCCTGTAATTAAATATTTTTGAGAAATATCAGTTAATGGCTGTATGATATTTCACCTTATATATTTATCTTAACATTCCCATTATTTGGATATGTGCTGTGTATTTTTTTACATTGCTGCAATTATAAACAAATGCTCTGGTGAATATCCATATAAACTAATACTGATAATATCAAGTATTAGCTTTCAGTACCTTAAGTTATAAAATAAGCAAAATGAGGATTTGAGTAGCTATAGCATACTGAGTAAAGACTAAAATACACAATTAGCCTATTGGATGCCATCTAAATGAGTTCTTGCAAAACAGAGCTAGAATTTCTGGGTCACTGAAAGGTGTCTCAACAAGACGGATGTCTTCTTACATTTAAATGTAAAGTTAAACAGGCGGAGAATGCCAGTTCCGGCCAAAAGTGGAGTCATAGGGACCAGATTTAACCTCATTCCTGAAACAAACCTACAAAGCAAAAATACAGTTAAGTGAGGTGAGCGATACGATTTTCCAAGTTTAGTGCTTTAGGAGAGTTTCTAGGCCGTAGGGCGGGTAGGGAAAAGGCAGGCAGAGTCCTGGGGAGTCCCTGTGTTGAGGGGCTAAAAGTCTGGAGAAAACCAAGCTAACTAAAATATACAAGGCAGTGTGCTGGAGAGTGTTCAGAAAGTTCTAACGAATGCCAGGGACATGAGGTTTCAGAAGTGACACGAAGTATGTGAATACTAAAGACAGTTATGAGTACCCAAAGAAGCCAAGCCTGTATAAGCCAACCCTCAGGCCTGGCTTCCTTTCTTCACACACAGAGAACTTAGGGTATTGAGAATAGTGAGCGGGTGACTGGATCCAGCGTGTGAGGAAATGACCTGAGCCAGGGGGGCTTTTTTCTCAAGTAGGACTGGAAAATCTCATAGTTCATGGGGCACTGGGCAGAGTACTCAGATGGATCTTGACTCGTTAGTGGGGAATAAATGGTACTAAACTAATCACAGCTCTGGTTATGCCTAACAGTCCTTGAAAGCAAGACCTGAAAGGATCAAATCCCAAATTTCCAAGTAATTTTACTTGGAAAAAGAAAGAAAAAAAGCCCCAGAATACATACATACAAGAATACATACATTTTTAAATTGGATTTTAAATTGGTGGCTTAGTCGGTTAAGGGTCCGACTTCGGCTCAGGTCATGATCTAACAGTTTGTGAGTTGCAGCCCCGTGTCGGGCTCTGTGCTGACAGCCCAGAGCCTGGAGCCTGCTTCCGATTCTGTGTCTCCCTCTCTCTGACCCTGTCCCGTTTGCACTCTGTCTCTCTCTCTCTCTCTCTCTCAAAAATAAATAAACATTTAAAAATAAAAAAAAAAAAAAAAGAATTGCCAGGCATAGAAAGAAGCCGGAAAATAAAATTCATAATGAAGAGAAAAATCAAATAATTGGAAGAGAAAAATCAAATAATTGGAATTTACCTACATTGTAGATGGTAGCAGATAAGAACATTAAACCAGTTGTTATAATTGTACTATATATGTGCATAAAGGTAAGCAGAGACATGAAAGATATTTAAACAGGTTCAAATAAAACATCTAGGGATGAAAACTACAATGCACACGATGAAAAATTCACTAGTTGGGATTAAAGGCAGACTAGGCATTGGAGATGAAAGGATTCATGAATTCACACACATACCAAAAGAAATTTTCCAAAATGAAGCAAAGAGAGAAAAATAATCCAGTGAAAGTAAACAAGAACAGACTGTCCCGAGCTTGGGGATAATTTCAGGGATCCTAATATGTGAATAATTCATGCCCTTAGAGAAGAGGAGACAGAGGGGGAGGACAGGAAAGACGTTTCAAGAAATAATGACCAAAGAAATTCCAAAATTGAGAAAAATCATAAACCCAGGGATCCAGAAAGTTCAAGAACCCTCAAGGACAAGAACTCAAGGAAAAGTGCAAGGACTGTCAGTATCAGATTGCTTAAAAACCAGTGGTGGGGCCACCTGGGTGGCTCAGTCGGTTAAGCATCCCCCTTCGGCTCAGGTCGTGATCTCACGGTTCGTGAGTTTGAGCCCCGCATTCGGCTCCGTGCTGACACCTCAGAGCCTGGAGCCTGCTTCAGATTCTGTGACCCCCTCTCTCTCTCTGCCCCTTGCCCGCTCATACTCTGTTCCTGTCTCTCGAAAAATAATAAATAAATGTTGGAAAAATTAAAAAGCAAACAGTGGTGAAGAGAAAAATCTTCAATGCAGCCAGAGAATAATGAACAAACTTGGAGGGCCAACACTATCTGATTTCAAGATTCAGTATAGAGTTTAAAAACATAGAAAGCACTGTGATTTTAGCCCTCGGGAGAGACACATAAATGCAACCGAGGAAAGAGCTGAGAAAGAGGCCCCTAAGTATGGGAGCAACTGATTTTGACAAAGGTACAAGAGAAAGCTGGTGGAAAAGAGAGAGGATTTTCAGCAAATGTCACTGGCCAGTTAGATATCAATGGGCAAGAAAATGAACTTTGATCCATGTCTTGTACCATATACAAGAATTCACTCAAAACGGATCACGGACCTAAATGTAAAACCTAAAATCACGACACTTCAAAGAGAAGGGTTCGGCTATCTATGACCTGTGTGCCAGCCCCCCGTCTTTATAAATAAAGTTTTATCGGGAAAGAACTCCACCCAGGTGTTTGCGTGTTTTCTATAGATGCGCGTATGTTACGACAGCAGAGATGAGTTGGGGGTATTTCCAAAGACAATGTTGAGAGAAGGGGCAGGGATACAGATGGACACACACGTGTGCGCGCACAAGACACACACACACACACACACACACACGGATTGATTAACGGATTATATTTTAAAGTAACTGGCACCTGGGTGGCCTTTACAAAGGGTCTTCAAGTACAGCCTTTGCCAGGCAGAAGCATAGTTGAAACTCACATAATTAGTACCTCATCAGGCACAGATTTTATCACCGTACTTTTCCGATACAGGGATTTCAAGACTTGCAGGCCTTGGAATGATAAAATTCGGTGGCTTCTTAGGGTGCTTGGGGTGCTTCTCAGACGGGCACCGTATTCCCAAATTGGCCACCCATGGCGGGTGCCTGAAATTCCACTGTCAGGTTGCAGCACAGTTGCTTAAAATGTTGACCCTTTTCCAATCAGTACGAAAGGCTTATTTTTCAGAGCACGCGGTGGATGGGGGATTTATGAATCATGAAGTCACGTTTCACCTGATGGGGATGGAAGCATAGTGCATCCCTGAAGATGTGAAGGGCACCAAAGCTGAATCTAATTTTTGCATTTTGGCTGAGGCTTCTCCTGGCGACACGTCACGGAAACACATGAAAGCTAGCAACTGAAGTGGCAGGGGCCTTTCACCCCAACGTAGACACAGTCTGAACACCAGCATGTGTTTTCTCGCATTCTGCTTCTAGAGGGCTGATATCACTTCAAGTGGTAAATAACTGAATAGAAGTCCCTTTCCCTTCTTCCTACGATGCCCGGACAGCCGGATGCAAAATAAAATATTCAGTCTTCCATCTGAATATTTGTCGCCACGGTGTAACCTGTACAACTGCTTGCAAGGTGTGGAGCTACTGATGACATTCTTTCTCGTCCCTTTACAATGTGTAGGCACGGGTGATGCAAATGCTGTAAATGAAAACAGATTGAGTTTGTGTAGTTTCAAGAATATTTAAACTGGAGGGGCGCCTGGGTGACTCCGTCGGTTAAGCCTCCGACTTCGGTTCAGGTCATGATCTCAGGTTCGTGAGTTCGAGCCCGGCGTCGGGCTCTGCGTGGACAGCTCCGAGCCCGGAGCCTGCTTCGGAGGCTCTGTCTCCCTCTCTCTCTGTCCCTTCTCTGCTCACGCTCTGTCTCTCTCTCTCTCTCTCAAACATAAATAAACATTAAAAAATTAAAAAAAAAAAGAAGTGTGACTCAACAAACTGCTCAGTTAATTACATCACTAGCCCCTCAGTTTCGCTGGGTCCTGTTCATCCACCGACAACTTGCCTATCTCTGCATCTGCAAAATGGAGATAATAAGCGTCCCTAAACAGAATTGTTGCCATGGTCAACTCAGATAAATGCAAAGTGCCAGACATATAATGAACCTTCAATAAGTATTGTCTTCTTTTAAAATTCTTTGTAGTAAGGCATTCAAGGATGTCACAGAGCTACCTTGGAACAAGGAAGAAGACGACCCTGGGGGCTCTCAGGTCCCCAAATTCTTCTATTCCATTTGCTAAAACACATCTGGAATGACTTGAATGGCCTGAATGCCAAGCCAGTTGGGAGGTGGGGGGTGTAGGACCTTGGAATGGCCTTCAAGCCCTTGTGGGCCTGCTTGGGCATGTGATCTCATTCTTTGCCTTCTGCTCACAATGGAAGAGAGTCAGGGGGTCTTCTAAAAAAGGGATAATAGCTACTGCTAATCTTCCCTGCTGATGGCCGCAGGAATTTCCTCTTATTAAGGGCCTTTGTTTTGGAATTTGGATTTCTGATTTCATAGCCTAAATGGAACGGGGTTTTGGGGGGGGGGCAAAAACAAGCTATTTAGGTTTGTACATTCCAGCCAGATAATTGTCCTTCAGAGGTGGACCCTCTGTCCAGTGTCTTCTTAATGGCCTGGATCTTCCCAGGCCTGAAGGAAGGGATTCTGGTAAATTAACTGTCAATGAGGTGTCAGCTACCTGATCTATAACCTCTTCGAGAGCAATTTTGAAAGAGACCGTTCATAAAGGGGAAAAACTTCTTGGTGGGAATTATGCCGTAATGAGTCTCAAGAAAAGAAGGGTCTATAACAGAGATTTGGCAATTCTAATCTTTATATCCCAACCGACTATAATACTGGAGTGTAAGGCCAACTCTACCTTGAGTTCTTAAAATGGTCAGAAGGCTAAACTGTTCTCTTTCAGTAATTATAAGTACCATGCCCCAAGTGCCAGAGAGCATCTGGGGTGGAAATAACCTTGGAAGAGAAACAACATAAGGTTAAAAGGAAGAGAACTTTGAGCTACAAGCCTGTCAATCAGTTTGAGTACTGTGTGGAAAACCCCCAGCGTGGGTAAGACACCCAAAGCTTGTCAGGATCAAGGGATTTATTCCCTTTTAGTTCAAATATCTGTAATCTGTTAGGATATACAGCTTTAGGAACTCATTAAGTTTTTGTGAATCAGAACCCACAGTCTCCTAACTTGACAATGTCATTGCCCTTTATCTTCTATACAAACTAAATGCAACATCTTTTTTAATGAGAATTTTGATTTAAAGCTAACACTGATGGGAGTTTCAGCATATTTCTAATTTTATGTTTATTTTAGTGTGTAGTATATAAAGTTCTTATAAAATAATTGCTTACGCATGAATTTCTTGCAAACAGCAACCATTAGGAATCAGGAATCCATTCCATCTATATCCTTTATATTTATATTTCTCATTTTTTTCCCTTGTTGGTAGCGTTCTGAACACATGTCCAACACCATTTTACCATGGTCCGTATACCTGTCAAAATAGCTGTAATGTGATTTAAAATTTCCATTATTTGAATGAAATCAGCATAAATTGGAATGAAAGCACTCTATGATTTTATAAGCAATAGGACTGAAAGCTTTATATTTCAAAAGCATGAGACTGGATGGATGGGCCCTGAGTTGCTCGAATAGCCTAATTTATCACAGTAGGAATAGATTTAAATCTTAAAAAGGAAACCTCACTGGATATACACATGCCTTTTTTTGGCACTTAAAATATTGCAAGAAGGTTCTTTGTTAATATGTGCTGTACATTTCTCCCTACTCACAGATTTTCCATAAAAAAATTCACATCCCACAAGGGGAGTGGAATACAGGCTTCCTTATATGGTCCATCTCCTGAGGTAAAGGTATATGAAAGATTCGTGTAAGTTCTACCCCACGGTGTTTCTCCCTTTCCCGACATACAAACCCAGGGGTCTGTTCATCTGTCCCCACTTTCTCTGGTTAATGCTTCTGTCAGAAAAGGATTACATGTCAGTCATTTTCACCTTACAATGAACTCCATTCAGTGTGTAGAAGAAAATCTATTATTTTATTATTTTAAACTTCTAGTTATTCAATTGTATATATACAATTACATACCGTGTCAAAATAGGCCTCTTTGTACAAAAGAGATAACTTGCTAAATTATCTCCTCAGCCTCACTTTAAGGGAGAGGATTTAAAGTAGCCCAGGCAAAAATGCTTCCATATGCTCCCATTAGCAGTGCAGAAGAAGGGGGACAGATTTGAATGGGGCCCACATCTGAACATGAACCAGAGAGCAGAGGTTTCATTTAGAGAGAAAAAAATGCTGCAGATCCTCCTGAAAAGAGGAAGTTCCTTTATTCTTTAAAACAAAAGAAGTTAGTGTCTCTTATATTGTGGTTTTTCACAAAGTAATTGCAGAAAGAGCCATGTAAAAAATCAATTTTGTTACAAAACCATGAATAGGCTGAGAGAGGAACACGGTGTGAATAAAAATAAATTTATCTGTCAAAGAAGAAAAGACAATAACTGATGTTTAGTTCATCATTCATTTCCTTGTTGCTTTGTGTTCATTTGAGGAACTGTTTTAATTACTTTAGCTTTACTCTGTGTGTGTGTGTGTGTATGTGTGTGTATAATCAGTTTGGTTACAATAACATTAGAATGATATTTTCAAAGAAGTCCTTATTTGTCCAATAGTATGAACCACAAATGAACAGGTCAACAGGCAGCGATAACATAAGAAAATAGAAGACATTTAATAAATTCATTAAGCTATTTCTAATACATATGGAAAGAAGTTCAGACATCACATCATACAGGAAGGAGCAGGAGAGTTAATATTTGGGGAGGTAGGGAGTTTTGGGGAAGGTTGGCGGTCGTATCCCTAAATATATTATCTCCTCATCCAGAGAGGATACCGGGTTACAGGTATATGATTTTTGTAATAGAACCATATTTTGAAGTAAAAATCCCTATGTTGAAGAGGATGTAATAAAGCTCATTGAAAGGGCTATTAAAAAGGCAGTTCACATTTTTGTAAAGTGAAAATGTTGGGGTGTCCGTGTGGCTCAGTTGGTTAAGCATCCGATTCTTGATTTCGGCTTAGGTGATGATCTCAGGGTTTGTGAGTTCAAGCCCCACATTGGGCTCTGCACTGGCAGCACGGAGCCTGCTTTGGATTCTTTCTTTCCCTCTCTGTCTGCTCCTTCCCTGCTAGAGCTCTTTCCCTCTCTCTCAAAATAAACGAATAAACATTAAAAAAATTAAAAATTAAATGAAGTGAAAATGTCTATCATTTTCTGATTTTCCCCCCTAAAAACTATTTGAGGGGCTCCTGGGTGGCTCAGTCGGTTAAGCATCCGGCTTCAGCTCAGGTCATGAACTCGCGGTTTGTGGGTTCGAGCCCCATGTGGGTCTCTGTGCTGACAGCTCAGAGCCTGGAGCCTGCTTTGGATTCTCTGTCTCCCTCTCTCTCTGCCCCTCCCCTGCTCATGCTCTGTCTCTCTCTATCTCTCAATAATAAATAAACGTTAAAAAACACTGCCTGTGAGATCATGACCTGAGCCAAAGTTGGACGCTTAGCTGACTGAGCCACCCAGGCGCCCCAGGGATATTTTTCCTAAAATCTAAATTTTCTAAAAAATTTACTGCTGCTATGACTCAGTTTAGTACATTGCTTTGTACCTTGCATTTCTCCTTTCAAAACATATTGTGCTAAATCAAACTCCTCGTGACGCAGGAGTTGTAACGTGTATGCCTTATAATTCCTTATCCTCTGCTATGGGTACTCAACTGTGGCAATTCCCATGACATGGGTGCTATGTAAAATTCTGGGATGACATCTGAAAGCATAAATTTGTCTGTTTATCAAGTGTATATGTCAACTCTTTGAGGAGTTTCTGAACGGGGGTACTCTATTTTCCCTACTACTTTTGACTCTGAAATGTTTATATCTATGCAACGAAAAAATTATTCTTTAGTAGATATTGGTAAATATAGAAAACACACTGTTTATAAAACACGATGTTTCAGGTGGGTGGTCAGCCAGATGTTATAAATTATAAACACGGTGTGAGGAATATGAGTTGTTGCTAATAAGCTAAGAAATACTCATTACACCCAGTAGGCTCACCATTTTTCCTCATCTTGTCTGGTCATATGATGGTAAAAGATTAAGATATATACGATTTATCTGGAATTTATAAATATTCATGTGTACTTGGGGCGCCTGGGTGGCGCAGTCGGTTAAGCGTCCGACTTCAGCCAGGTCACGATCTCGCGGTCCGTGAGTTCGAGCCCCACGTCAGGCTCTGGGCTGATGGCTCGGAGCCTGGAGCCTGCTTCCAATTCTGTGTCTCCTTCTCTCTCTGCCCTTCCCCCGTTCATGCTCTGTCTCTCTCTGTCCCAAAAATAAATAAATAAATAATAAATAAATAAAATAAAATGCTTTTCTTTTTAAATCTGATCCCTTGGGGAAATTGGGATTGGGAGAAGACCCCAGTTGGTGGATTTCGGTTTAAAAAAAAAAAGAATAAAAATCTAACTTTACGCTATACCTATCTTTGTTCAGTTCAAGAGTCAGAGGCAATATGCTAGTTTATTATACTTTATTTTAGTTATTATTTTATTATTATATTAATATATTAATATATTATATTATTATTTTATTATTATTTTAGTTATTTAGTTATTATTATAGTTTATATACTCCTCTGTTAAAAGAAATACTTGCTGTATAAACTGGTCACTGAAAATCAAGTTCGAAAGGATGAGACATGTCCGTATAGAGACAAACATTAACTGAATGGCCTTAGGCCACTCTGCATTTTGGTGTCCACATCTGTAAAAATCATGATAATAGTTCCTCGTTTCATTTGATGTAATGTAGTAAGCATTCAATAAGCTCTACTTACTGTCATGCTTCTTATTCTTACGCAACTATACCCAAATTTGAACAAAAGAAGCCAGACCTTCTTTTGGTCGGCGTTTAGTGTTTTACCTTTTGGTTGGCTAATACAGGCTCGGCTTCTTTTGCCAGTCATTAGTATCTCTCGTATTTCCTTGTGATTCAAGCTTGCCATATTCTTGACATTTCCTAGAACTCAGTGAAAAGTCTTGTTTCTTACATAGAAATTCCCATATTTAATTGGAATACAATAGGTGATTAGCATGTGCAAGGAAAAAAAAACCCCAGAAACTCTGATGGAATTATTGATAATTAGCATACAAAAGGCTATCATTTGACAGACAAATATTACTCTGTTCTTTCAGCAACGGAAGGGGCCTGATAGAAAATGTTCTATCCGTATGACCGACTAACATCTGCGAAAAACTGGATGTGCTTTTCTATCAGATTTATTAGCAGTTTTGTAACAACTTTTTCCTTAATTTTTTTTAATGTTTCTTCACTTTTGAGAGACAGAGAGGGACTGTGAGTGGGGGAGAGGCAGAAAGAGAGGGAAGGAGACACAGAATCCGAAGCAGGCTCCAGGCTCTGAGCTGTCAGCACAGAGCCCGAAGCAAGGCTCGAACTCAGGAACCATGAGATCATGGCCTGAGCCGAAGTCAGACGCTTAACCGACTGAGCCACCCAGGTGCCCCATAACAACTTTTTAAGGTAAAATTCAGGTCCCATAAAATTCACTTTTTAAAAGTATATACTGCATTCGTGTATAGTGTATTCACTATACAACAAGAGTGGTACAGATGTTACCATTATTTAATTCTAGAAATGTTTATCACCTTAAAAAGAAACCTTCTAGGGGTGCCTGGGTGGCTCAGTCATTTAAGCATTGGCTCTTGATCTTGGCTCAGGTCCTGATCTCACAGCTCGTGGAATCGAACCCCGTATTGGGCTCTGCACTGAGAGTGTGGAGCCTGCTTGGGATTCTCTCTCTCTTCCTCTCTCCTTGTCCCTACCCACCCCTCATGAGTGCACACACACACACACACACACACACTCTCAAAATAAATAAATAAACTTAAAGGAAAAAAAAAGGAATTTTCTATACATTAGCAGCCACTCCCCATTTCCCTATTTCTCTGTGACTGTTGTGAATAGCGTTGCTTTGAATATTCCTGTACAGATTTTTGTGTAAGCCTGTCTATTTCCATTCTTTCGGGTATATACCTAGCAGTGAAGTTGCTGGCCAATGTGGTAACTACATTTAATTTTTGGAGGAACTATCAGACTGTTTAGCCAAAGCAGCTCTAGCATTTGGCATTCCCACCAGCAGTGGATAAAGATTCCATCGGGGAGGAAAGGAACTTTCCCTCCACTCTCTTAAGTTCAGTGTCAGAAAACTGTGAATTAAAATAACAAAAGATAGATTAGCTTGAGGAAAGGTTTATGCCACGTGTACACGGGAGCTTCACCGGAAGCAAATGAAAACCTCAAGGAAGTGATTTAGGCACAGGGGCTTATATACCACTTTAACAAAGGGCAAGAAACTTTGGAGAAGTGGCAGAAAGATGAGCGTTATTTAGGAAGGTTAGTTGCGAAGACAAGTCAGTGCTCTCTCCATTGATGAGTCATCGCCTCTTCCGGGGAGGGGCGAAGAGGGGGGGGGTACCGCCAAAAGGGAAATTTATGCCCTGCTTTTAGATAGAAAAGGGGAGGACAGAGAATTCTTTCCGTGGCCGTTGTTTCTAAATTGCCTTCAGCTCAGGGGCGCCTGGGTGGCGCAGTCGGTTAAGCGTCCGACTTCAGCCAGGTCACGATCTCGCGGTCTGTGAGTTCGAGCCCCGCGTCAGGCTCTGGGCTGATGGCTCGGAGCCTGGAGCCTGTTTCCGATTCTGTGTCTCCCTCTCTTTCTGCCCCTCCCCCGTTCATGCTCTGTCTCTCTCTGTCCCAAAAGTAAATTAAAAAAAAGTTGAAAAAAAAAAAAAAATTTAAATTGCCTTCAGCTCAAAAGAATCTTTACACCAGAGTGGCGTATTTTCCGGTGGTGTATTCTTAACCAACTTCAGTTTCAATTTCTCTGCATCCTCACCAACACTGGTTATAGTTCTTTCTTTCGGTTACAGCCATCCTTGTGGGGTATAGTGGTACCTTTACCATTTCGATTTGGATGATGCGGACGGTTAATGATTTCGAACAAGCTTTCACGTGCTAATTGGCCATTGGTATATCTTCTTTGAAGAAATGTCTATTCAGAGACGTTGCCTATTTTTAAATTAGGTTGTCTATCATTTGTTGTTGATTCATAAGTATTAATTATACCGATTCTCTTTTGGAGAGAGAGAGAGAGAGAGAGCACGCACAAGCACAAGGTGAGGTGGGCCAGAAGTAGAGGGAGAGACAGAATCTTAAGCAGGCCCCATGCTCAGTGAGGAGCCCAATGCAGGGCTTGATCTCACACCCATGAGATCATGACCTAAGTCAAAATCAAGAGTCAAACAAGTAACCAACTGAGCCACCCCGGTGCCCCTAATTATAATTATTCTTAATTTTAATGTCTTAAAATCAGTTTTTAAAGTATAGTTTACTAGGTGAAGAATTCTTGTTTGATGTTTTGTATTCCTCCTTTCAGCGTGTGAGAAATATATCATCCCGCTGGCCTTCTGTCCTCCATAATTTCTGATGTGAAGTTAACTGTTATTCTGATTGAGGCCCCCTTGTATGGAAGAGTCGCATTCCACTTGATGTTTCAAGATTCTCTCTTTGTCTTTGACTTTGGCAGCGTGTCTGTGATGTTTGGACGTCTGGATATTTTTTAGTTTATCCTACGTACTGATCACTGGACTACTCAGTTGTGCAGATTTATCAAATGTGAGTAGTTTTTAGCAATTATTTCTTAACCACTCTTTCTGCCCTTTCTTCTCCTTCCAGAATGCCTGTTATACATATGTTGGTATATGTGATGGTGTTCCATAGACCTTTGAGAAAGTTGCTGCGATTTTAAGCTACAGAATTGCTGTTTGGTTCTTTAAAAAAATTATATCACAATTTTTATTTTGGGGGCGCCTGGGTGGCTCAGTCAGTTGAGCCACCGACTTCAGCTCAGGTCATGATCTCGCGGTCCGTGGGTTCGAGCCGCGCGTCGGGCTCTGTGCTGACAGCTCGGAGCCTGGAGCCTATTTCAGATTCTGTGTCTCCCTCTCTCTGACCCTCCCCCGTTCATGCTCTGTCTCTCTCTGTCTCAAAAATAAACGTTAAAAAAATTTTTTTTAATAATTTTTATTTTGAAACATTTATTCATTTTTGAGAAAGAGAGAGACAGAGCATGAGTTGGGGAGGGGCAGACAGAGATTGAGACACAGAACTTGAAGTAGGCCCCAGGCTCTGCGCTGTCAGCCCAGAGCCCCAACGTTAGGACTCGAATTCACAAACCAAGAGATCATGACCTGAGCCAAAGTCGTATGCTTAACTGTGCCACTCAGGTGTCCCTATTTGATTCTTTTAAAGAAACAAATTCTGTCTCTTAACTAATATTCTCTGTTCAGTGAGACATCATTATGATACACTCCATTAATTCTTTAGATATGGTTTTCTTGGATTATTTGAACATTTTTATAATAACTTAAAGCTTTTATCTAGTAGGTCCAACATCTTGGCTTCCACGGGGACATTTTCTGTTGTCTGCCTTTTTTCCTTTGTAGGGGCCATCCATTCCTAGATCTTTGCATGTATTCTAATGTTTTACTTGCCATTTCAAATAATTTGGTGTCTCTGGAATCAGAATTTCACTCTCCCCAGGATTTGGTTGTTATTGCCGTTAGCCATTGTTGTGGTTGCTATTCTTAATTTGTTTAGTGACTTTCTCGGATGAATTTTATAAATTCTGTTTTCTTTTTCACATGCAGCCAGTAAAATGTGTTTGGTTAGCCCAAGCGTCAACAAATAGCTAGACAGAGACTCCCTTTAATGCTGTGAACCAGTAGTTCTCCCAGATTTTGCCAAAAGATTTTATATGTGCCTTGACATATGCCTTCCATGCTCCTGTAGTTTACAGCTCTGCCTTGGCCTTACTTCCTGCTTATTTGGAGCCTTACAGTCAGAGGTAAGAGATTAGGGTTTTCTGAGATCTTTCTTGGGCATGCCTACAGCCCTGCATTCCTAAGTGGACATCAGGAGTCCCCAAACATGTTGAGCTTTTCTTTTTCTTTTATTTTTTTTAGCATTTATTCATTTTTGAAAGGCAGAGAGACACAGAACGCGAATGGGGGAGGGACAGAGAGAGAGGGAGACACAGAATCTGAAACAGGCTCCAGGCTCCGAGCTAGTCAGGACAGAGCCCGACGCGGGGCTCGAACTCACAGACCGCGAGATCATGACCTGAGCCGAAGTCGGCCGCTTACCCGACTGAGCCACCCGGGCGCCCCAACATGTTGAGCTTTTCAAAGCCTGCTGTGAACATCTCATTTTTCCTTTTACGTTTTTAGCCAGCCTCTTGTTAACTCCAACTGGTATCACTATCTCAGGTAGCTGCAGTGTTTAAAAATTACCACTATTTTTTTTTTTTCAACAAATTCCCTAGGTATTGGCTTTGTTTGCACAGAGGGAGCTCTGACTCGGGTCAGTTATAGAAAATCCTGAGAAGGGAGCTATGCAAGGAGCTTCCAGTCATGTTAAGTGGTGACAATTATCAGAAGATAGGTTTTGTGGAATTCTAAACCTGTTTCTGTTCCCTCCAGTGGTTCCTATGTGCTGGTTCTCACAGCTACTAGAGTTGTGAGGCTGTTAGTTTTAAGGTTCCCACAGATCTGGGGAGTGGGACATAGCAATAAGGAAGCTAAAATACCACAAAGCTTGCTGGGTTTTTTTTGTGTGTGTGTGTGTGTGTGTGTGTGTGTGTGTGTTTTTAAGATTCAACTGTTTTTCTTGGGGAAAAAAATATTCCTTGGATTATTATATGCCTTTAGTTAACTTTCAGAGTTTTTGAAAAAGTTGATTTTAAACATTTTTTTTTCCAGTATTCTCCTTGCTTTTATGGAGGCGAGGACTTTTGGAGAACTTCTTTATTAGGACCTTTGACAGCTCTTTGACTTTTGTTCAGATCTGTAGAACATCGTCTTCTTTCTCATAATAATAAATTCTAATAAATCTTCCTTGCAAGATATGGAGAAAAAATATTTCAACAGTTGAATATTTCGGGATATAAACAAAGCCATCTGTTCTATTTAAAGTATAGCCTTATTTAACTTTTATTTTTCGGAAAAGTTTTGCTGCCTCCATAGATAGCATTTTCACAGTGAGGCAGGGAAATAGAATTCCATGAGAATTTTGGCAATAATAACTCTCATCTTACAGCACCCCTCCCACTCTATACACATACACACTCATTCATGCCCTCTGGACATCAGTCTACAAGGCTGATTTCATTGTAAGACCCTGAGGCGTGCTATGTTTACTTCTGTTTCAAATTATATTGTCAGATACAGAATGTTTATCTTGGTGCACTAAAGCCTGAATGACACATATTACACATACAGTGATAACTCATTCACATTCTTCAAATTAGATGCGGCTGATATGGAAGATCCTAGAATGTTAGAAAGACCACCCTTCTCAGATTCCTTTTAGTTGTGTCTTTTCTAAGGAAATTTGGATTTATCACCTTTGAACACAACCCAAGAATGATTCTCAGGTTTGATATCTAAGTGATGTGTTCCAACCCCACATTTGCTTTTTTTTTTTTTCAATGTTTATTTATTTATTTTGAGATAGAGCATGAGCAAGGGGCGGGGCAGAGAGACAGGGAGACACAGAATCCCAAGCAGCCTCTGCGCTGTAAGCACAGATCCTGATGCCGGCTCAGACTCACAAACCATGAGAGCGTGGCCTGAGCTGAAATCAAGAGTTGGTCACTTAACCGACTGAGCCACCCAGGCACCTCCAACCCCACATTTTCTAATGCTTAATTCCTACATAGTAACCAGCAAGAATGGTCATTACATTTTGTAGTGATGCCCGCAGATCTTCAAATTAGTTAGTTTGTTTGTTTATTTATTTATTTATTTATTTATTTTTGTCTGTTTAGTCCACAGAGTCTGGACTCCTTGGCATCTGTAACAATACAAGAGAAACATGATCTTGCCTATAACAGATTATTCAGCTTGCATTCTTTATCTCTTGCTCTCTAGGTACTTCATTGAACTGTTCTGAGTTTATGGTCAATTAAATGGAGAACAATGAAATAGCATTCATTAGAGCTTGCTTAATTCAAGGAAACCTGGCCTGCGAATGAGGATTAGTAGAGCTCTTGCTGTTTTTCAAATTATATTTAGATTGCTCCAAAAGTGATATGCAAATGTGAAATGTAAAAAGTCAAAGTGTCAAAGATCGACTGTAAAACACCATTTGGGGATCTTTAGACCGTTACTTAAGCCCCTGATGACCCCCTCAGCTATTTCAAAGGGATCATGATGCGGAAATCTCAAGCTTTTGGTTATTTGTGAAGGGCCTAACTATGCTTCTGAGAAGTAGACAGAGTCAACGTGCATTGTTTGAAACTGTGTGTATTTTTCCATGAATTTTAATAGCTCGCACCAAAACAATGTCACTTGAAAACATTTGCTTCGGGGCGCCTGGGTGGCTCAGTCGGTTGAGCGTCCGACTTCGGCTCAGGTCACGATCTCACGGTCCGTGGGTTCGAGCCCCGTGTTGGGCTCTGTGCTGACAGCTCAGAGCCTGGAGCCCGTTTCAGATTCTGTGTCTCCTTCTTTCTGTGACCCTCCCCTGTTCATGCTCTGCCTCTCTCTGTCTCAAAAATAAATAAACGTTAAAAAAAAATTTAAAAAAAAAAAAGAAAGAAAACATTTGCTTTGGGCTCGCCTGGGCGGCCCAGTTGGTTAAGCGTCTGTCTCTTGGTTTCAGCTCAGGTCATGATCTCACGGTCCGTGGGTTCGAGCCCCGTGTTGGGCTCTGTGCTGACAGCTCAGAGCCTGGAGCCCGTTTCAGATTCTGTGTCTCCTTCTTTCTGTGACCCTCCCCCGTTCATGCTCTGCCTCTCTCTGTCTCAAAAATAAATAAACGTTAAAAAAAAATCTAAAAAAAAAAAAGAAAGAAAACATTTGCTTTGGGCTCGCCTGGGCGGCCCAGTTGGTTAAGCGTCTGTCTCTTGGTTTCAGCTCAGGTCATGATCTCGTGGTCCATGGGTTCTAGCTCTGCATTGAGCTCTGCGCTGACAGCATGGAGCCTGGTTGGGATTCTCTCTCTTCTTCTCTCTCTAGCGCTTCCCAGCTAGCTCTGTCTCCCTCTCAAAATAAATAAACTTTTAAATAAATAAATAAATAAGTACCATTGCTTTTGGCTGTTAACACAGTAATTCACTATAGATAGGTTTTGCTTGCCGGGAGAAATTACTAACTTTGCAGTCGTTCACAAAGGAGAGTGATATCATACATATCTGCATCTGGGGGTGGGGGGGTTTGAAGGGTCCGGTAGTGTTTTTCATTGTCCAAGGACTAGAGTGCCACACTAGCATTTAGGGAATGTTGGCCGGAGATGCCGAAGGGTCCCACGTAACAAGGACTTGTCCCACCCAGAATTCCAATATGGTCCCCTTTAAGAAACAGTGAGAAATGGAATTGCACTCTAGTTGTAACGTGTCAGAATTCATTGTGCTATCTTATGGATCCCACCACTGCTTAAGACTTCGTAGCTGAATGAATTGTAAACTCTTTTTTTTTTAATTAAAAAAAAAATTTTTTTTTAAACGGTTTATTTTTTTTTATTTTTGAGACAGAGAGAGACAGAGTATGAACAGGGGAGGGGCAGAGAGAGAGGGAGACACAGAATCCGAAACGGGCTCCAGGCTCTGAGCCGTCAGCACAGAGCCCGACGCGGGGCTCGAACCCACGGACCGTGAGATCGTGACCTGAGCCGAAGTCGGCCGCTTAACCGACTGAGCCACCCAGGCACCCCTGTAAACTCTTAATAAAGAACAATTGTAACATGTAGGTATCTGCCTTGTAGTGCCATCTTGTGAACTCTTGATGGCCTTGGTACACATTCACAACCTTGTCTATAAAAGGGACTCTGTCCTCTCAAATTCAGAATAGGGTTTGAGAGGGCTCTGGATTCATTTCAGTGATTGTGATCATGGGCTGAGTTCTGCATCTGAGTTGGTGGGAGGCAAAAATAGAGATTGATCACAGGTACAGGGGAACTGGAGAATGGGACAGATAGCACGCATTCTTATATAATAAATGATAAGCTATGCTTTAGTTCCCAAAGAAACACAATACTGAATAGGGTATAGGATAGTAGATTGCCCTTAAAGTAGATTTCGTTTGAATTGGAAAGCCGAGAAAAAACAAATAATAACAATATAATGATAATAATAACAATAATAATAATAATATGTAAAATGGGCAAATAAATTGTTAAATGTAGTGGTGCTAAGAGTGTGTACTTGAGGAACTAAGAGATAAGGATGTAAATTTAGTCCGTTTCAGTGAAGAATTGCTTTATGGTAGCTGTGCATCTTCACTGAGTTTTGAGCACTGGGCACATACATAGTAACTTATTAGGAAGTGATGAAAAGGAACCATTAGGAAGTATTGGGTGAATCCAATACCATAATAGGTTTTTGTATACTAGTCTCGGGTTCAAGCTTCTCCAGGCCTTACCCGCCAGTAATATGATTGAATTCATAATTACGATCTATATTATTAGCTCATGACCTCAATTGCTGACGCAGGACCTCCGCATTTCTTCAAAATTGTATCCATACTGATGTGTCTCACACGTGTTTGCACGTGTTATATTTTCATGTTATATCCCCACCCTTGTTTTTGAACCATGTCCGATAAAAAGCTTGACGATAGTATTTGGTCATGATGTCTGCTATGGAGTGAGTGTGCCTGACCAAAATTCATAGGCTGAAACCCTAATTGCCAGTGTGTTGGCATTTAGAGATGAGTCCTTTGGGAAGTGGTTAGATCATGAGGGCACAAGTTCTCAGTATGGGGTTAGTTCCCTTATAAGAAGAGACATGGGAGAACTTGCTTCCTTTCTCTCTCCACTTTCTACCGTGTGAGGTTACAATGAGAAGATGGTCATCTGCAAACTAAGAGGGGGATTCTCACCAGATGCCCGATCTATTGGCACCTCGATCTTGGACTTCGTAGCCTCCAGAACTGTGAGAAATAAATGTTTATTGTTTAAGCCACCTAGTCTATTGGTATTCGTTATTGCAGCCCAAACTGACAGTGTCTTTTTCCCACGTCCACAATATGAATGACAGGGAACTGTCTTCTAATTATTTTCCAACTGCAAACCCATGGGGTGATGAGGTGATACATGGCCCTTGGGAATCCCAAATGAAAACTATGTCATGGTCTTTGCAGAAATGGGAAAATCTCCTTTCTTCTTATAAGTGTTATGCTTTGTCATTCAGGCCCTGAAACAGTATTACGGATTTCGCCATATTCCACAAAGTCTCCCTAGTAAACAGAGAGCTCTTGCCTAAAGTCCATTTCTCTTCAAGACTCAAATGCTAACTCATACAGCCAGGTCAAAAGACCAATTTTTCCAACAAATAGTATGTTACCTACATCTCCCTTTCCTTTATTCAGCCACACACACACACACACACACACTCAAAAACAAAACCCCTCTAGGGGCGCCTGGGTGGCGCAGTCGGTTAAGCGTCCGACTTCAGCCAGGTCACGATCTCGCGGTCCGTGAGTTCGAGCCCCGCGTCGGGCTCTGGGCCGATGGCTCGGAGCCTGGAGCCTGTTTCCGATTCTGTGTCTCCCTCTCTCTCTGCCCCTCCCCCGTTCATGCTCTGTCTCTCTCTGTCCCAAAAAAATAAATAAAAAACGTTGAAAAAAAAAAAAACAAAAAAAACAAAACCCCTCTTAACTTTGTGCAAACTATGTCTGCTCGTTCTTGCCCAATAAACATCAACAGGTATGCTCAAATGTATCTGAATCCCAGGTTAAGTGAAATCTGGTCTTCTCTTAGGCATAAGGATATAGGTGTGTTTTTTTTTTTAATGCCTCATTCTCCATACATATATGCTGTCTATGTGAATATATTCTAGTCCCATCTTCTCATTAACTTGCAATGGATTTTGAACCAGACTAATTATTCCAAATCTGAGTATTCTTATGTGCAAAATGAGGATAGGACAGAAATCAGATGTTATCCAAGCTTGAGGTCATTTTCATTTGTGTTGTTTCATTATTCTATGATTCTAAAGGCAGAATCAAAGAGGATGTATTGTTAGCCTAAATTAAAATTTCCTCTTCTATTCCCTGAGAATAATTCACATATTATATTTATCAATCAATAGTGAATGTTTTATGAAACATTTACTATTCAATTAACAGTTACTCAGTTAAGGAACTACATATTCAAAGAAAAGGATTAAGAGGATGGCATTTTTTGGTATAGAAAACCATAGCAAAAGATTTCTAGGAAAGGGGATACCTGAGCTGAGTCCCAAAATGAATAGGAGTTTACAGACCTAAGAAGACCGGGGAGACCTGTATTTTATCCAGAAAGTAATGGGAGTCACTGGAGGGTTTTGAGCAGGAAAGAAGATGATCAGATCAGCCTTCTAGAAAAATGTCCTGGCAGCGGTATGGAGAATAGATTGGAAAAGGGTAGCATTGACAGCAAGTATACTTGGTAAAAGCTTATGGGCAGTAATCCAGCAGGAAGTGAGTGCGTGAACTAAGGCATTGGCAAAGGCAAAGGGGAAGACTAATTTAAAAGTAATAAGAAAATAGAAGCAACATACTTTGTGATATGTTGATAGGAGGAGTTTTAGCAAAGCAAAGGAGTTCTGACTTGAGCTATTGAAAAAATGGTATTTGTGCTCATTGATTTCAGGAATTTGGAGAAAGCTGCAGCTGTAGAATGATGTGGGTAGGGAATAAAAGAAATGGGTTGGAGCTACCTGGGAAACGTCTCTGTGAAATGATACTGAAGCTAGACCAGAAAAAAATATGTATCTGGAAGTCATCATCATATAAGGAGTAGTTTAAACTGATCAGACTAGATGAAAGTGTTCTGCGGACAGGCTCTGAGTACTGTTTTCAATGTGTGATCTTCACACGGCCTTCATAAATCTGCTGGATCCTAACATTCTGAATCAAGATCTTTAGGAGTGGGCCCTGAAATTTGGTATGTATCCCCGGGGATTCCTTAGAACGAACTTTTAAAACTACTATTTTATGGTAAGAAGCAGAGATGATGAGAAAGCGAAGCATGGAGTGTTAGCCAGCCTCCAAAATTGGCCTTGAATAAACCCCATCTCCCCACCTTCATATAGTCCCCTCCCACGTTTGATCATGTTTGGTCTCTGTCACCAATAAAATATGGCAAAAATGATGGTATATCTTGCGGTTCTCTATGATCACTGGCTCTGGAAGAAACCAGCTGAGACACCCAGGCAGCTTATAGAGCAGCCAGCATGGTGGTTAACAGAGGCCTCTGGCCAACATCTTATGAAGAACTTAGGCCCACCAATAATCATATAAGTGAGCTTAGTAGAAGACCCCAAAGTCCCCATCAAGATTTCTGATGACCGTATCCCTCGCTGCCCTTTGGACAGCAACCTCATGCCACATCTTGAACCAGAGCCGCGAAGGTAAGTCACTCTGACATGGATCCTCACCCTTAGAAACTGAGAAAATAAATCCTTGTTGTGTTTTTTTTAACCCACTAAGTTTTGCAATAATTTGTTGTGCAACAATGCACATGGTAAATTCCATGTGAAAATCGTAAGGCAGTCTTCAAGATCATTAACTGAGGTTTTAAGAAATACGCAAAGGCTTTTTTTCCTCCTCAATCAATTAGAATTGATTTATTGATTCAACAGATGTTTATTAGATGTCTTTTCTGAATATATATATGTATATC
This sequence comes from Neofelis nebulosa, assembly GCF_028018385.1. Taxonomy (NCBI): domain Eukaryota; kingdom Metazoa; phylum Chordata; class Mammalia; order Carnivora; family Felidae; genus Neofelis; species Neofelis nebulosa. Next base: position 93,581,067 of record NC_080800.1, read on the forward strand.
TACGTATCTCTCTCTCTCTCTAGATACATATATTACATGTCTTTTCTGTATGTATATATATTTGTAGTCTGTTTCTTCCATTAGAATTACAGTGATCAGGGGCACCTGGGTGGCTCAGTTGGTTAAATGTCCAACTTCAACTCAGGTCACGATCTCATGGTTTGTGAGTTTGAGCCCCACATCGGGATCTGTGCTGACAACTCACAGCCTGGAGCTGCTTCAGATTCTGTGTCTCCCTCTCACTCTGTCCCTCCCTGCTCATTCTCTCTCTCTTTCTCTCTCTCTCTCTCTCAAAAAAAAATAAATAAATATTAAAAAAAGAATTACAGTGATCAACTCATCCCAGATTTCAGCTTTCAGATTTTCTAAGTGTTAGCACCAAAAGTCCCACATTGCAGGAAAAAAAAAAAAAAAACTTCTTTTTCCCATTAAAACCAGGTGAGTTGGTCACCCTATTTAGAATGAGTCAAGAAGTCAGAGACATTTTCTTATTTCTAGACCCCAGTTTCTAGAACAGAATCCTGCGTATATAGTTGGTATCGAATAAATATTCTGAATGAAAGAATGTGTGAAATAACACTGCAAGCTGAGCAGGGCTACATTTCAAATTTTTTTTCTTTAAGTTTATTTATTTTTGAGACAGAGAGAGACAGAGCATGAACGGGGGAGGGTCAGAGAGAGAGGGAGACACAGAATCGGAAGCAGGCTCCAGGCTCTGAGCCATCAGCCCAGAGCCCGATGCGGGGCTCGAACTCACGGACCGTGAGATCGTGACCTGAGCCGAAGTCGGATGCTTAACTGACTGAGCCACCCAGGCGCCCCAACATTTCAATGGTATACTGCACTGTTACGTCTGATTGGTTGGGAAAAAGTCCTAATCATAGGATTAAAACCAATGAGGGCTGATCCTTAATATAGTTTTCTACGTTGATCACACCGGGCATTGTAGGTAAAAAGATTTGATTGTATTCTACCTGTGATGGAAAGTCATTGGAGGGTTTGAAATCTAGGAGGTGGAATAACTTGATTTATGTTTTGAAAAAGATTATTCTGGATGCTCTGTGATAATGATAACTAGACACTGTGGATGATGTGGAAGTACATAAACACAATGTAGATGGAACACAGAATTAGTGAATATAAAGCAATTTGTTACCAGTACAAAATAGGTATACAACTTTACGGCATTTGTGGTGAAGACTGTAAACCATAGAGAATTTAAAAGGAGGGAAGATATTTATAATCAATGTTTTCAGGGAAGACATCAATGGAAGAGGTGGGAATTGAACTGATGCAAGATGCATAAGTAGAGTAGACAACAGACTGTTTTTTGGCAAAAGAAATGAAGTCACAGGGGTGCCTGGGTGGCTTGGTTAGTTAAACGTCCAACTTGGACTCAGGTCATGATCTCACGGTTCGTCAGTTCGAGTCCTGCCTCAGGCTGTGTGCTGACAGTTCAGAGCCTGGGGCCTGCTTCAGATTCTGGGTCTCCCTCTCTCTCTGCCCCTCCCCAGCTAGTGCTATGTCTCTGCCTCTCAAAAATGAATAATAACGTTCAAGAAAAGAAATTAAAAAAAAAAAAGAAATGAAGTCACAGGTGGAATAATGGTAGTACATTTTAGTAAAAGAGATCATTGGTACTGATCAAGTCTGAGGATTCTTTTTAGGGAGCAGCAGACTATACAGTGTGGAGAAACAGGTTTGCCACTCCTTGTTTCTCTTGATGGGATGGGGTATGTTTAAATTAAAGGCTCTGTAGAGTTGAGGATGCGGAAGGAAGAAGACCTGATCCAATTCCGTAGGTCTCAAAGGTAAGATCTGGCCAGGGGACAACGGTAAGTTGGGACACGCAAAAGTTCTCGTGGCAGAACGGTGACCAGGGGAGGGATTTCAGCTATGAGAAACCCCACGGGAGAGGGCTAGCTTTGAATACTTAACATTAATGGCTAGCAGGCTCTGACATGTCTAGCAAGATATTTGTGGCTTGTGATTCCACTTAAAATTGATGGTAAAAATTACCTACCAGTGGTCTTGCCAACTGCCTATCGTTTATCATCTCATGATGGGGTTCTTAATGCTAACTTTACATGAAATGAAACCAATGACCAATAATATATTTTGAAAATTCACCAAGAGGACTGCCCATGTGGAAAGATCAAGGTCCTTTAAGGAGAATGACAATTTCATTATGGGCAATTATTTTACTTTTATTTAGTAACTGACCAGGGGAGTGGAAATGATTTGAGATCAATCCCTCTATTATCTAATACAACAATTCATGGACAAGATCAGAGAAAGTTTTTTTTTTTTTTAATTTTTTAAAGTTTATTTATTTTTGAGAGACAGCGTGTGAGTGGGCAGAGGGGCAGAGAGAGAGGGAGACACAATTTGAAGCAGACTCCGGGCTCTGAGCTGTCAGCACAGAGCCCAGCACTGGGCTTGAACTCAAGAACTGCGAGATCATGACCTGAGCCGAAGTCAGACGCTTAACCAATGGAGCCACCCAGGCGCCCCAATCAGAGAAATTTTTATTCAAACTGTAAACATGATCATCTTACTCTTCAGTTTTAGAATGAAAATCAGAAACTTTTTTTTTCTCAAAATGTATTCATCGTTTTCATTTTGGGGCATGCTACCGAGTCAACATTATAAATTGCATGTGATCTTCCTGATGGTGTTATCCCAGCTCATCTTTTATTTTTTTATCTTGTATTTTAACTGAAATATCTTTTTTTAAACCTTTTTAAAACCAACAATATTACCAACCAGTGTCTAACAAACATTTCTCTTTTTCGTATATATTCAATTGCCATCATATTTTTGCTTTTTAAAAGCAAATTTTAACGAACCAATAACACATAAGTTTCAATCTGAGGACATATGAATGGTAAGAATTAGTGAGTACTTACATGTAAATTTTGAACATTCAGCAGTTGGGTAAAGAAACAGAGTTAGGATCTGACTAGATTTGTGCTCTCCCAGCAGCACTCCATGGCCTGCCCTGAGTTTTCTGACTTTCCACCTAACCAAATCTTCCTTTAAATTTCTTATTATTTAGGGACTATGAACCCCAACTCTCATATTTGCAAGTAACATCAAGTCTGATTTATTTCAGGGGCACCTGGGTGGCTCAGTTGATTGAGTGTCAGACCCTTGATTTTGGTTCAGGTCATGATCTCTCAGTTTGTGAGATTGAGCCCCCCCTCAATCTCCATGCTGAGAGCATGGAGCCTCCTTGGGATTCTCTTTCTCTCCCTCTCTCTGCCTCTTGTCTGTTCTCTCTCTCTCTCTCTCTCTCTCTCTCTCTCTCTCAAGCTAAATAAACTCAAAAAAAAAAGACTAATTTATTTCGGGCGGTAAATGGGTGAGAGTCACTTGATGTGTTAACTTTCATCTTAACTAGGGCCTCTTAGAGGCCCTATAAATTAATACAGAGGATATAATTCCAATTCTAATTCCGTTAGACAGATTGTGGTGAGAGAATGGGGAATGGATTGATATTCCTGGTCTTACCGCCAAATTTATTTTTATGGAGATTCCACGCTCAACAAAAATCTTGTGGAAAACTGGCAGTCATGCAGAAACATCTATATTAATTGAAGTACAAACTAGAAATGAGAATTAAAGGTAACAAGATATCATAGGTAATAAAATATATTTTGTATATTGAATAGCATATGCCTGCCCCCCTATGATGGGTCGGTATTACTGTGTCACTCTTCATTCATTCATGAAACACTTCATGATCCAGGCACAGATAAATAAGGAAGAGCATAAAAAATTGTTAATTCATTAGTTTAAAGGTCACACTATTCTAAAAAGACATCCACAATTACAGTGGATTCCACAATGTGTTTACTTCTCTCTCAGGTCCAGAATAGGTAGACAGAGAGAAGAGGAAAAAATTTTCCTCCCATCTTATTAATCTACCTTCCCCCAAGATCTTGATCTTTTGACAGGCTCAAACTAGCCTTTGAGAAGCATAAACAATCACAATCCAGAAAAATTAACTTATATTTCAGGAGGAAATGACTCAGATCTTACATGCATTACATGCATTCATGTTCCATGGGCCTGAATTTAATCATATGGTTACATCCGGCTGCAGAGGAGAGTGGGAAATGTACATTCTAGCTGAGTGTGTGACCATCTGGCCAAAAAGATGGGAAGAATTGTTTTGTTTTGTTGTGTTTTTTAGCCTAAGTGGTAGTCTAGAATGGAGTGTTTTTCCATTTTCATTCGATTCTCCTATTGGCAGTGGGAGCTCCTGAAAGATTTTACACAGAGTAGTGCTATGAAGAACAAATTGGAGAGGGATATTACTCTAGGAGACCACTTGGAATACTTATACAGTAGTTCAAGGATCCGATGAATCTAGTCTTTAACCAAGGCAGTAGCCTATATTTATGGTTCACATAAATTGTATACTCAAATGCTAGGCACATTAAAACAGGAAAACATACATCCTAATTGGAGGGAAGGAGTGGTGCCCACTAAATATATTTCCATTCTCCCACCCTCTGTCTCAGAGAAGAAGACTCTGAACATTCTTCCCTTTGGACTAGATGTCGCTAATGACAGATGTCGTATTAACGCCTCCTCTTAGAACTTTGCACAACAACGTAAGTGTTCATCTCTCCTGTTTGCAAAAATCTGGTGAGAATAATAGAGCACTGACCTCATTATACCTGCCATTACAGGGGGAACCTTAAAATATACATTTCTACAAGTTCCGCGTGTGATTCTTAACACTCAAGTTGATAAACACTATTAAATTATGAATATGTGGAGATAGTTATAACAATAGGCATTAATTTATTGATAGTATACTTTTAAAACAGACTTTAAGGTTTAAGGACCAATAGTAGAACAACGTTCTGTTATTGGTAACATGAGTATTGATGGGCGTCTTGATGTAGGACCCTTAGAATTTGGGATGATCAATAATTAGACTTGCTTAACGTGTGCTAGCCATCTTGAAATCTCATGTTAATCATAACGATATTCCACATAATTTCTGTTAATTAATGGGAACCTTCTCTTAGTTTCCTCAGAGACTCAAAATTTCTTTACAAACTCTGCTTATCATTGCCTTTCCCTTCCCTGTGTCACCTTACCCAGTATTCTGTGCCCTCTTCCTGCTCTATCCTAGTCAGCCTTTCCATTCTCTGTTAGGTATGGTTGTGGCCTAGCATAACCCACTTTATAACGGTTTTACAGTGGGCTTACTCTGCTACATCCCTCCTAGCACTATATAGATTTTACTTTTTCAACCCTATCCTGACCACTGGTCTGCAGTGCCCCGCCTGCCTTATGCTAGTTTACCGTGACATAATCCATCATGCCCTGCCTTGCCCTGCATCGTTCCAACGTACTCAACCCTTCCTTGTCCTAAGCATCTCTAGCCCACCCCACCTTTTCCTTGTCTCGCGAAAGAGAAAAGGTCCTGCTCAACCCCTCCTGACCTTTCCCAGACTTTCCTTACTCTGGCTGGAACCCACACTACATTCTCGAGTATGCACTACCCTGCCCTGCACAGCCTTTTTCTGTCCTGTGCGATACTTTCCTGCTCTGCTCTTCAATTCTTGTGTCTCTTCTAGTTCCTGGATAATGATACTTGTTTATCAAATAGGCCTTGAGGAAAGCTCTGATGCCTGTTATTCAACAGAAAGATGACGGCGGTGACCCAACATACTGCCAGTGTCCCGGCACGAAAAGAAAATCTCTGAATTTGGCGTTGGTATTTGTCAAAATTTAACAAAGCTCTTTGTTTTATTTTAGATTTAGAAACCGTCATAAGCTCTTTTTTATTTCATTCAAGCTTCATGTCAACAGCTCTAAATAATAGATAGCAATTTAGACAACTATTTCAGCAATCACAAGTTGCATTGAACTTTTACAGTATATGAAATGACCAAAAAAATCAGTTTTAGATAGAAATGAAGAAAGGAAGAAAAACCAGACTGGGATTTTATATATATATATATATTTCTGAAATATATATTCTGAAATATATATTGAAATGAAATGAAAATATATCTGAAATATATATATCTGAAATATATATATATATATATATATATATATATATATCTGAAATGAACAATTGGGACAATATATGAACTACCACTGGTTTTTATACTTTCCATATTTTATGGCTTTTCAAAACTATAGCATCTTTCACTAGCCTTGGTTTCAATAAAACTTAGATATTTACATTCCAGATGGATAAAGACAGGAACTGCAGTAAAGCAATTTGACAATAATAGAACTTTATTGAATGCCGAAAACATTCAATTACTCAACATTCAATTCAGTAAAGAGGCATTTGTCATATACAATTAAGAACACAAAATAGGCCAGATTACTCTCATTTTAATTTTTTTGTCAATTTCAATAGTCAGTAAATGCATTATGAATAATCTGTAGCTTTTGGCTTATCATCTGAGAGACAGCTATTTATAACAGAGAAACTGAACACGTCAAGTGATTTTAGGGCCACGAATTTGTTTATAATTTTTCGTTAATAAAAGCTGGTTCCTCTTTTCAAGGATGTAGTAGGTTGAATGGTGGCCCAAAAAGGCATTATTAGGTTTTAACTCCTGAAGCATATAAATGTTACCTTATTTACAAAAAGGTTTTTGGAGATATGATTAAGTTAAGAATTTTGAGATAAGGAGATTATTGAGGTGGACCCTGAATGCCATCATCAGTGTCCTTAGAAGAGAAAGGTAGGGGGCGCCTGGGTGGCTCAGTCGGTTAAGCGGCCGACTTCAGCTCAGGTCATGATCTCGCGGTCTGTGAGGGCTGTGAGTTCGAGCCCCGCGTCAGGCTCTGTGCTGACAGCTCAGAGCCTGGAGCCTGTTTCAGATTCTGTGTCTCCCTCTCTCTGACCCTCCCCTGTTCATGCTCTGTCTCTCTCTGTCTCAAAAATAAATAAATGTTAAAAAAAAAAATTAAAAAAAAAATAAAAAAATAAAAAAAAAGAAGAGAAAGTTAGAATGAGATTCCATTGGAGTGCTATGGACAGAAGCAAAGGAATCCTGTCAGCCACCAGGAGTTGGAAGAAGCAAGGAACATATTCTACTCTAGATCCTTGAAAAGAGCATGGTTCTGCGGACACCTTAATTTTGGATTTCTGGTCTCCAGAGCTGTAGAGGATAAATCTTTGTTTATTCTTAAACGATCCACTCTTTGGGGTAATTTGTTATAGAAGCCACAAGAAACGAATACAGATTTTTGTACCGGGAAATGGGATGCTACTGTAACAAATACAAAAATCTAAAAGTGGTTTCGCCTCGAGTTATGGATAGAGGCTGGATGAAATTTGAGAAACACGGTAGAAAAAGCTTTGATGTCCTTGATAGCCTGTTGATAGGACCAAGGATTTCAAAGGTTCCGCCATTGAGGTCTCAGGAGGAAATCAGAAACATGGTAGAGAAAGCCTGCATCATCTTGGGGAATACACATATTACCTGTCATCATGCACAGGATGCTGGTAGAAATAGAAACATTAAGGGCATTTCTGGTGAAGGCTCGGAAAGAAATGGGGAACATGTCATCGGAAATCAGAGGAAAGATCACCTTTTTCAATATACTGCCAGAAAACGTCGCCGAATTGTCTCCTTCTCTTTTCTGAGCACGCAGCTTGTCTTGCGATGAGCGTGTGGCTTTCTGAATTCCCCAGGGTACACAGGTGCTTTCAAATGTCTTTATTTCCCAAAGCAATTCTCTCTCCAGAGTTTTCTGCCAGGCTGCAGGTGGCCAATTGTGTGCTCACACATAATCCATGGTCCCAGTTGGCTGAGGAATTTTCTTTAGGTTTACAATGTTTTTGAGCAACACTGCCATTCCCCCCCCCCCCCACTGCCCTGAGCGAGTTTTTAGTTAGGCAAAGAGATGGTACCTTTTGTCAGTCTATCAGGTAGCCCCGGGCAGACTAGAACAGATAAACACTGTAATTTGCAAGTAACATCTGCTAGGTTCCCTCCAGAGCCAGGTAAAAAGGGCGGACACTGCTGAACCCAGGAGAGGGTGCGGTAAGGACAAGTGAAAATGCCATAAAGCTTCCCTACCATTTTTAAGTCGCTTTTTTCTTGATTTAGCATTCACTTGTTTGCTGTAAACCTTTGTTTTCCAGATGTCTAACAAAATCGGCTCCGACAGTTCTTCCTTGCTTTTCAATGCTTTTGCAGAGAAATGAATGTTTGAAATTGCTACTCCACGGTCTTGCTGACCTCACTCCCATATGAACCTTTTCATACGTTACTGGATTTGATTTGCTGATGTTTTGTTGAAGATTTTGGATCTGTGCTCATAAGAGATAATGGCTTCTAGTTTTATTGCGATATCGTTGCCTTATTTTTGTGTCAGGATAACACTGACCTCCTAAAATGGAATGGGATTGTTCCTTCCTCTTTCATTATGTGTAAGGGTTAGTGAAGGTTTGATGTTAGATCTTTTTTAAATGGTTGGTATACTTCATCAAGAAAGCCCTCTGGAACTAGGCTTTTCGTTGTGGAATTTGGGGGGGGGGTGCTGGTTTATTCAATCTGTTTATTTCTTAGAGGTCCATTCTGATTTTCTATTCCTCTCGAGTCAGTTTTGATAGTCTGTGTTACTATCAGAATTGGACCTGCCCATGTAACCTATCTAGTATCTCCTCTCTCATTCTGGATTTTAATCATTTGGGTCTTCTCCTTTTTTTCTCTTGCTCTGTCCAGCTAAATGTTTATCAATTTGTTGATTGTTTTCAAAGGAAAGCAACTTTTGGTTGAGTTCATTAGTTTTCAATATTTTATGTATTTCCAGTCTAGTCATTACTATTTGTTTCTTCAGCTAGCTTTGGAGTTTGTTCTTCTTTCTTTTTCTAGTTTATTAAAAGTAAGAGAGGGGCGCCTGGGTGGCGCAGTCGGTTAAGCGTCCGACTTCAGCCAGGTCACGATCTCACGGTCCGTGAGTTCGAGCCCCGCGTCAGGCTCTGGGCTGATGGCTCGGAGCCTGGAGCCTGTTTCCGATTCTGTGTCTCCCTCTCTCTCTGTCCCTCCCCCGTTCATGCTCTGTCTCTCTCTGTCCCAAAAATAAATAAACGTTGAAAAAAAAAAAATTAAAAAAAAAAATAATAAAAGTAAGAGATTAGAATACTGAGTTTGAGATCTTTTTTAATATAATAAATTGCAGCAATCATTTTAGCTCTAAGCACAGCTCACTCTGCATCCCTTAAGCTTTGATATGTTGTGTTTTTGTTCTCTTTTATTTCAAAGTATTTTCTAATTTGTCCTGTAATTTCCTTACTGACTCATCGGTTATTTAGTAATGTGTTATTTAATTTCGGAGATTGCAGAATTTTCCAAACCTCTTTTGGGTGTTGATTTCAAATTTCAATCCATTGCGGTCAGAAAACATACTTCGTATGATTTCGCTCCTTTTATATTTATTGTGACTTATTTTGTGGCCTAATGTATACAGTTGATCCTTGAACAACATGGGTTTGAACTGCGCGAGTTCACTTTTCTGTGGATTTTGTGACAGCGCCATATTGTAAAAGCAGTTTCTCTTCCTTAGGATTTCCTTAATAACATTTTCTTTTCTCTGGCTTTCTTTATTCTAAGAATACAGTATATAATACATATAACATATAAAATGTGTGTCAATAGACTGTTTATATTATCTGTAACATATAAAATGTGTGTCAATAGACTGTTTATATTATCTATAAGGCTCCAGTAAACAGTAGGCTATTAGTAGCTAACATTTTGGGGAGTCAAAAGTTATTATGTGGATTTTTTTTATTGTGTGGGGGTTTGGTATGCATAATTTCTGTGTTGTTCAAGGATTAACTGTAGTCAGTTTTGGCGAATGTGTTCCCAAATCTGCATTAGCTTTCTGTTGCTGCTGTAAAAAATTTCACAAATGAATGGGTTTAAAATAACCAATTCTTTGAATTACACTTCCATACTTCAGAAGCCTAAGTGGGTCTCGTTGAGCTAACTTCAAGAGGTCTACATAGCTGTGTTCCTTTATGCAGGCTCTAAAAGAGAACCTGTTCCCTTGCCTTTTCAGTTTCTGGAAACCACCTGCATTCTTTTTTGGCTCATGCCCATTGCACCTTCAAAGACAGCGATGGGGGGTGCCTGGATGGCTCAGTCGGTTAAGTGTTCGACTTCAGCTCAGGTCATGATCTCACAGTTCGTGAGTTCAAGCCCCACGTTGGGCTCTGACAGCTCAGAGCCTGGAGCCTGCTTCGGATTCTGTCTCTCTCTCTCTCTCTCTCTCTCTGCCCCTCCCCCACTCATGTTCTGTCTTTCTCAAAAATAAATAAACATTAAAAAATTTTTTTAAAAAAGCAGTGGTCATCTGCTTCCTTCTTGAATCACATGACTCTTTCTTTTCCTCAGATTGGATAATCTCAATTGAGCTAGCTTCAGTTTTGCTGATTTTTTCTTCTGTTTCTTCCCATCTGCTGCTGAGCTCCTCTAGTGAATTTTTCCTTCAGATTATTTTATTTTTTCAACTTCAGAACTGCTATGTGTTTCTATTAAGAAGTATTTTTATATCCCTTTGTTTGTATTCTCTATTTGGTGACATTATTCTCATATTTTTAGTTTTTTAGGCATGATTTCTTTGTAGTTCACTGAACATTTTAAAAATAGCCATTTCAGGGGCACCTGGGTGGCTCAGTCGGTTAAGCGTCCGACTTCGGGTCCGGTCATGATCTTGCGGTCCGTGAGTTCAAGCCCCACGTCAGGCTCTGTGCTGACAGCTCGGAGCCTGGAGCCTGCTTCGGATTCTGTGTCTCCCTCTCTCTCTGACCCTCCCCCATCCATGCTCTGTCTCTCTCTGTCTCAAACATAAATAAACGTTAAATAAAAAATAGCCATTTCAAAGTTTCGGTTAGAAAGTCTAACGTTGGAGCTTCCTCAGGGATAGTTCATACTGACTGTTTCTTTTCCTATGTATCAGCCATACATTCTTTTTTTTTTTTTTTTTTTTTTTTTTTTTTGCATCTGTTGCAATTTTTATTAAAACCTGGAAGTTTTAGATATCATGCAGGACATCTTCCAATCAGATCCTTCTCCAAACCCTTGCCAGTATTTGGTAGTGTCCATGTTCTGGATTTTGGTCATTCTAATAAGTGAGTACTGGTATCTTGGTTTTATTTTAGTGGAGTTTCTAAACTACTGTAGTAAAGCCTGTATTGTTTGTTATGTGTCACCACTGACCTCTCTGCCCAGGATGCTTCATGGGCAGCTAATGAGTATGCAAAGATTTCCTTAGATATCCGGAACCAATAAATCTCCTTGTTTTTGTAGCAGGGTTCTGTGTGGGTATGTGTGCATGCTAGGATATGTCTTAAACACCCAGCCCAGCAGTTTACAACTCCACCTTGGCTTTTACTTCCCCCTTGCTTAAAGTCTTAAGGTTAGGGAGAGGTGAGAGCTGAGGGCCTTCTCAGATGTTTCCTGGACATGTGCGTAGCCCTAGGTCTGTTCGGTGCTATACGCGGGGCCTTCTGGATGAAAGAGAAAGGTAAAGAAGGGAGGCATAAAGGTTGGGTAAAAGCATCCTAGCCTGAACCGTGGTTCAAAGAGACTTCTCCAAGGTCACTGGGGAGTCCCTGAGCCAAAGTCTCCCATCAGAGCCGTTCTGAATGTCTCAGAAGTAGACCTGTCTTAGCATCTCTGTTGTGCTCAATTATTCACTGGCTGGGAGTACCTGGTAAGAAGAATGGCCTCTGAGCAGAGCAAACACGGTGATAGATTTTGAAAGTGCTGCAGCCGGGCTGCAGGGCCTTTACACTCCCTACCGTCTACCATCAGAGATACGAAAAGGACCTTTTCGTGCCATTATGCTTGGCAACATCAATTTCTTTATATATTTGTAGGTCAATTCGGCAATAGTTTTCCAATTTGTCATGCTTGTTCAAATTTGAACAAACATGCTTGTTCCCTTTCACATCTGATTCTATCCCTAGGAATTTATCCTACTGTTATACTCAACAAACTTGCATCATCATTTTTCATTGTTAGAAATTAGAATCAATTTAAAGGTTCATTAAGAGAGGGAAAGGGAAAATAGCCTACAGCAATTAAAGAGAATGTTAAATAGGATATTGTCGAAATACCTGTATTAAAGAAGCCATAAAAAGGGAAGAAAACTGGGGCACTTGGGTGGCTCAGTCGGTTAAGCATCCGACTTCGGCTCAGGTCATGATCTCGTGGTTCACAAGTTCGAGCCCCATGTTGAGCTCTGTGATGACAGCACAGAGTCTGGAACCTGCTTCTTGGATTCTGTGTCTCCCTCTCTCTCTGCCCTTTCCTGTTTGTACTCTGTCTCAGTCTGTCTCTCTCTCTCTCTCTCTCAAAAATAAATAAAACATTAAAAAAATTTTTAAAGGGAAGAAAACGAAGTGGATGGAATGAAAGTATCTTCCTGAATAATAGGTGAATTTTCAGCTCCAAAATTTTATGGCATAGGAGAGAACTTTATAATTCTTCTCTCATATGATGAGACCTTTCACAATTACTTTATTTTAACCAACTACTTGAGGAAGATACATTAGTATAAAATAATCCCTATTAAGGCTAGTTTTGGATATCGGTAGAAATCACCAGTTACAATTGATAAGAAAAAAGAAGACAATGAAAAATCAATACTAAATTATAACTGATTGTGCATAGAGGAGATGACATCACAACTGGAGATTTTAGGTCCCATTGTAAACAAGCCTTTTAAAGACTACTTTAAAAGCAAATATATAGGGGCACTTGGGTGGCTCAGTCAGTTAAGTGTCCGACTTCAGCTCAGGTCATGATCTCCCAGTTTGTGAGTTCGAGCCCTGCATTGGGCTCTGTGCTGACAGCTCAGAGCCTGGAGCCTGCTTCGGATTCTGTGTCTCCCTCTCTCTCTGCCCCTCCCCTGCTCATGCTCTCTTTCTGTCTCTCTCTCAAAAATAAATAAACGTAATAAAAATAAATAAAAAATTAAAATAAAAGCAAATATATAAGTGGTTATATCATAAAATGATGAAAACAGATACCTACTTATGATTTAGAATACATTTCTCATGACAGCATTATATGTAGATTTAAAAAGTTTTTTCTCTAAAATATCTTAGAAATAAATATGTTGTACTTTGGAAAACTGGGTCAGATCACTCAAGGAGAAACTTTAGTGATGATAAAAACCGGTGTTCAATTTTCAAGGAGAGTGTGAATAAAACTGTTTCATGAAACATGAGACAGTGAATATAGCATTACTAAATGTGTGGTTTTAAGTATATATGTGTGATTAATTTATTAAGTATTTTCAAAATCAATATTATAAGTAGATATTTGCTTATGTAGCTTCTATTTCAACAATTTTCTGTATTCAATTTAGCCACAGATTCCTTTTCAAAATTTTGTTTCTCCTTGAGAAAATAGAAAAAGTCTCTATATTCAAAATTATCTTCTAAATGAGCATCTTTGTAGAATTCTCGAGCCTTGCAGAAAATCTGCTTCATTTCTCATAGGGAGACGTTGAAGGGCTTATTTTTTATTGTTGAAATCGTTTACATTCATTTTCTATCACTGCCAAACAAATTATCATGAATTTAGTGGTTTAAAATGATCTCTGTAGCACTGGGTGTTATATGGATGGAATGAATCATTGGATTGTACTCCTGAAATCATTATTGAACTGTATGCTAATTAACTTGGATGTAAATTTAAGTAAGTAAGTACATACATACATACATAAAATAGAAGCCCCTGGGTGGCTCAGTCAGTTAAGAGTCCAACTTTGGGTGAGGTCATGATCTTGCAGTCCATGAGTTCGAGGTCTGCGTTGGGCTCTGTGCTGACAGCTCGGATCCTGGAGCCTGCTTTCGATTCTGTGCCTCCCTCTCTCTCTGCCCCTCCCCTACTCTCTCTCTCTCTCTCTCTCTCTCTCAAAAACAAACATTTAAAAAAATTGAATGAATGAATAAATAAATAAATAAATAAATAAGTAAATAAAATAAAACGATCCCTGTAGATCCTAAATCCAACATGGATCTCCCCGGGCTAAAATCAAGGCATCAGCAGAACTGCATTATTTCCTGAAGACTCTGGGGGACAATTTGTTTCTTGGTCTTTTCTAGCCTCTAAGAGCTATCCACATTCCTTGGTTCATGGTCCTCCTCCTCCTCCACCTTCAAAGCTAGCAACAGCAGATTTAGTTGTTCTCATGTTACTATGTCATGGATCCTCTGCAGCTGGGAATGATTCTCCACTTTTAAGGACTCATAAGATTAGATTGGACAGTCCATGATAATCCAGAATAATCGCCCCATTGCAAGGTCCTTAACCTTCTCACAATTTTAAAGTTCCTTTTGTCACACAAAGTAATATATTAACAGGTTCTGCAGATTAGAACATGGAGATTTTGGAGGGGTGGGCATTATTCTTTCTTCCACATTATAACTTAAAGAATAAAACTTAAGGGTGCCTGGGTGGCTCGGTCCGTAAGCATCTGACTTCGGCTCAGGTCGTCACGATCTCAAGGTTTGTGAGTTCGAGTCCCACAATGGGTGAGCTCGAGCCCCGCTTCAGGTGAGCCCTGCTTCTCTCTCTCTCTCTCTCTCTCTCTCTGCCCCTTGTGGGATTCTGTGTCTCCCACACTCCCTTGTGCCCTCTCCTTCTCTCTCTCTCTCTCTCACACACACACACACAAAGAATAAAACTTAATGATCAATTAACGTAATCTCAGACTCATGTCAATAGAACACGATGTATCAACAAATCTGTGCCATTGGGTTGAGTGCTATAAAGTAAAATATAAAGAAGTGTGAAGGAGGCCCACCTTGAAAAGCATACTATATTGATGGCTCGTCAGGAACATTCATGAAAATGCAATTAACAATAAAATGCCTGCATGCTTTAAAATTCAGTTGTTCAACAGGATTTCTTGAGTACCTGCTATGTTGTTCTATGCTCTGATAATACTGTTGGAGTGCACAGCCTAATGTCTACCTTCACGAAGCTGATTTTCAAGTGGGGAAAATAATAAATAAGAAAAGAGACTGATAGGGGCGCCTGGGTGGCTCAGTCGGTTGAGCGTCAGATTTCAGCTCAGGTCACGATCTTGCGGTCCATGAGTTCGAGCCCCGCGTCAGGCTCTGGGCTGATGGCCCAGAGCCTGGAGCCTGCTTCCGATTCTGTGTCTCCCTCTCTCTCTGCCCCTCCCCCGTTCATGCTCTGTCTCTCTCTGTCTCAAAAATAAATAAATGTTAAAAAAAATTTTAAAAAGAAAAGAGACTGATAGATATACTGTAATATCAAGCAGTGATAAAATGGTATGGAGGAAAATAAAGCAAGTGAAGGGGATAAAAAGGAGTGGAATAGCTATTCTGAAAACCATAGCCCTCTGTGAAAGCTGAATGAATAAACGGTACTGAGAGATGTTTACTTGGCTAGAGTAATCTTGAAGTCTTCATGTTTTTTTAAATATTTATTTATTTTTGAGAGACAGAGAGTACAAGCTGGGGAGGGGCAGAAAGACACGAAGACACAAAATCCAAAGCAGGCTCCAGGCTCTGAGCTGTCAGCAGAGAGCCCAATGTGGGGCTTGGACTATGAGATCATGACCTGAGCCAAAGTCGGATGCTTAACCGACTGAGCCACCCAAGTTCCCCGAAGTCTTCATGCATGACAAATGGAATATATGTCTTAGGAGGATAAGTAAAGTTAACAAATGGACAGACCAGTATTTCTCCTTTTGTTCCATGGATCACCCTCACCAGAATCCACAAAAGTAATTCTGTGGATTACTTTTGGGGCTAAAAAGTGCCCCCTATGGGCCTGCTGAGTTAGAATCTCTGTGGATGAAAGCCTAGGAATGTATCAGGTGATTATTAACCTATACTGAATCATGGGGGAAAAAAAATACCAAGATACAGTCTTAAAATATTAAAATTCAAAAGAGAACTATACTGTCCCTTCCCTGTAGCAACATATAGCTCATGTTGTGCTTGGGGACGTAATGAGTAGACTAAACTGGTGAAACAAATAGTTGAAACTGGAAGGATGCTTGCCACCGCGTTAAGGAATTTAATCTCTTTATAGAATGATGAACCATCAAGTATTAATGAGCAAGCAATTAACATTAGAAAGCAATATTTTAGGACTGTTAGCAATATTTAGGACTATTATCACTTGCATCACCGCACAGGATGGTCTGGAGGTAAGGATGTCAATAACAAGGAAAGGTATGATAAATCAATGGTAGTATTACAGGCATGAGGCATTAAGCATCAGCGTCAGGTCAATTTCAGTAATAATCAAGACGGAAGAACAGAGGGGACATTATGAGTCAAGTAGAAATGGGGCTCTGTGACTGCATTGATTGTGTGAATGAAGGAAATGTCAGAAATGACTCAGATTTTGAACCTAGATAACTGACGAAATGGATTTGATGATCATTATGGAACACCATTAGTTAGCTTGATGGGGACAATACTCATAAATGATTGTAGAAAAGTGTAGGAGGGAAAAGCTATTACTTGTTCCTGCAATTTTTCTAAATTTGCCAGTAAGCCAAGAAAAATGATTAGAGCCTACTCTTGTACTTCTACTCAAGTTAGCCACATGAAATAACACCTTGCACTTAGGAATCAATGTGTAAAAAAAAAAACTTTTAATATTAAAGAAAGTTGAAAGTAGTCCTTTTCAGCAACCATTAGTAATTTATTGGCTAAGGAGGGAGGAGAATTTAATTATACCTTTATGATTGTCAATATTACTAACATTCTGGAGAAAATGTATACTCCTTCATGTGTGGTTCTTCATTTATAGCACATATGATTAAACATAATAATACACTAAGCAATAATTACTATCGTTTGCTAAATTATAAGCCTTTCAATTACCTAGTGATCCATGTAGAACAAATCTCGTTTTTTTTTAAAAAAGAAAACAACTTACTTTTTAAGGCTGAAGTACACGTTTCTCTAAACCAAGATGTGGCAGGATAGGCACAAAAATAAGGAACAGGCAATTTGGGATTAGAGTCACCCATGCATTTTAAATTAAATTGACTGTGGATGTGGGGCGCCTGGGTGGCGCAGTCGGTTAAGCGTCCGACTTCAGCCAGGTCACGATCTCGCGGTCCGTGAGTTCGAGCCCCGCGTCAGGCTCTGGGCTGATGGCTCGGAGCCTGGAGCCTGTTTCCGATTCTGTGTCTCCCTCTCTCTGTGCCCCTCCCCCGTTCATGCTCTGTCTCTCTCTGTCCCAAAAAAAATAAATAAAAAACGTTGAAAAAAAAAATTAAAAAAAAATAAAATAAAATAAATTGACTGTGGATGTGAATAATATGTGCCCTAACCTCTCTCTCTCTCCCTCTCTCTCTCCTACTCTTTCTTTCTCTCACCCTCTCTCCACACACATACACAGGGGTGTGCATATACATGTATAATTTAAAATTTTGTTCACTACATTACATGCCTGTGGAATTATCTATGCATATCAAAAAGCATTTGGCAATATGTTTTTACTACTCTAGAAACATATCTGTTTTCATGCCGTCTTCTCTACAAAATCTACTGTCTCTGCTTTATTTGAAAGACAAATCATGAGTCTCTCTTCCCTTAATTTTCGACTTGAAGAGAAACAGCAAGCAACTCTAAGAATCAAAGACCCTCCCTTACTTTTTCTGAAGCCAAGCCTTTAGAGAGACTCAACTGGGTATTTTTGAGTATTCACGTGACTACTTTGTCTTCTCATGTGTAGATATTTAATAGATATAAGGGGGGATGGGTTTGGCATCCATTAATGGCTCAGTATTCCTTATCAGAACAAACCTTGTAAAGATAACGCTACTCTGGATGCAATGTTTAAAAAAATATTTGAACGCATTGGATTATGACCAAACGCAAGCAGCAACTGGAAAAATTTGACTATAGGAAGAAAGTTAAAATACTAGTGGGGTTTATTTTCTTTTAATGTCCTTTAGCCTGAAGACAGGCCCTAGTCACTGCCAGCTTTGTGGATAATACTGTGACGGAAAGTTTGTAGTGTTAACTGCCTAGAAAAACCAGAGGAGGGAGTTCTGGGGAACCACAGCCACTGAAAAGTGAAGAGAAAAATGGCAGAAGATAGAGCCTCGGAGCGAGATGCCCAAATACTATGAATAGTCTATGACCAAATTTCTGGCTGATCCCTGAATGATGTATGAATGAGACAGACCACAACCAGTAAAACGAAACGAAAGGAAATGGATTGAGATCTCAGCTGTTATCCACCACACGGAGACATTGCTCACATTATGAGTTCAACTACTGTCTTAAAAAATGCTACTCTTTTGAAAAATATTACAAAACAAAAGCCAGAATCTCTGCAAGATAAGCTCTACAGCTTTAAATAAAAAAATACTCAAAATATGAATAACTGGAGAAATGACTGATTCAAACAGAAAGAAAGTCCGTGGAGACCAACCTCAAGATTTTATGACTATTTTATTACTCTGAAGACTCAAGACTTTATTTTATTTTGTTTTCTTAATTTTTTTTTTTTACATTTTGTATGCTTTTTTTTTTTAATTTGCTCCAGCTAGGATTTTAACTGTCACTTTCCCACACTCTGGATTATTTCTGACCCCATCACAAGGAGCCCTTGAATCAGCTAATGTAAAAAGTTGGAAATGAAGACCCTTACCCTGCCATCTTGCCAATGGAGTCTCCTTTCTGAAAAAAACCAAAAGGTTATTGTGTGAGCCTAGATGAATCCCACTCTCAGATTTCCACAGTCCAACCACCTCATCTCAGCCCCTTTTAGGCAGGGAGAAGAGAATATGGTTCCCCAATTCTCTTCCTTCACCTTGTTAAACAACAAGGGGAAAGCCTGCCATGGTAACGATTCACCTTAATTCATCTTTAAGCTGCCTCCCTTCTCCATCCTCATAAAAACCCAAGATTTTATAATTATGATCAGGGCTGTAAAGAAATTATGCTTGTTGGGGCGCCTGGGTGGCTCAGTCGGTTAAGCGTCCGACTTCGGCTCAGGTCATGATCTCACCGCTTGTGAGTTCGAGCCCCGCGTCGGGCTCTGTGCTGACTGCTCAGAGCCTGGAGCCTGTTTCAGATTCTGTGTCTCCCTCTCTCTCTGCCCCTCCCCCGCTCATGCTCTGTCTCTCTCTGTCTCAAAAATAAATAAACGTTAAAAAAAATTAAAAAAAAAAAGAAATTATGCTTGTTACGAATTACTAGAAATCTCAACAGAAAAATAGAACCTATAAAATAAAAGGGAACTTGTAGTATTAAAAAAAATACAATCTCGTAACATAAATTGTTGAATAGGCTTAACAGCAGAATGGAAATGCTAGAAAAAAAAGTCAGTAAATTTGCAGGTAGATCAATAGAAATTAGCCCATCTGCCACAGGAATTAGACGACATAAAGAAATAGAAGGTATCCAAATTCGTAAAGAAGAAGTAAAACTCTCACTATTTGCAGATATCATGGTAGTATATGTAGAAAACCCTAAAGACTCTACCAAAAAACTGCCAGAACTGATAAATGAATTCAGTAAAGCCACAGGATACAAAATGAGTATACAGAAATGTGTTGCATTCCTATATCTAATAATGAAGCAGCAGAAAGTGAAATTAGCAAAACAGTCCCATTTACAATTGCACTGACAATAATAAAATACCTAGGAATAAAACTAACTAAAGAGGCAAAACACCTATATTCTGAAAACTGTAAAATACTAGTGAAAGAAATTCGAGATAAAGCAAACAAATAGAAAGACATTCCATGCTCAGAGCTTGGAAGAACAAATAGTGTTAAAATGCCCATCGTGCACAAAGCAGTCTACAGATTTAATGCACTCCCTATCAAAATACAAACAGCATGTTTAACAGAAATAGAACAAACAATTCTAAAATTTGTATGGAACCACAAAAGACCTTGACTAGCCAAAGCAATCCTGAAAAACAACTCGCAACTTTACTGATGACTGGAGTCATTACAATCCCGGATTTCAAGTTATATTATAGAGCAGTAGTAATTAAAACAGTATGGTACTGGAATAAAAATGGGCACATGGACCAGTGGAATAGAACAGAAAACCCAGAAAAAAACCCCCACAATTATATGGTCAAAAGGAATGCATATGGAAAAGTAATGCATTAAATCAGGGAAAATTATTTAATAAACAGCGACATAGCAGAACAAACACTGAAAGTCAGTAGATAGTAGAAGAATGTGTTAAGTGCTGGAAAAAATCTAAAATGTGATATTATACTTTGTTAATGAAGGCCAAACAAATTCATTTTCAGAAAGAGGTAAAAGATCTGTATGCCGAAAACTATAGAAATCGTCTGCAAGAAATTGAAGAAGACACAAAGACATGGAAAAACATTCCATGCTCCTGGAGAGGAAAAACAAATATTGTTAAAATGTCAATACCACCCAAAGCAATCTACCCTTTCAATGTCATCCCTGTCAAAACAACACCAGTATTCTTCACAGAGCTAAAACAAACAGTTTTAAAATATGTATAATATAAAAACGGGGAGGGGGACAAAACATAAGAAACCCTTAAATAGGGAGAACAGAGGGTTACTGAAGGGGTTGTGGGAGGGGGGATGGGCTAAATGGGTAAGGGGCATTAAGGAATCTACTCCTGAAATCATTGTTGCACTATATGCTAACTAATTTGGATGTAAATTAAAAAAATAAAATAAATATGTATGGAACCAGAAAAGACCACAAATAACCAAGGTAATATTGAAAAAGAGAACCAGGGGCGCCTGGGTGGCTCAGTCGGTTAAAGCGTCCGACTTCAGCTCAGGTCACGATCTCGCGGTCCACGAGTTCGAGCCCCGCGTCGGGCTCTGGGCTGATGGCTCAGAGCCTGGAGCCTGCTTTGGGTTCTGTGTCTCCCTCTCTGTCTGCCCCTCCCCCATTCATGCTGTGTCTCTCTCTGTCTCAAAAATAAATAAAAACGTTAAAAAAAAAAATTTTTAAAGAAAAAGAGAACCAAAGCTGGAGTCATCACAATTCTGGACTTCAAGCGGTATTACAAAGCTGTAATCTTCAAGAAAGTTTGGTACTGGCACAAAAACAGACACAGATCAATGAAATAGAACAGAGAACCCGGAAATGAACCCACAAACATATGGCCAACTAATCTTTGACAAAGCAGGAAAGAATATCCAATGGAAAAATGACAGTCTCTTCAGCAAATGGTATTGGGAAAACTGGACAGCGACATGCAGAAGAATGAAACCGGACGACTTTCTTATATCATACACAACATAAATTGAAAAGGAATGAAACACTTAAATGTAAGACAGGAAGCCATCAAATCCTAGAGGACAAAACAGTCAATAATCTCTTTGACCTCAGCCGCAGCATCTTCTCCCGAGGCAAGGAAAACAAAAGCAAAAATGAACTATTGGGACCACATCAAGATAAAAAGCTTCTGCACAGCGAAGGAAATGATCAACAAAACCAAAAGGCAACCTACCGAATGGGAGAAGATATTTGCAAATGGCATATCAGATAAAGGGTTAGTATCCAAAATCTATAAAGAACTGATGAAACTCAACACCCAAAAAACAAATAATCCAGTAAGTAAATGGACAAAAGACATGAACAGACACCTTTCCAAAGAAGACATCCAGATGGCTAACAGACACATGAAAAGATGCTCAATATCACTCATCATCAGGGAAATACAAATCAAAACCACAAGGAGATATTACCTCACACCTGTCACAATGGCTAAAATGAACAACTCAGGAAACAACAGATGCTGGCAAAGATGCAAAGAGGATCTCTTTTGCACTACTGGTGGGAATGCAAAGTGGTGCAGCCACTCTGGAAAGCAGTATGGAGGTTCCTCAAAAAATTAAAAATAGAACTACCCTACGAACCAACAATTGCACTACTAGGTATTTATCCAAGGGATACAGGTGTGCTGTTTCGAAGGGGCACACGCACTGCAATGTTTATAGCAGCGCTATCTACAAGAGCCAAAGTATGGAAAGAGCCCAAATGTCCATCGATGGATGAATGGATAAAGAAGATGTGGTGTATATATATATATATATATATAATGGAGGATTACTCGGCAATCAAAAAGAATGAAATGTTGCCATTTGCAACCACGTGGATGGAACTAGAGGGTATTATGCTAAGCGAAATTAGAGAAAGACAAATATCATATGACTTCACTCATATGAGGACTTTAAGATACAAAACAGATGAACACAAGGGAAGGGAAGCAAAAATATTATAAAAACAGGGAGGGGGACAAAACAGAGACTCATAAATATGGAGAACAAACTGAGGATGGCTGGAGAGGCTGTGGGAGGGGTGATGGGCTAAATGGATAAGGGGCATTAAGGAATCTACTCCCAAAATCATTGTTGCACAATATGTTAACTAACTTGGATGTAAATTTAAAAATCAATTCATTAATTAAAAAAATTAAAAATAGAATTACCCTCCAACCCAGCAATTGCACTACTAGGTATTTATCCAAAGGATATAAAAATGCTATTTTGAAGGGACACGTGCACCCCAATGTTTATAGCAGCACTATCAACAATAGCCAAAGTATGGAAAGAGCCCAAGTGTCTGTCAACTGATAAATGGATAAAGAAGATGTGGTGTGTGTGTATATATATATATATATATATATATATATAATGGAACATTACTCGGTAATCAAAGAATTAAATCTTACCATTTGCAACAACGTGGATGAAACTAGAATGTATTATGCTAAGCAAAATTAGTCAGAGAAAGATAAATATCATATGTCACTCATATGTGGAATTTAAGAAACACATCTGATAAACATAGGGGAAGGGAAGGAAAAATAAGATAAAAACAGAGAAGGGGGCAAACCATAAGAGGCTTAAATCCGGAGAACAAACTGAGGGTGGCTGGAGGGGAGGTGGATGGGGGATGGGCTAGATGGGTGATGGGCATTGAGGACCGCACCTGTTGGGATGAGCCCTGGGTGTTGTATGTAAGTGATGAATCACTAAATTCCACTCCTGAAACCATTACCACACTATGTGTTAACTTCAATAGACTTTAAAAAAAGAGAAATAATTTGTTATTAACAGACTTCCATTATAAAAAAAAGTTACGTAGGAGATTTTTCAAAATTAAGAAAAATAATACCAAAAGAAAATGTGGAAGTTTATAATAAAAACTCAGCCGTAAATGATAAATTATGCCAAAACAAAACAACAAAAGGTAGTCTCTGTCATTTATATTTTAACCCAGAAGTGGTTTTTTCTCATATTTCTCATATTTTCTCTTCTCTGTAGATGTGGGAATAAATCATGATGCCAGTGAGTTTTGAAATAATGTTTGTCAAGTGTGAATATTTAATTTCCAAAGAAATTATGAAAGATGTATGTGTGTGCATGTAAACGAATGACTTTGATTTTAGATGCTTTTTAAATATCTTTGGTTTTCACTATTTTTGCAATGATTTGATTGAGAAATCTGGTTATAAAATGGGGAGTAAAATGAAATTCTCTACCTTGACCTTCTGGAAATCCCCCAAACGCAAAAGGAGAATGAGAAAAAGAAATACAAAAAAGAAAAAAAACAGTTTCTTGTTTGATTGCACTAAGGGATGTCTGGAACTCTGAATCACACCCTGTGAGGATGGGCTTCATACACATTTAAAGTTAAATAATGATGCACAAAGACACCAAGAAAAAAAAATGCCCTTTCCCATCTCCCAGACATGTGGCACATTCTGAGGAGCAAAACAACAATTTATTATCACAAGTGAATCGAAGCCATTACTTTAATAGTTTGAAATTGTGTTCTAGGGACATCTCAATATTACTTACCTTTTGGGGGACATCTTTCAGAAAGGGTTGAGGAAAATGATACAGAAGTGGTTCTTTGGAGCTCACTTTTAGTTCAAAGAGATTTAGTTATTTTTTTTTTCATTCCAATAAAAATGAAAATAAATTGTAAAAATCTGAACTCATTGACAAAAGTTTATACTACCTACAGATGGTGACGAAATGGGTCAACTGTCTCAAGTTATAGCAGTGTAAAGCATCATCTTATTAGAATACAATACAAAGAAGGTCCTTTAACCGCACCATCTATTCATTGATTTGCCAAAATAATCAATATTCTGTTTCCTCTATAAAGCATCCTAATTTTGTTTAAGTTTATTTCTTTTGAGAGAGAGAAAGAGAGAGTGTTTGCAGGGGAGAGGGAGTGCGAGAATTCCAAGCAGACTCCACACCACCAGCATGGAGCCTGATGCAGGGTTCAAACCTACAAACCATGAGATCATGACCTGAGCAGAATCAAGAGTCAGATGCTTAACCATCTGAGCCACCCGAGGGCCCCTCTCTATAAAGCATTCTAATTGATGTCCAGGACAGGCTAAATGCTGATAGTTGGCTATATTCTTAGTACTTTCACATTCTTTTCCTCCCACTATTCAAATTCTGTGCTTACGAAGAGTCTACCAAGGTTGTTCCAAAAGTTATTTATGCCAGTTTTATATGTTAATATATTAGGTGATTTAAGGAAATGCTATGTAAAGTGATGAAGTATAAATGCAAAAAAGAGCTGTTCTTTCTATGAAAACGAAGTTCAGTGCTTTGGAAACTACTATTAAAAGTGTGTCTGTGGGGCGCCTGGGTGGCTTGGTCGGTTAAGCGGCCGACTTCGGCTCAGGTCATGATCTCGCGGTCCGTGAGTTCGAGCCCCGCGTCGGGCCCTGTGCTGACAGCTCAGAGCCTGGAGCCTGTTTCGGATTCTGTGTCTCCCTCTCTCTGACCCTCCCCCATTCGTGCTCTGTCTCTCTGTCTCAAAAATAAACAAACGTTAAAAAAAATTAAAAAAAAATAAAAGTGTGTCTGTAACACAGAGCTCAATGGAACAGAACAGAAAACTCAGAAATGAACCCACAACTATATGGTCAATTATTCTTCAGTGAAGCAGAATAGAATATGCAATGGAAAAACAACAGTCTCTTCAACAAATGGTGTTGGGAGGACTGGACAGCTACGTGCAAAAGAATGAAACTGGACCACTTTTTTACACCATACACAAAAGCACATTCAAAATGGATGAAAGACCTAAACGCGAGACAAGAAACCATCAAAATCCTAGAGGAGAACACAGGCAATAACTTCTTTGACATCAGCCATAGCAACTTCTGACTAGATACGTCTCCTGATGCAAGGGAAACAAAAGCAAAAATAAACTATTGGGACTTCATCAAGATAAAAGTCTTCTCCATAGCAAAGGAAACAATTGGCAAAATTAAAAGGCAGCCTACTGAATGGTAGAAGGCATTTGCAAATGGCATACCTGATAAAGGGTTAGTATCCCAAACCTATAAAGAACTTATCAAACTCAACACCCCTAAAATACATAATCCAGTTAAAAAAATGGGCAGAAGACATGAGTAGACATTTTTCCAAAGAAGACAGACATCCAGATGGCTAACAGAATCCTGAAAATGTGCTCAATATCACTTGTCATCAGGGAAATACAAATCAAAACTACAATGACTACCTACAAAATAACTAACTACAAAAACTACCACCTCACACCTGTCAGAATGGCTAAAATTAACAACACAGGATACAAGTGTGGGCGAGGATGTGGAGAAAGGGGAACCTCTTACACCATTGGTGGGAATGCAAACTGGTGCAGCCGCTCTGGAAAACAGTATGGAGGTTCCTCAACGTGTTAAAAATAGAACTACCCCACAATCCAGCAATTGTACTACTAGGTATTTACCCAAAAGGTACAAAAATGACTCCAAGGGATACATGCCCCCTGATGTTTATCGCAGCACTGTCACCAATAGCCAAATTATGGAAAGAGCCCAAATGTACGTCGACTGACGAATGGATAAAGAAGTGGTATATAAACATACAATAGAGGGGCGCCTGGGTGGCGCAGTCGGTTAAGCGTCCGACTTCAGCCAGGTCACGATCTCGCGGTCCGTGAGTTCGAGCCCCGCGTCAGGCTCTGGGCTGTTGGCTCGGAGCCTGGAGCCTGTTTCCGATTCTGTGTCTCCCTCTCTCTCTGCCCCTCCCCCGTTCATGCTCTGTCTCTCTCTGTCCCAAAAATAAATAAAAAACGTTGAAAAAAAAAAAATTAAAAAAAAAACAAAACAAACAAAAAAAAAACATACAATAGAATATTACTCAGCCATCAAAAAAGAATGATGATGCCATGGATGGAGCTAGGGAGTATTATGACAAATGAAATAAATCAGTCAGAGAAAGACGTAATACCACATCATTTCACTCATATGTGGAATTTAAGGAACAAAACGAACACGGGGGGAGAAAAGGCAAACAAAAAAAGAGACTCGTAAGTCTATTAAGAAACTGATGGTTACTGGAGGGGAGGGGAGGGGGGTGGGTTAAACAGGTGATGGGGACTAAGGAGAACACTTCTTGTGAGGAGG
Organism: Neofelis nebulosa; assembly: GCF_028018385.1. Classification (NCBI taxonomy): domain Eukaryota; kingdom Metazoa; phylum Chordata; class Mammalia; order Carnivora; family Felidae; genus Neofelis; species Neofelis nebulosa. The sequence goes on from NC_080800.1 coordinate 93,607,513, forward strand.
ACCGGGTGTTGCATGTAAGGGATGAATCACTCAATTCTACACCTGAAACTAATACTGCACTCTGTTAATTAGCTGGAATTTAAATAAAAACTTGGAAAAAATAAAAATAGATATCTATGTAAGTAAAAAAAATGTGTGTCTCTAAACATTGCTTTTGAACTTGATGTGGACGAGACTGCAAATGTAGGCAAAATTCCATGAACGTTGAAAGGTTTTTGAACTCGGATTTCTTGCCAGTTCTTTAGGTCTTTAAGGAAACTCAAAAAAATTGTAGAAAAATGAATTATAGGGTATAGTTTACATCGGAAAGATAATGTGGAGTTCAGACTACTGACATTGTAGGGGGTATAGCTCAGGGGCAGAGCATTTGACCGCAGACTACTGATTTTGTATACTCAAAGCAAAGACCCTATGTAAAAAAGGGCAAATGTACATTTTATGTTTTAAACTTTTATGGCACATGTTCGTCATCTTTATGTTTCCACACTTTAGAACACTTAAAAAAAGTTGTACCACAATGTCACAGAACAACAACAAAACGGTTTATCTGTGCCCCTTGATGTGTGATTAGCCATGAAACATTCATTTTCTTTTCTTTTTTAATTTTTTTAATGTTTGTTTATTTTTGAGAGAGACAGTATGGGGGGGGGGGCAGAGAGAGAGGGAGACACAGAATCCGAAGCAGGATTCAGGCTCTGAGCTGCCAGCACAGAGCTTGGCTCAGGGCTCGAACTCGTGAACTGTGAGATCATGACTTGAGCCGAAGTCGGACACTTAACTGACTGAGCCACCCAGGCACCCCCACGAAACTTTCATTTTCAAACAGTCTTCTGGAGAATGGCTAGATACATATTTTTTTTTTTTGGTCTCTCCAATCAACAGGGGTTTAATAACATGAAATATATGCTTTCTAAAATGGAGAAGTCATGCGAATAAATATGGTGTTCAATTATCATTGTCCGACTCCATTGTTCCCCTATTAGCATTTCATTATTTTAAGTTAACTTGGCATGATGATAATAGTTAAAAGCCTATGTAGAAAGCTTCGTAATCATTTGAACAGTAGCTAGCATTTGTGGAGGCTTTACTACATGCCAGTCACCTTGCTAAGTGCTTCATGGGAATAAGCCCACTTAATTTGCACAGCTCTGAAACTAACTCCCAGTTATAAGACATGCTATCATCCAGTAGCCTATCATACCCACTTTTGTGTCAAATACGTATCATAATGAAGCATCTCGGTGCCTCGTTCCAAAGCGAGTAACGCAGCATAATATGAAAAGCCTGCTGCTTCTGAGAGGAAAACAGTGCAGAGTAATGAAAGCCCTTCGGTTTAAAACGTGGAGCAAATTCCAAAGATTAATCTCTTCTTTACTCAAGTGCATGGAGCAATCAAATTGACAACGAAAGGTAAAATTAAGGAAATGTGTTTCGCTGAAGGGTAATGATAGTTCCATGACCGATCCATCGAGTCATGTATTATTGTCACTGCTGATGTAATTCATTTTGACTTAAGAATATGTAATAAAGTTTACATCCTGTAAGAGATCATTTCCCCTAAAGTCACAACACATTACATTCACTGTATTAGTTTAATTTCTACGGAGATCCGGCTTTTCCCCAAAGAAACATTTAAAAGTACCCTTTACATTTTCCTGAACAAGGAAAGTCTTGGCCAGCCTTTCACATCCACTCTTATTTAAACTTAAAAAACAAAACAAAACAAAACAAAACCCAAAACTCTAAAAGGGTAGGTGCCTTATTCTTTCCAATGTACTGATACGCAGAGTGAGACTGGGAGAATATAGGATGCTTGCATCAGCACCCGTGATAAATGTGGAAATCTAACGAAACAGAATGTCGAATAGGACTTCTCTTATTGCCATGAGGTGGTCCACCAGAACCCCCAGCTGAAAACTCGTGGGGGAAAAAATGATACGAAGTCACTATCTTTTTCTAAAAGGAGCCTCCATCAAGAGGCCCCCGAATTAGGTCCAGATGTCACACTGAATGTGTCCCAACTCGTTCTTCCCATAGCCAGCCACCGCCCGCCTGCTTCACCCGGTATAATGAGAGAGCAGGAAGCTCGTGGGCTGTCGAGTGACTCCACTGCCTCCTAGTGGAGACGGCGTGCCATTTTCTTCTGGAAACCAAATAGTGTGGCATGCCAAGGAAACGCGTTCGTGACGTTTGGGATGCATGTGAAAAGAGTAGAGGGGCGTTGCATTCTTGGGCCAATTTGTTTTTCTTTTTCCGGCCTCTTTTGGCTAGTCAAGGCCCCTGCCATTCCTTATGAATCAGAAGATCAGCATTTCCCAAGATGAATCTCTTCTTTACTCAAGTGCATGGAACAATCGAATTGAAAACGAAAGAGAAAATTAAGGAAAGTGCTAGAAAGGGGCTGTTTGAATTTTGATAGGGGGGTGCACTGTATCTGAAGATCTCTTGCAGGAGTATTGCTATTTTAACTCTTCTTGCTCCAGTTCCATAAAATGTAGAGTAGATTGCTTATTTGAAATCTTTCCTTTCTAACGTAGGCATTAATTGCTGTAAATGTTTTGCTGAGCAACGCTTTCACTGCACCCCAGAAGTTTGGGTATGTTGTGTTTTCATTTTCACTCACGTCTAAATACTTTCTAATTTGCCTTGTGATTTTTTTTTAAGTTTATTTATCTTGAGAAAGAGAGAGAACGTGTGAGCAAGGGAGGAGCCGAGAGAGAGAGAGGGAGGGAGAGGATCCCAAGCAGGCTCCATGCCATCCGCACAGAGCCTGACACAGGGCTTGCGCTCAGGGACCCTGAGATCATGACCTGCGCCAAAATCAAGAATGGGATGCGTTGCGATTTTGTTGTTGTTGACCCGTTGGCTGTTGAATGTGTTGTTTAAGGGCCACGTGTTAGTGAAATTTACAGGGTTTTGTTATTGTTGTTATTGATTTCTATCTTCATTTCATTGGGGTCGAGAAGACATTTTGCATGATTTCAATAGTATAAAATGGACTGTGATTTCAATAGTATAAAATGTATGGGCCTGGAGGATTTTCTGTTTGCACTCGAGAAGGATGTGTGTTCTGTTATTTTGTGGGGGGGAGTGTTCTCCATATAGTTAGCTTAGTTTTGATTTTGTCCTCTGTATTCTTGGTGCTCTTCTGACTAGATAACCTATCGATTACTGAAAGTGGAGTATTGAAGTCTACAAGTATTATTTTAAAACTATTTCTCCCTTCAAGTCTGGCAGTGTTCCCTTCCTATATTGTGTGGCTCTGTTTTTAAAATACGTTTATTGTTATTGTTTATTGTTATTATATGTTATTGTTCTAAAATATGTTTAAAATATTGTTGTATCTCCTCATGAATTGACCCTTTTCTCAATGTGTAATATTTTTGTATCTTATCACAATATTTGACTTCAAGTCCATTTTTTTCTGATATTGATATAAATACCCATCTCTCTTTTAGTTGCCATTTGCTTGGAGCATCTTTTTTCCATCTTTTTGCTTTCAACATATTTCTGCCTTTTCATCTAGAGAGTGAGTCTCCTGGGGCGCCTGGGTGGCTCAGTCGATTAAACTTAAGCGTCTGACTCTCAATTTCAGCTCAGATCATGATCTCATGCTTAGTGAGTTTGAGCCCTGCATCAGGCTCCGTGCTGACAGTGCAGAGCTTCCTTGGGATTCTCTCTCTCTCACTCTCACTTTGCCCCTCCCCTGCTTGCAGGCACTCTCTCCCAAAATAAATAAATAAACTTAAAAAAATAAAGGGTCTCTTGTAGACAGCATATTATTGAATCATTCTGGTCATATCTGACTTTTGATTGGAGAGGTTAATTTACTTACACTCAAAATAATTACTGACAAAAAAGGACTTAATTACTTTCTTTTGGCTGTTTGTTTTCAAAATGTCTTCTACTTTTCTCCCCCCACTGACTCCATTACTGCCTTCTTTTGTGCTTCGTTGATTTTTGGAGTGACATGTTTCGATTCCCTTCCCTTCTGTTTATATTGGGCTAGGTCTTTTCTTAGTGGATACCATGGGAATTATAATTAACATGGTAAAGTTATAACAATCTACCTTGAATAGATACCCAATTACCTTCCATAACATACAAAAACTCTAGTCCTCTTCTCCTTGGGTTGGCCGCCTGCCCAGTCAGCTACACCTCTGCACACCCCACCTCTCCACTCTTGGGACCTCAGCCTTGCATCCAGGGCGTGTCCCCAACCCCCCCACCCAGAGGGGTGCTGGGCAGGACTCAGCCCCAGGTCTGTCCCCACCAGGGGTGTGACAGCAGCTGTTCCATGCACACACACCCTAGCCGTCCCCCCAGTACTCCTGCCTGGGGAAGAGGCTGTCAGCCAGGCTGCCCTGGTGGGCATGTTGTGTTCAGAAATAAATAGTCCCTCCTGGGGAGGGAGATTCTGGTCCTATGCAACTCCCTCCCTCTCCGTTCCATTGTCGCTTTTACAAGTTGCTTCTTCATATATTACATGACAAATAACTTAGATTTATACTTATTTTTATGCATTTGGCTTTTTAAAAATTAATTTATTTCAAGTTAGTTAACATATAGTGTAGTATTGGTTACAGGTATAGAATTTAGCGATTCATCCCTTACATATAACGCCCAGTGCTCATCACAGGTGCCCTCCTTAATGCCCACTGTCTTTTTAGCCCATCCTCCCACCCACCCCCCCTCCAGCAACCGTCAGTTTGTTCTCTATGTTCAAGAGGCCCTTATCATTTGCCTCCCTCTCTGTTTTTGTCTTATTTGTATGCATTTGTCCCTTAAATCATGTAGAAAATAAAATCTGTGGTTATAAGTTAAAAATACAATAATATTGGCTTTTTTTAAATTTTTTTTTCAACGTTTATTTATTTTTGAGACAGAGAGAGACAGAGCATGAACAAGGGAGGGGCAGAGAGAGAGGGAGACACAGAATCTGAAACAGGCTCCAGGCTCCGGGCGGTCAGCACAGAGCCCGACGCGGGGCTCGAACTCACGGGCCGTGAGATCATGACCTGAGCCGAAGTCGGACGCTCAACCGACCGAGCCACCCAGGCGCCCCAATATTGGCTTTTATATTACCCACGTAGTTATCTTCACTAGAGATGTTTACTTCATTGTATGCTTCTAGTTAACTTGTAGTGTCTGGTCATTTCAGCGTGGAGGACTGACTTTATCATTATGTGTGGGCAGTTCTCCTGGTAACAAGCTCTCTCAGCTGTTGTTTATCTGAGGATATCTTAATTGCTCCTTCGTTTTTGAAAGATAGTTTTACTGAATATAGAATTGAGTGACAGTTCCCACCCGCCCCCCCCCCCCATCATCTGCCCTCTGTGCTTTCTGATGAGAAATTAGCTGATAATCACATTGCAAATCGCTTGTATATGATTCTCTTTGATTGGATTTCAGCACATTGATTATAATATAGCCTAGTGCGGATCTCTTTTAGTTTATCCTTCTTGGGGCTTATTGATTACCTGGATAATTTCAGTGCTCCTATCTTCAAGGTCACTGATTTTTTTTTTTTTTTCTTCCCGCTCAAATTTGCTTGTGAACTCCTCCGGTGAAATTTTCCCTTCAGTTATTTCACTTTTCAGCTGCAGAATTTCTGTGTTTATAACTTCTATCTCTTTATTGATATCACAATTTTGTTCATAAGTAATTTTCCTCAATTCTTTTAATTCTTTGTTCGTGGTCTCCTTTGGCTTTGAGCATATTTAATAAGGCAGCAGGTTTAAAGTCTTTCTCTAAGTAAGTCCTATACTTGTGCTCAGGAACGGTTTCTGTCAGCTTATTATTATTTCTTCCTCTGGGTCATAATTTCCCATTTATTTGTATGCTTTGTGATTTTGTTGTTGTTGTTGAAAACTCAGCATTTCGATATTGTAATGTGAGGGGCGCCTGAGTGGCTCAGTCGGCTGAGCATCAGACTTCTGCTCAGGTCATGATCCCACAGTTTGTGGGTTCGAGCCCAGCGTCGGGCTCTGTGCTGACCCTGGAGCCTGCTTCGGATTTTGCCCCCCCCCCGCCCCTCCCCCACTCATGCTGTGTCTCTCTCTGTCTCTCAAAAATGAATAAACGTTAAAAAAAAATTTAAGTATTTTACTGTGATAACTCGGGGAATCAGATTCTCCCACTTCCCGAGACTTAGCTGTTCCTGATTGTTAAAAGGTTATGATCATCTATTTGGCTCGTTAGCTTTCCAGATTCTTTCTAGAAAGACTCTATGGCTTGTCATGTGTGGTCGCTAAAGCTTCTGTTCTTTTATCTTGTGTTCAGCTAGTGCTTTGATAAAAATGTCCTTCAACACAGGATTAGAAACAAACAAGAAGACGTGCATGCCAAATAGCGTGTCTCTTAGACTTTGCAGTGTCTCTGTTCTGGGTCTGTTTGTCACTGTGTCTTAGCCTTCATTTCCTGCTTGCCCTGCGCCTGGAGATCAGCCAGAGGGAAAAGCTTGGGCTTTTCTCATGTCTTTTCAGAGCATGCATCCTGTGCTAGGCATATGCATGTAGCTTTCTTAATTCCCTAGAGGAGCCTCACGTTTTTGAGCACCCTCATTTCCTAAAGAAAGTCTCGTCTTAGCTTTTCCTCCTAGGCTTTAGACAGTCTCTTGTATGTCTCAACCATAATTGTTTAGCTAGGCAGCTGCTGGCTTTGTATTCTCCTTACGAGATTTTCAAACAATACCTGATGCTTTTCCGCCCAGAGTGAGTTCCAAGTCGGGCAGGACAAAGAAGAATGCCTTGTTTTAGACTTCAGGTAGTCCTCCAACTGATCAAACTGATTAAAACACACAAGCACAGTAATTTATCAGTGTGATCTGTTCTACTCCCTTCAAAATAAGAGACCAGGGTCACACCATGGGAATGTAGTCTGTCATCACCGAGACTGTTTCTGAGCCAGGGAGGGTGTGGGACAAAGGCAAGTAAAACCTCCACAGAGCTTTCCCACCAGTTTTTTTCATATTTATTAATTTTTGAGAGAGAGAGAAACAGAGCGTGAGTGGGGGACAGGCAGAGAGAGAGGGAGACACAGCATCCGAAGCAGGCTCCAGGCTCCGAGCTGTCAGCACAGAGCCCGACGCGGGGCTCGAACCCACGAATTATGAGATCGTGACCTGAGCCGAAAGCGGACACTTAATCAACTGAGCCACCCAGGCACCCCTCCCACCATTTTTAAGTTGCCTTTTTCTTGATTCAGTGTTCACTTGGTTGCGGTAAACCCTTGACTATTTTCCAGGAATCTGGCAAAGTTGTTTCTGAAGACGTCTGCTTGTTTTTTAATATTTCTGTGGAAAGACAGACATTTGGAGAAAAACTTCTCTACCAGTTCACTTATGTGACTCCTGTGTTTTTTTTTTTTTATATAGTCTCTTTTTTTCTCATTATAACTCTTCTTTCCTTGCAGACTCCAATTATGTGTATTTGGAAGTAATGAGAGTATGTCAGTTATTGATAGGTGGCTACAAATCTCCAGCTATATTTGTGTATGTATCTATTACTTCCTTTATGCTGTTTGATATTGTACCATATTCTCTGTGACTCTGTTAAATTTTTATTTATTTATTTATGTATTTATTTATTTTATTATTTTAGAGAGAATGTGAGTGCAGGGAGGGGCAGAGGGGGAGAGAGAAAGAATCTGAAGCAGGTCCCAACCTGGGGCTCGATCCCGTGACCCTGGGATCCCGTGACCCTGGGATCATGACCTGAGCCAAAATCCAAAGTCAGATGCTGAAGCAACTGAGCTACCCAGGCACCTCTGTTATCTTTTTTTTTCAAGAAATCTTTATTGTTTTCCTTCTTTCTTTCTGAAGAAATTGCTATTGACCTGTATCCAGGTTCACTTTCTTCCTACCATCACCCATCTATTATTAAGCAAGAGAGTAAAATTTACAGTTCATGCATTCTGCATTGCTTTCCTAAAGTTTCCCTTGGATTCTTATGTATAGTTTTCATTTCTCTACTAAGCTTCCCTTTTACTCGTTGATACCATGTTTTTCCTTAATTATTTGACTCACATTTTCTTTAATATTTTGGACGTATTTTTAATGATCATTTTATTTATTTATTTATTTATTTATTTATTTACTGTCTACTAAAATCCAACATCTAGACCACCTTAGGGTTGATTTTTATTAACTGCTTTATTCTTGACAACAGGACGTGTTTTTGGTCTTATCGTCCAATGTTGCTTGCACCATAATAACCTTTGTGATTGTTGTGTTGGGTATACCCTGAGCACACCCTCCATCTTACAAAGTACCAAATAACTGTATAATCCCCATGAATTTCGGCAGGCTTGGTTTTGCACGTTTTCAAGGCAAGTTTGTAAAAAAAAAAAAAAACAAAAACAAAAACAAACCAAAACCCAAAGTATTCTCAAAACCCCGATAACACAGTAGAACTCAACCTCTAAACTCTTTTCACCTAGAATTTTCTAAGGCCTTGATTTTGAGCCTTGTTATTGTGATCCTTCACGAGATCTTACTCTAGAACAGGGCTCAGCAAACACACGGACCTGTTTTTCTCTACTAAGAATATTTTTTTTAATGTTTTTAGAGGGCTTTTTAAAAGAAGGCAAAACAAGAAGAAAAGCAGCAGAAGGAGAATGAGAAAGAGGAGTAAGAGAGCCTATATGGGCCTCCAAACCTAAAATATTTACTACCCAGACATCTACAGAAACATTTTGCCAATCCTTTGCTCGAGAACATGGTCCTTCCTCGTAAGGCACAGTCTTTGTGGATGTCTCAGTTGGATGCTATAGTTACCAGCATTAGTGCTAAGCAGAGAGCTCCTCTCTGGTATGCCAGAAATGCCAAGTTCTCCATCACTAAGTAACTCAGTAGGAACACAGCTCCGGTCGCGTCGCAGTCGCGATCCGACAGCAGCCACACTGTGTCTTATCATTCGCAGCCTGGCTCTCAGCCAGGGACCTGCAGGGGACGTTCGGGTAGACTCAGAGCCCCCTCTGCATAGCACCCTTGTCTCTGATAACCTGCTGCACAGAGTGCAGTTACCCTGAACTCTGATCTCTGTCTTTTATTTTTTTTTTATTTTTTATTTTTTTTTTTTTCTGATCTCTGTCTTTTAATTCAGCTGGACTGCTGGATTCTGCTTGGGTTCCAGCCCATACACGTACCTGGAACATAATGACCAGCAGAGAGGTGATAGTTATGTTAACCAACAACTCATTAAACTCTTAAAACAACATTATGAGTTAGGTATCATTCTCCCCATTTGGCGGATGGAGCAAATGAGGCTCAAAGAGTTTAAGCCACTTTCCGTAAGTCACAGAAAATGGTTCTTTTCATGAACACATATGAAATAAATATATGTGTGCGAAATATAAAAGGCAGTGCAGCAGATTTAATTGATATTGATGGAGGTGGGCCTTTCAGCTATACCTAAAATCATCTGCATGCTGATTAGTACCATTCTATAGACATTCCAAAACAGAAAAATTTTCAGAGTTTGAAACAGTGCCTATTAACCTTGGTAGCATTTAATTATGGACTAATCGCTGTAGTTGTTTGAGTACGCTAAATAAATGCTAAGTATCTATGTAAGTATAAAATCACATACAACCACATTGAATATTTAATAAAATGAAAGTTATGCAACAGTTCATTTTCAAAAAGCAGTCATGCTAATTGAATGACAGGCGAATAACAGAGTAAGAAAATATTTTAGCTCTATGAACAATCATTTTGAAAAGACAAAATGTGATAGTGAATGAGAATTGAAATGGTTTGCTACAGGGGCGCCTGGGCGTCTCAGTCCGTTAAGCGTCCGACTTCGGCTCAGGTCATGAGCAGCACCTGGTTCGTGGGTTCAAACCCCACGTCAGGCTCTGTGCTGACCGCTCAGAGCCTGGAGCCTGCTTCGGATCCTGTGTCTCCTTCTCTCTCTGCCGCTCCCCTGCTCTCACTCTGTCTCTCTCTCTCAAAAATAAATAACGATTAAATTATTTTAATTTTTTTAAAATGTTTATTTATTTTTGAGAGAGACAGAATGCGAGTGGGTTAGGGGCAGAGAGAGAGGGAGACACAGGATCCGAAGCAGGATCCAGGCTCTGAGCGGTCAGCACAGGCCCGACGCGGGGCTGGAACTCACGAGCTGTGAGATCATGACCTGAGCTGAAGTCAGACGCTCAACCGACTGAGCCACCCAGGTGCCCGCGATTAAAATTGTTTTAAAGGTACTACTACTCTTTTACCAAAGTTCAAGGTTTGGCATTCAGCTTGCTTTCATTATAGTAAGATCAAATTTATAAATAGCCAGGATCTTTTTGTGTGTGATTGCATGTGTAGACACATTTGGGATAGGGTGGGAGCGAGGAGGAGTTCAATCGCGGGGGTAAGAGTATAATGCTGTTGTGATTTAAATTAATTGTATCTTTAAAAAATAATTGGAGTCATTTAAGTAGTACTATATTTTAATTTAATTAAGTTGCTTCGAATCTCTGCTGGACCTAAAAGGACTTGCTTTAAAGTTGAAATAAAAGAAATGAGAGTTCGGTTTAACAGGGCCTTTAACAACCAAGAAATAAATCTGTCCTCAACACAACCCCTGAATCTCTCAATTAATTAGTTTTTAAAAATTAATTAGTTTTAATCTCTCTGGAATTACGGTGATCAAAATATAATGGTTTTCAAACATATAGTTCACTCTGGCATATACTCGGAAGGCGAGGAAACCTATAAATGTTGACATGAGATTTATGCTCTACAGATAGACCAGTTACATAGGGGAGGGAGGTAAAGTCGGGTTTATTACTGTTACCTGAGCTTTTAGTCATATTGCTAACTCCAGTGCTATTAATTTAGGTATAATGTCAGAAGGGACCAGAGGTGCCCTGAGATCTTTGACTTCTTGGGAATAAGGTTTATGTTCCAAAGGCCTATTATGTGCGGCCCTGTGGAGATTGTACAGGCTAATAGAGGAACAATAACTTGAGAAATCTAAGACCAGGTAATCTATGTGCTTGTACAGGCTCATTCTCATCAGAAAAAAAAGATTAATGTCATTTGTGCAGATTACATTTGTCACAGTCCCATCTACCTGGTCCAACTCTGCCAACGAAATTTCCACATGACACACACCGAACCGTGGGAAGGGGATTTTCTAGAGGCACCGAAGTTGCAATAGCCCCACACAGTGTGACCCCAAACCGTTTGAGAACCATCAGTGATCAGCAATTAGCTTGCCGATGACGGCAAGCGAATCATTTTTATGGCTTTGGAGATAAATCTCTAGGTTGGTTAATATAAAAATAATGGATTTCCCCAGATCTTCCCTATTCTCAGCCCTGCTTAAGTCAACATTTCTTTGAAAATTTGAAAAGAGCTATGTCTTCTTTCCGCAGAGAAATCTATACATGGACATATATAGCATTTTGTACACAATTTCAAGGCATTCGCATACTCCATTAAACCCATCATGGCACTGAAACACCACATTAAAAAGCCCTGCTTTAGAATTGTCAGTGGGAGGAAAGGGGAATTGAAAATGAAGACCCCACTGAAAGGGAAGTGTTTTGTTTTGTTTTTTTAAATGAGACAAGAAATTTTGCCAAGAGGTGGCGAATCTCTATCATACGTTATTTCTTTCCTCCCATGAAATTCCACAAAAACAATATAATTTTTATTCCTCTGGACCCAGGAACCAGGCTATGCTCTTACTATGTAATGATAAATGCCCAGGAGAAAACGAAGCGTGTTGTTGTGTAACGGGCCGTTAGGAGAAGCAGTCCATCATGGCGTCTGAGCATCTCTGCATATTCTCAGTGGGTATTGATCACTCTTTGCCTGGACCATTTCTTGAGGTTGTGTTTGCAAAGAAACGCTGAAGGATGGGGTATTAGCCCCTTCCCAAGAGCAAGTTTGCTACGCTTTTTGAATGTTCTAAGCTTCACATTACTCTCTTGTAACACAACCCACTAGATGGATACGCATCTATCATGGGCCCTGTGGGTTGCCCCAGTGGGACATGGGCCCATGGGGATACTACACAAACCAAGATGAAGCTCTCCTGACTCCTTTTGCTGTGACTGATAAAGTCCTTTGTCTCTCACCTAGAGAGTCAGCTAGTTAGCCTCCAAGCACGGTAAGTCAGGCTCTGCACGGTTTCTGACCCAAACTATGCCAACACTTGGTGGCCAAAAAGAATAGCCCTTTGTTACAGCTCATGGTTTTTCTGTGTTAGGAATTCCAGCAATGCTTGGCTGAGTGATTCATCTCTACATGTATCAACCAGGGTCACTCAGCGGCATTCAGCTGATGGCTGAGAAGGCTTGAAGGACCCAAGAAAAATTCATTCATTTGCCTGATGCCTCGGCAGTGACATCTGGAAGATTGAATTCTTCCGGGACTGTCTCCCGGTAGTCCCAGGGTCCCTGCACATGATTTCTCCAGCACAGTAGTCCCAGACCAGCAGATTTCTTATATGGTGGCTCCGGGTTTCAAGAATAAGTGCCCCCAGAGACCTAGGTAGAAGCTGCAGGAAATTTTACGGCCTAACCCCGAAAGTCCCAGAATTTCACTTCTGTCAACTTCTATTAGTCAAACCAGCTCAGTATTCATAGGAGGGGAATTAGGCCCTAAATCTCAGTGGGGGGACTGTTAAAAAATTGGTATTTATTTTTAAACTGCCACAGTAGGTACTCAGTAAGGATTACTTGTGGGTTTTTTTTCCCCCCAAACCTCTGAGCCTATCACTTGAGTTTCTAAATAGATTCTGGGTTCACCATTATAATAGGATTTTTGCTATATCCTTTGATGATAGATAGATAGCCAGACTGAAACTGTAAATGCATCTTATTTGTCAACTCTTTAAAAATAAGTTTTCTGCATCTAAAGCTCCTCAGCGTATTTTACTGGGGGCTTGGGGTTGGTACCACTAGTGTCTTTCATAGGCGTCATCTTGTTTTTATCAATTTGAGTCAGATCAAGGCATATTCCGTTTACACTGTTAATTGAGAGGAAATTGCCTATTGTTAATGAAATTTACATTTCATTTTGTTTAGAGTTTTAGCTGTCAAATAAAAGAGTTTTATCAAAATCCTCTCAATATTTAGAATTAAGTATGTAAGCATGGTGGGTAAGGCTTGGTAGTTGAAATGGAGTCTAGTTGTTTGGTTGTTTTCTTTTTCTTCTTCTGAAAATTAAATTTTACCGCATTTAAACTATTCAATTTGAAAATAATGCAATAAGTTATGATTTCATGAAGAATGATAGAACTAATGCATTTATTACCTTTGGGTTTATGATTAGGTGATAATGATTGTTTTGGGAGATATTCATTTATTTTCCTGACCTTTGACTGTATCTATACTCAATGGAAATTAATGGCACCATGTAGTGTGAAAGTATCTTAACCTTTTATTTTAAAATGTTTAAAGTTGTAAAGTGTTATTAAATGATTCAAAAATAATATTATTAGTGGTTCAATCAGGAAAGAGTGCCAAAAAGCTCAATCTGAAAACATTCCAAGGTCTGAAATACAACAACTGATAAAAACTTAAAAGAACTGAAAGAAATTCAAAAACAGTAAAGCATTAAGAGCTTAAAGGAAGAGTAAATACTTTTGAAATGATAGTGGTCTCAAAACACAAAAGTTAAAATAGCAAAAGAAAAATAAGTCTAAAATACTAGAAAGAAAAGGCAACAAAAAACACAGAGGCCCAATACTAAGAATGTTCCAAATATTAAAGAAAAAAAAAAAACTATTGTAGTACTACAGTACAACAAAATAAATATGAAAAAAAAAACTCACAAAATTCTAAAATCAGTTTCTTTATACTGGTGGGTTCAACCATTTACACTCGAGGCATGCTGTCTGCAGAATACACAGTTATTTACGCACATTTCGTGGTGCCCTGAATATCATTATGCCCATTTCTTTCTGTGTTCAACAAGGTTCATCAGAATGAAAGTCAATGTAGTTATAGGAAAAATCTAAATTCCTCTTTATGACAAAGAAGTCTTTGGTCATTTCATTCACTAGTTAAAAAAAAAAAAAAAAAAAAAAAAAAAACTAGTGTGCTTTCTGCCTGAAATATTGTTCCCAACACTGTTTTGCTAAGTTCCAGTCATCCTTCAGACCTCAGCAAAGAATCGCTTCCCCAAAGAGGAATTCCCTACTGGCAATCAATTAGAATTAGGTCCCTTCTATCATTCTTTTTCATGGCACTGGCTATCTCTCAGCACAATTTGTCACCAAATATACGTTCATTTTTTATTGTTCTTCCCCCCCTACCTCTAGATATCAGTAAACTCTTAGAAAGCAGGGACTTTGTCTTGTTCACCACCATATACTCCAGCTTCTTGAGCAATCCCTACCTAGGATATGATAGGTAGCCACTCAGTAAATGTTTGTTGAAGAAATGAAGACATGAATGGTTTCACACTACTCTTAATGCACCAGCATTTCAGCAGTTGGCAGCCGATATTGTTGGCCCGGAAACTTTTTAATCAATACTGCTAGCTTGGAAAATTTTGAAGGATCAAACCATGACCAAGATAGATTGAGCTAGAGGGTGCCAGGGCATCCTCTGATTCTGTTAGTAGATTGAGTCAGAGTGTAGCATCTTCTGTGTTCTAATTAGACACGACTGAAGGGGAGCGAGTCCCAAAGTAATTATTTCACTTATTCAAGTCAAGAAATATTTATTGTCTCTATGTACCCAGCACTGGAGATATGTTTCAGTTAAGATAGGCCAGGATTAGCCCAAACAAGGCCTTGTCTTATTGAAGGGGATGTATACCTGAAAAGAGAAGAGAACTGACTTATTTGTCAGGCAGCTTCAATGGCTACGACCATTCACCCTTCCGCTCAATAAATATTTGGCTCACTTTCCGGCTTGCGGGCAGATATACTCCCTCCCTCTCTGAGGAAGACAAACCAAAACGCTGGATTTTTTTTTTTTTCAAGGACGTAAGCACAAAGCCTAGGATCTCTGAATAACTGCCTACCTCAGAGCCTGAGAATGGTTGGGAAAATTCTAGAGACAAGTTATCGGCTCCTCACACATTCAGCACACTCTGGTGGGGCAAGGACAGGATAGTCTCAATTAGCACCACCGTTGGAAAGGGGAAGAATGACAGACGTATAAAAAGCAGTGAAGGTTTTTAGCAATTCTGAAATCCCAACGGTCAGTCGTTCCCTGTTGATAGCAAATCTCTGAATTAGGGGATGATTTAAACCTGGGGGGCGCCTAGATGGCTCAGTCAGAAGAGCATGCGACCCTTGATCTCAGGGTTGTGAGTTCGAGCCCCATGTCGGGTGTAGAGATTCCTTAAAAATAAAATCTCCGAAACAACAAACTAGAAAGAGGGAAGAGTTTCCTCAGAGCTACAGATCTTCATTCTCCCAGCTGGGATGGTCTCCCATTTCCATCATCCTCTTTGACTCCAAGGAAACCGGGCATTACGGAATATGTATGACTTCAGGCCTAGCAGCTTTTTCAGCTTACTTCTTACCCTTAGAAAGGTACAAGGGTTGCTTTAAATCTTAGGTAGACATTTATATTCCAGAGCCACGGTTTTCTTGGCAGGTACAAGTCTGAAAACATAGTAGATCTTAAACCATTTTATTGCAATCAACAACATGTTCTAAGAACCCACAGTTATTTTTCAAGATGTAATCTACAAAACAGATCTATTTGTTTGCCTTCTTTCCCCTTCCCTCTCTGTCTTCTCATAAAGACTGGAACCTTGAACCTATATCCCGTGGCTCATTTCGTAAAACTGAAAAGACTTACTGGGAATCCACACTCAAAGTCAGCTTGCCTTAATGCAATTTACTTAGGAGAAAGCATCTACTAAGTGGTAATTCCTCAACAGTTTTCTCAATCTTACCTTTTTTTTTTTTTAGTTGAAGGATTTTAAATTGAGAAGTAACTGTCTTTATTTCTTCAACCGTGAAAAGGATCTGAAATTCTGAACTCTGTCTCCTTACATCAGTTTTCAAATTGGCCAAATTGTCCTAAGCCAAACTCTTTCTTGTAACTCCTTCAATTTTCCAACATCCTTCTCTAGAAGTACAAGTGAATTAGGTGCATGATCTGTTTCCCCAGTTATCACAGTATAAGAGCACTGCTCCCATAATCTAGGTCACAATCTTTGTAGCTTCTAATAGTGGTTTCCCCTTTCAACCTCGGAACCAATGTCAGATAGTTTATGTGTTTGCAACAGCCTCCTTCTATCCAATGTCTTGGTTGTTTTTTTTTTTTTTTTTTTTTTTTTTTTTTTAGCTCTAGCGAAGTATATTTAACCCTTGAACAATACAGGGGTTAGGGGAGCCATCACCCACAAAGTCAAAAATCTCCATATAACTTTTGACTCCCCCAAATCTTATAGCCTACTATTGACCAGAAGCTATACTGATAGCATCAGTGGTCGATGAACACATGTTCTGTATATATATTTTATACTGTATTCTTATCACGTAAAGCAAAGAAAATGTTATCAAAAAAATCATAAGGAAGAGAAAATACATCTGCAGCATTGTACTGTAAAAGAACTACATATAAGTGGACCCGTGCAGTTCAACCTTGTGTTGATCAACCGTGTAATTGAAAAACAAACATTATATATATTTAGGGCGTACAACTTCATGTTTTGATACATATTTGCATGGTGAATTGATCACCACAATTCAGCTAACTAACATATCTATCACTTCCACATAGTTACTTTTTTTTCTTTTTTTCCTCTTTTTGTGGAAAGAGTACTTAAGATAAAACCCCTTAGAAAATGTCAACTATAGTATATAATACGGTAATATTAACTGTGGTCACCATGTTGTACATTACATCTTCAGGACTTATGCATTCTGTACAATTGAAACTCAGTACCCCTTTGACCAACATTTCCCTCTTTCACCCTACCCCCTAGCCCCTGGCAACCAACATTCTTCTCTTCGATTCTATGACTTTGGCTATTTTAGATTTTACATGTAAGTGAGATCATACAATATTTGTCTTTATGTGTCTGGTTGATTTCACTTAGCCTAACTTTATCCGTGTTGTCGCACATGGTAGGATTTCCTTCGTTTTTCTGTGTATCCAATTTCTGTACCAGTCGGGATACGCCGGGTTATGTTGAGGTAAGGCCACCAAAATTTGATCAGCTTAACACAACCAAAGTGTATTCCTTGCTCATTCAAAGTCCTTCAGGTCCAGGTGAGTTCCTAAGGGGAGCCGTGTTCCATACGGTGGCATAGCATGCCAGATTGCTTTAATCTTGTGACCTCTTATCAACACATGCTTCCACAATTTCTAGAATCTGGAAAGGAAGGGCATGGAGAATTGCATAGCGACTCTTAAATGCTTCTTTCCAGAAATGACACTTGCAATGACAGTTCATTGGCCAAAACAAACCACATCTGGATATCTAACTCTGAGGAGGGCTTGAAAGTAGAGAAGAAACCAAAAATCTTCCCGAACACTAATATCATCTGTTACACAAGACAGGCCTAATGACATGATTAGACACCAGCTAAAAGCTATACAGGAAAGCCCATGTTCTGACAGGCTTACGTAATGCAAAGATTACTTGGTGACTTCAATGTTCCTTTTCCTCACTAGCTCAGAGCTTATGGTGTAGCAGAGTTATAGAAGGAGGATAGTTGTTTCTGGAATATGGGGGAGGTAAAGGAATTAGATTACACTGAAATAAAGGAAGGTGTGTGTGTGTGTGTGTGTGTGTGTGTGTGTGTAACTGGTACTGTGAATAAAACAGCTGAAACATATCTGTCCTCGTAAAGCTTACATTCCAGTGCAGACTATATGTTCAGATCTGTGGACCCGCCAAGACACGATTTTGGTGTTTTTGTTTTGTTTTGTTTTGTTTGTTTGTTTGTTTGTTTTTTTGTATAGAAAGTAGTTTCTAGGGAAAACAAAGAGGCAGCTTTGGAAGCCAGGCAGAAAAGATTCTTTTTCCATGATAAGGAAAGTTCTTGTGTGTCCTGGGAGTAGTAAAGGGATTAGAGACGACTGCTGTAGAGTGAGATTTGCATTTTCTATCACAGTAAAGACGTATTTGTCTCTTACGTTGCTATGAATGTGCCTGAAAAAGTAGAGAAGCAGTAAAGGACTGAGAGGTCCTGAGTATTACTGACAGGTAATGAAGAACTTAAAGGGAAGAGGTGAGGAAAGAGAAGTATAACAATAACATTGTCACCCCTTCTCCAAATGGCTCATCTTTATTGAAAAAGTCAATCTCATTCATGCCTTGTCTTTGAACTTCCTGTATCCTCTAGCTGGAATAATACCCCTTTCCCAACCCCTAGTGAACTCCTAGTGAAGGAGTTCAGGATTGCCAACCAAAATATGCTGACTTCCTCTTTTTTTTTAAGTTTATTTATTTATTGAGAGAGAGAGAGAGAGAGAGAGAGAGAGAGAGAATGTGTGCACATGTGCACTCATGTGCAGGGGAGGGGCGGAGAGAGAGAGGGAGAAAGAAAGAATCCCAAGCAGGCTCCGCACTGTCAGCACAGAGCCTAACATGGGGCTTGATCTCACGAACCTCGAGACCACACCTGAGCCAAAATCAAGAGTCAGACACTTAAACGACTGAGCCACTCAGGCACCCCCTCCTTTGTTTTTTTTATTTTAAAATCAAGCCATACAATTTCCCACGAGAAAGGTGCCCTCCCTGTACCAGGAAGAGAAGAGCATCCTTATTACCAGAGACTGAGAATCAACTCTGAAATGGATCTGTACAAACTTCCTAAAATAACCCTTATCTTCCACTTATTTCCCCCCCACCACCATTAATCTCCTTGTCAATTACACATAATTTACCATTCCTAGCCTACACCATTTTTAGACTCACCATAGACTTACCATTTTTTTCACAAATTCATCATTTCTTTGTGTAAAGATATATAAGTCTGCTCTGGTCCCTTCTTTGGGACTTTATATTCTTGTGCAGACTTCCACGTACATGTAAAACTCTAATGAAACCTGTATGCTTTTTTTCCCTGTTAAACTGTCTTATATTAGTTTAATTCTTAGACTCAGCTACCGACCCTGAAAGGGTAAAAGAAAAATTTCTCCTCCCCTACACTAGCTCATTTGTGTATCCATTCTAATAAAATTTTATATGTAAATTGCCTAGTAGTGTGCTTCACATATACTAGATTTTCAATAAATATCGGTTCCTTTCAACAATGTATAAAGCAGGGGCACCTGGGTGGCTCAGTTGATTAAGTGTCCGACTCTTGATTTCGGCTCAGGTCACATTCTCACCGTCATGGGATTGAGCCCCATGTCGGGCTCCATGCTGAGTATGGAGACTGCTTAAGATTCTCTCTTCTTCCCTTTGCCCCTCTCCCTCCCACTCTCTCTCTCTCTCTCAAATAAAATTAAAAATAAAGAATACATGAAGAGGGTAGACTCTGGACATTAATTCTCTCCCCGAGGACAATTAGACCCACGAGATAATTGGATCTGTATTGTGGAATTTAAAATTCATTACTCTAAAAATAAATAAATAAAATAAGAAAATCCATTACTCTTCATGGTTCAACCTATCAGCCCAGGGCTAAAAAGTTAGAGAAATGAGATACTGTGTTTCAATTCCTCAGAAAGGTCCTACTCTGTTCCAAATACCCAAATATTATTATGAACTTATTTCCATGTTTTTATGGACTAAATGTTTGTATCCACCCAAAATTCATACACTGAAGCCCAAACTCCTGGTATAATAGTATTTGGAGATGGGCCTTTGGGCAGTAATTAGGTTTAGATGAAGTCATGAGACTGGTATCCTCATGATGGGGTTAGTATCCTTACAAGAAGAAGAAAGAAACATGAACGCGGTCTCTCTTTCTCTCTCTCTCTCCTTCCCTCCCCCTCCACCCTTTTCTCTCCCTCTGTCCCTCCTCTGTGAGCCCAAAAACGAGGTCATGTGAGCACACAGTGAAGTGGCAGGAGTCTGCAAGCCAGGAAGGGGGCCCTTACCTACCACCAAATCTGGCACCTTGATCTTAGACTTCCCAGCCTCTAGAACTGGGAGAAATAAATGTCTGTCATTTAACGCACTCTGCGGTAGTTTGTTAAAGCAGTCCAAGCTGGCTAAGACACGTGTACACAAGGATATTTCTGGAAGAGTGCTTCTTCAGCCTTCTCACCCTTCGTAAAACTTATAATTGTCAATTGTTTCTCATCAAGGCTATGCAAATGTGCTTAGGGCAAATTGCTAGATTAAGAATCAACTAATGATAGATTTAAAGCACCCATCTCAGTGCCTAGTATGTAAAAAATGATCAATAAATATTAATTCCCTCCCCCTGTCTACACAGGAATTTGCATGCAAAAAAGAACCTCTGCTTATAGAATTTATTAGAATTCTATGCCAATACAAAATGGAAGTTGAGCTTCGATTCGTTTTCTTTTTTAATTTTTTAAAATGTTTTTATATATTTTTGAGAGAGAGAGAGAGTGCAAGCAGGGAGGGGCAGAGAGAGAGGGAGACGCTGAATCCGAAGCAGGCTCCGGGCTCTGAGCAGTCAGCACAGAGCCCGACGCGGGGCCCAGTCTCACGAACTGTGAGATCGTGACCTGAGCCGAAGTCCGATGCTTAACCGACTGAGCCACCCAGGCGCCCCACATTCTTTTTCTTTTTTGAAATCACGCCATCTGGATGGTACACATCAGTTTCTCAAAAGGCAGGACGTGTGCCAGAGGAATATGGGCACCGGACAAGTTCAGCTTTGAGCCTGATGACGTTAAAACATGGCTCAAGTACAGCATAGGGAATATAGCTGACGATATTGCGATAGAGATGTGCTAGGACAGATGGTGGCTACATCTGTGGTGAATGGAGCATAAGGTATAAACTTGTCAAATCACTATGACAGGATCGTGTATCAATTATACTTAAAAAAAAAACAAAAACAAAACAACAACCATGGCCTAAAGACCATCAAGGGACAGGGAAGGAAGTTGGCTACCTTCCCCAGTGCCAATCAGGATCATGCTCTGCGGAGTCAAAATATAAGAAAAGCAATAAAAAGTAGAGACAAGACAGAACAATTCAAAGAACAGATAACACGTTCACAACAGAGCCACTATGTAGCTAATACTGGAATGATGTATAAGAAATTAAAGCAGAAATTGCCCCAATAAAAGTCCCTCGTCGTAACATCTGGATAAATCTGAGCCAGTTTAAGGAGAAGATGAGCAGCCGTGATGACTCAGAACCAAGCAGACAGTGTGAAGGGAGTCAGTAGGGTAACAAAGAGGGGCATAATGGGGCAGAAAATAGATGACTGTTCCCACAGACAAACAGCGGATATGATGTGTAGAAAAGCGGGAGGCACATTTGCTAAGTCTGTGTCTGTTTCCTGCCCTCCCTCTCTCCCACTCTGTCTGTCTGTCTCTCACAACACACACATGACCTTTGAAAAAATCCTGAATATCTTCTAAGTGCCATGAATACTGATAATCAAGTCAGATTATCTGGTGAAATATATGAAGTCACTAGATGCAATGAGACCAGAATTCCCATATTCCTCGTGCTCATACTTGCTAAGCACGGCAAGACTAATGATGGTGGAGAACGATTTGGAAATGAGAACATTATGAGAGGGGAAGTAAGACTGTTCATAGTCTCAGTCACCGGTCCATGAGTGATCTAGACCTTTAACTCAAGACAAAAGGGTCCTGGCAAGCTTCAGCTGAGCAAGTGTAAAGGTGAAAAAAGGGGAGAGAAGAAGCTGATCTGACTTCAGTGAGGAGTGCTGGGTCAACAACAGGGCAGGAAGAATAGAAAAAAAAGGCAAGCAAATAATTTTGCTACATAAATAGCGAAGATGTTCAATAATTCAAAAAGAAAGAAAATACAACTCAGACCAGAAAGAGGATGTGGGAGGCAGGATAATGCCTCCTCCCAAAGTCCATGTCTTCATAATCTCTGGGACCTGTGAATATGTTACATCACATGGCCAAGGGGACTTTGCAGATGTGATTAAGTTAAGAATCTTGGAATGGGGAGATTGTCCTGAACCAGTGGGTTCCATGTGATCACAAGGGTTCTTAATAGTGGAGGAGGGAGGCAGAAGTGGTCAGGGTGACGTGATATGAGAAGGACTTGATCCATTGGTTGCTGGTGTTAGAGAGAGAGGAAAGGACCATGGCCCATGTCATGTGGGTGGCCTCTAGAAACCCCAAAGGGCAAGGAAATAGATTCATTATGTAGATTGTGTAGCATAGGTACCTTAGTCCATATGCAAAAAGTCTAGCAGCTCCAAAACCAAGCATATCTGAAGTCTGTCTTCTACGCTGGTTAATATCCCTACAGCAACATCAAGTCTAGGGATGTGTAATTATTAAAATTGCTGAGCAGAATACGTGGAGGGATGTTGTCACAGGGGTTTACATACGGTCCAGGAGGTTGGAAGTGGTGACCCCTAAAGCCTATTTAGTTTTTGATCAGCAGTAAGCATCTGGCATTCAGTGCAGAAGTTGCAAAATGGAAGATCATAACATTGGGGAACCAGCAGTGAATTGTAGTTTGCATCTAGCTCTCCTATAGAAATAAACTCTATGGGTCTTCTTTATACTTTATAAGGCACTGGTTGTTGAAAATCAGTTGTGACACCTACAATGTTAAGAATTTTGGAGTGGCCAGGTGGTGCAGTCATTTGAGCGTCTGGCTCAGTTTTGGCTCGGGTCTCATGGTTTGTGAGTTCAAGCCCCACATCGGGCTCTGTGCTGATGGTGCAGAGACTGCTTAGAATTCTCTCTCTCTCTCTCTCTCTCCCCCTTCCCCAGTCACGCTGTCTCTCGAAATAAATAAATTTTTGAAAACTTAAAAAAAAAGAATTTTTATGTTTCCTTCATTGTTACATCCTCAGAACCTGGAAGGGTGCCTGGTACACAGTCAGAACTCAATAAGTGGACCCGGAATAGGTGAATGAATGGCTACTGAACAATGGAGAATTCATAGGTTTTACAGAGGGTAACCCACATAACTTTTGACCAGCTCCTCTGTTAAATCACTGTAACGAAATCTTTTTTAAATGAATGTATTGGTCTATAGAGAAGGAAATCTCAGAAGATCGTATAACTAAACAAAGCAAGGCGTTTGATATACTTAATTTTTTCTGTATTTTTCTGTAGACAAATGTGAGCTGAATGCAAAGACATTTCAGGTAGCCTTATTACTAGATCAACAACTATAACTAAAGCTACCTTGTTTTGAATCGATGCTAATCTGGAAAGGAGTCTCTAGTGATGAGTCACAGGGATCTGTCCTTGACATTGACATGTATTTTTATCAGTGACTTATTTGGATGAAGACATAGGGAGAACTTGCTCATAGAATATGCAGATAATACGTAACTGGAAGTAAGAGACTCTATGTTGAGGAGCAGAGTCAGGGTCCTCAACTGTCTGGCCAGCTAGAATAATGCACTGAATCAGTCATTGTGATATAAAAAAGGATAAGGTCGGGGGTGGCAACAGTACATTCAAAATGCATCAAAAGATTGAGGTGGCTACCAAAAACGTAATGAGATTTTAGGTTATAATAATAGTCACCTAGTAACCAGAATTCTGGATGGTTCCATGATCACCTAGAATACTGTATCTGTTCCAGAAACCACATTCTTTTTTTTTTTTTTTTTTTTTTTTTTTTTTTTTGAGAAAACCAAGAGCACACGAGTGGAGGAGGGACAGAGAGGTGGAGAGAGAGAATCCCAAGCAGGTTCTGCACTGCATGGTCATCGCAGAGCCTGATGTGGGGCTGGAACCCACAAACCAGGAGATTGTGACCTGAGCTGAAACCAAGAGTTGGCCAGTTAACCAACTGAGCCACTCAGGTGCCCCCAGAAACCACATTCTAAAAGGAAATAAATTGCATTGCATTGAGAGGAAAGTAAATCGAATGACAAAGCTGATTTTCCATATCAGTTGGTAAGACCAGGCTGAAGATATTTACTCTTGTTATGAGAAATACTGGCATAAGGCAAAGACAGGGGATTGCATGATACTCATCCTCTGAGATTTTAAAGAAAGCTAGCACAGTATATAGTAGGAAAGTAGGTCGTAGAAACACTGCTGAAGTTTAAACCCCGACTCTGCCATTACACACATCTGTGACCTTGAGTGAGTTACTTAACTTCTCATTTTCCTCTTCTGTAAAATTTGGATAGTAACAGCACCTATACTTTAGGTGTATTATGAGGATAGACTGAATTAATATCTGTAAAGCCCTCAAAAAAACAAAAGAGACGGATAGAGATCAACTGTGATGTGTTTGCAAAACAAATAAAATAAACCACCCAGAGGTTTTGTCAGGATTAAATGCCTTGGCATATATAAAGTACTTATTGGGTCTGGCGGCTAGTAAATACTTAAAACATGATAACTGGTATTATTTTTTTTCAAGGACTGTAATGTGAAAGTGGAATTAGACTTGACCGCCAAACAAGTGTTCTAGGAAAATAGAAAGATATAGTTGTCATTGCATTTCCACCGACAAAAGAACTCGTTAATAGTAAGAGCTCTCTAGTATGTGAGAGAAGGTATAAAACCTGCGCTCTTGATCCACATAGATGTTGAGTTCAAGTTACAACTCTTTCCTTTGCAAGTTGCTGTTTTGAGCTTTGATTTCCTCACCTGTAAAAGGGGCAAACCTTGAAGGTAATGACGATGATCAAATGAGAAAATGTTAAGGGGGTCCTTGTCTGTTTCAGTCCTTGCTACATCCCTGGGACCCAGCACAATGTCTAGAATTTAGTAGGCACTCAATAAATATTTCTTGAGTGGATTTGTTGAATAAAATGCGATAGTGTCAATTACCTTCCCGATCCCCTGCCAAAAGTTAAATTATGTCTACCCCAGAGAAGTGCTGAAACATACCCAAGAGGCATGGGAGAGAATGTTTGTAGCACTGCTTATTATAGTGAAACGGGTAAAACACAGGAGAACCATTGAAAAGAACAGCTTTAAATCCAAGTGACAGCCCTGCCTTAGTTTATTTTTTTTTTAATTTTTTTTTTAACGTTTATTTATTTTTGAGACAGAAAGAGACAGAGCATGAATGGGGGAGGGTCAGAGAGAGAGAGGGAGACACAGAATCTGAAACGGGCTCCAGGCTCTGAGCTGTCAGCACAGAGCCCGATGCGGGGCTTGAACTCACAAACCGCGAGATCATGGCCTGAGCCGAAGTCGGACGCTTAACCGACTGAGCCACCCAGGCGCCCCAGCCCTGCCTTAGTTTAAAGCTAAGTTCTCTTTTCTGCTTATTATGGATCTTTGATAAGAAATACAATTGCTGAGAAGTCTGTTTTGCTTGCTGTTTGCTACGAGCATTGTGAAATCTTTCCTGAATGTAACCCGCTAGGTAATAGAATAAGTTGTGAAACTTCCTAAATGTAGTCTGATATGTAATAGAATAAGTGATTGTACATAAACTAACCGGCATTTCTCACTTCTGTAAACCTGCTTGCTTAACACATTCCTCCCCTTCCCCCTTTTCCTCCCTTCCCCCTTTTCCTCCCGCCACAAGTAACGGACAAAGCCTTGCCGCCAAAGGACAAAGGACGCCCAATCAGAGAACAACAAATGTCCTTACTTTAAAACCAACTAATCAGGCCCCTCATAATTTGAAACCTCCCCTGTGCTATTTGTCTCTGTCTATAAAAACGCTGTACCAACCCTGATCGGGGCCTCTCAGCGTCACTGGCGACGAGTACGCAGAGGTCCAGGTTCGAACCTGCAATAAATGACCCTTGCCGCTTGGCTTTGACTTATGACTCTGGTGGTCTCTTGCGGGGGGGTCGCGACCTCGGGCATTACACCATGTTGCATGTTACGGATCACTATGCAGCGGCTAAAAAGAATGAAGCACGTCCAAATGACATGGGGAGTTTCCCAAGCCATAATTATTTAGTACAAGTCGCGAAGAAAAAATAGCATCTATGTCCACTTAAATATGATGATAAGCTTAGTAAAAGACCAAGAAGAAAGTTCCAATAGTAGTTACCTTTGTAACGGCCCCTCCGTACCTTTGCGATGGAGGATGGGGCCTGGATGAAGAGGTGTTAGCCCTATCTTTGAAATTCTGATAATTTTTTGAAAGCTCTGTCTTCAAGGTAGTTAGTTGCTCCTAGTAATTGGGCAAGATCATGCAAAAGCCAGGGAAATACTTGATAGGGATATTATGGAGAGGAATCGGTATTAAATGATTTTATATTTCTTCCTTGCCTTGTGAGTTTCTGATTCCACAGTTCAAATTCAATGGTAAGTAAACCTATGCAGATGAACATTCATTTCTCAGATGGTGTCTTTGTAAGTGGAGGGGAGGTCATGAACTCATCTCCTTTCTTCTCTTCAATAGCCCTTTCTTCCAGGGCCATCTGAGAAGACTTACCCAGTAAAAACAGTTCAGAAACTAACACCTTTAAAGTTCTCAGAGAATTTGAATAGCTTGAAATTGCCTGAGGGAACGTGTTTTCTGAATGGTTTCTGATCAGCCATTCAAAGAAAAGAGAAGGAATCCTTCAAATGACTATTATATGCAAAGGACCTGGAAGTCACCTTTGGGAACTGACAGGAGGGCCAGGTGTCCCATGGCCCCTGCTGGATCTCAGGAGCTTTTTTTTTTTTTTTTTTTTTTCCAACTAGCTAGAGAATGTGAACAAAGCGCAAAATGTATCCATACAGAGGCAATATTTTTCATCGCCCTGCTTTATTGCATTTAATAACTTCTTACCATGTAAAACAAGGAAACAAACAAAATCAGGGTTATTCCAGAGTTCGTAGGATACTTGCCTCCCTACGAAGAGAAAGGTCTACGTGCACTGAGAACCTGCTGGTTTGTTTGCCACACTGCTTCAGTCACTTTTGCAGCCTCTCCTTTTCCAAAAGCCAAATGTTAGGGTAGGAAGGCTGTCCTAGAGTTGTGTTTATGCTATACAACAGTTTCTAGTTCTCAGATTCTAAACCCCACCCCCGTCATTAAGCAGATTCCAAGGGCTGAGAAAATCAAGAAGTAAAAGACCTGAACAAAGGAAGCAAGCCTGACCACCAAGCCGAAAAGGGGGGCGGTGAGAGCAGTCTGCGGCATCTTAGGTATTTTCGGTCGTGCCCAATGCCCTTAGGAATCAGAATCGAATTAGGAAACTGTCCATAAAAAATGTGACGTCAGAATTGAGAAAACAATTATTTTAATGTTTATTAAGTTTTGAGAGTCAGAGTGTGAGCGGGGGAGGGGCAGAGAGAGAGAGGGAGACACAGAGTCCAAAGCAGGCGCCAGGCTCTGAGCTGTCAGCACAGAGCCTAAACGTGGGACTCGAACCCGTGAACTGGGACGTCACGCCCAAGAGCCGGAGTCGGAGGCTTCATCGACTGAGCCACCCAGGCGCCCCCAGGCCTGAAAATTTTTTAAACACGGGTGATGTGGGGGGCATGATTTTAGACTGTACACAACCAGACTTGGATGTCTGAATTGGATCACACACGGGGAAAATATAACGTACAAGGGGAAGTAAAATTTGTTTTGTACTTAAAGTTTTACAGGACATGAAACTGATTAGCTCTTTCTTTATGGAAAGTAGAAAATGAGAAAATCAAGGTAATGATCATTAGTGAAATGTGATACACAGGGTATTCTGTCACCAGCCAAACTACAGGTGATTAATCATTAAGGCAATCACTTCTTCACTATTTTTAGGAATCTCAGATCTTTCCATTATAAATGCACAATAACGAAAGCATCTCTTTAGACGTAGCTGAATGTTAAATGGGTTATGAGCCAAAGGAAATACAAATCAGCTGACGTTTTAAGTTAACTGTCATTTCCACATAAAAAAACGTATTGGCTATTAGATATGGAATATGGCAAATGAGAGAAAGCTGTGCAAATCTGTACATAAATGACTTGTGTATGCTCAAAATTTAAACTCACGAAGTTTTTGTTTTTAAAAGGGAAGCTCTAAAGGGCACCTGGGTGGCTCAGTGGGCTAAGTGATTTCAGCTCAGGTCACAATCTCACAGCTCATGAGTTCAAGCCCCACATCAGGCTCCTTGCCGACAGCTCAGAGCCTGGAGCCTGCTTGGCGTTCTGTGTCTCCCTCTCCCACTCTGTCTCTCTCTCTCTCTCAAAAATAAACGCTAAAAAAATTTTAAAATAAATAAATAAACGGGAAGATTTACTTAAAGTAGAGAAACGAAATACATGGGAATCATCAGGGACTCCAAACCAAGAAGGAAAAAAAATTGTTATTGCTAGCCATCAGGGACAACGTTAGACAAAGAATTTTGATGTTGCCTAGACGTTAAACATTAAAACTTTTAATTCTTGAAATAGTTTCATAAAACCTTTGAAAATGTTACTGATAAATGTAGGTGTTTCGCTAGTTCCACACATATGTTTTAAACATAAGTGGTAATCGAGGGCTCATAATTTCTATATGTGACTATCCAGGCAAAAGGTAAAAAAAAAAAATCATACATTATCAGATATTTCTCTTTTGTTTCTTTCATGGTTTTGTTATAGAGGGGGGTGCAGAATATGGGGACCATCTAGTGGCCAATGCAATATTGTCCCCCCACCTTTGGCTTTGAAACAAATAATTGGTTTTCCAGAATTGTATTCTACATGGTTAGGGTTAGGATTTCTGTTACCACAGAAATCTCTCAGTGAGTTTTCTCTATTGAACTATTTGGATGTTTTGCTTTATTATTTGGTAACTAGTGTCAGGGGTGGGAATAATGACAAACACCTTAAATGTCAAAAGAGCCTTGGTTAGTTCAGTATTTCAGCAATTTCATTAGCAAAGGTGGTTAGCTTTTACGGGTGGTTTTTTTTTTTTTTTTTTGAAAAATTTTTAATATTTATTTATTTTTGGGAGAGACAGAGAGAGCACGAGCTGGGGAGGGGCGGAGAGAGAGAGACACACAGAATCCGAAGCAGGCTCCACGCTCTGAGCTGTCAGCACGGAGCCCGACGCGGGCCTCGAGCTCATGAACCGTGAGATCATGGCCTGAGCTGAAGTGGGAGGCTTAACCGACTGAGCCACCCAGGCGCCCCATATTTTTAAAGAATCATTTTTGAGTAGGAGTTTAAAATTGCTTATACTACCAGTCCCGCTGACACAGTGAATCCATTGAGAAGCTAGACTGGGATTCAGCACGTACTCACCTGGACTGCTGATTTTTTACTGATGATATCTCCCTCTGATTGGTTAGTGCTCATTCTCTATCTCTTGACTATAATCTTGAGGAGTGGATCTCAATTAACTCTGTGTTTCGGAATGTGCCTAATTTCTATAATCAATCAGGCAAATTGCCTCACTGGAATCCCGCTGTGAAGTTAGAAAACATAGTTATTTTGGCCTTCCTTTCTAACCCCCAGAAATAACTAATGTTATCAGTCTCTTGTGTATCCTCCTTGAAATGGCAATGAGGATAAAAGCGTAATGTTTTATTACACAAAGAATGTTACTTTCTTCACTGAATGTACATTTGAAGATACTTCCCCGCATACACATATGCAGTAGGATTCTTCTTTTTGAATTGCTGCAAAATACTCTGTTGCATTTCCAGTCTTCAGTTAGTACCCCCCAAATCACCGAAATGGCATTCTCTATGTTTTTCTGTGCTCCCTCCGGTCTGACAGTCATTCTTAGAAGTGGAAATACCACTGGGTAACTTCAAATGTTGACATTCAAATCCAATTTTCAAACTGACGGTACGAAAATATTTGAATGTACTTGTGCTACCATGTGGACATCAGGTAGGTTCTGGAATGTGCCTGATATTGTGAATCACACACGTGGTAGGGTACTTAGAGACACGTAGAGATGGGATGTTGATTGTGAACTGTCAAACCATCAAACTCTTAAGGAAGCCTGTATTTAAAGCTTAGTTAAGTGAGAATCTGGGGAAGGCAGTGAACCAGGCAGACTGGAGCTAATGTCCATGTTGATATTTTGTCCTGTGCTTTAATATTTTTAGGAAGCATACTGCCTGGGTATATATGCTTTTTTAACATTTTTTTTTCAACGTTTTTTATTTATTTTGGGGACAGAGAGAGACAGAGCATGAACGGGGGAGGGGCAGAGAGAGAGGGAGACACAGAATCGGAAACAGGCTCCAGGCTCCGGGCCATCAGCCCAGAGCCTGATGCGGGGCTCGAACTCACGGACTGCGAGATCGTGACCTGGCTGAAGTCGGACGCTTAACCGACTGCGCCAGCCAGGCGCCCCTGGATATATATGCTTTAAAAATGTTTTTGACAACATAACAATTTCCATGTAATCTTCAAGTGAGAATTCGTTCCTGATATTCCAATGTTATTTACAGTATTGAAGTTCAGTGGAATGATAGTTTTAAATGACTAAATTTAATTTTCAGGATCTGTGAGCCAAAGATAACCTTTGAAAATACTAGTTTATGGGGCGCCTGGGTGGCGCAGTCGGTTAAGCGTCCGACTTCAGCCAGGTCACGATCTCGCGGTCCGTGAGTTCGAGCCCCGCGTCAGGCTCTGGGCTGATGGCTCGGAGCCTGGAGCCTGTTTCCGATTCTGTGTCTCCCTTTCTCTCTGCCCCTCCCCCGTTCATGCTCTGTCTCTCTCTGTCCCAAAAATAAATAAAAAACGTTGAAAAATTAAAAAAAAAAAAAGAAAAGAAAATACTAGTTTATTATTATTATTATATTATTATCATCCTCCTCCTCCTCATCATCACCATCATTATATCATACTTTTCTAAGCTGGGAAAAGCCTTTTCATTTATTGCATACTAGCTTATACAGCCTTTTTTCAAAAGCACATGCAGAAGTCAACTATAAAAATTAACTATTTTACTATACTTTGCATTTTCCCTAGTGATCCATTCAAGTGAAATATGCTTGGGGGCACCTGGGTGGCTCAACCGGTTAATCATCTGACTTTGGCTCAGGTCACGATCTCACTGTTTGTGAGTTCAAGCCCGGTGTCGGGCTCTGTGGTGGCAGCTTGGAGCCCGGAGCCTGCTTCGGATTCTGTGCCTCCCTCTCTCTCTGTCCCTCCCCTGCTCGCGCTCTGTCTCTCTTTCAAAAATAAGTAAACATTTAAAAGTTTTTTTTTTTTAAAGTGAAATAAGCTTGATGTAGAACTTATAAACTGGTATGAAGGTAAGCATGTCTGTTTTAATCACTATTGTATACTAAGCACTAATTCAACACTTAGAATGTATTTGAATTTAGTAAATAACTTGCTCAATTAATACTTCAGATCACATCAGAGTAGCATTAATGGAATATCCAAATTCTTGTGTTTTAATTTCATTGTGAGAATGTGCTTATTATATGTTCAAATCACGGACCATTTACACCCACCAGAACATCCACCAGCTCAATTTAAATATGATCCAATTAGTCCAATATGCAGTTGGCAGTACTTTTTAACTGATGGATAATATGCAGAGGGAATTTTATCAAATTATTTTTCGATATCCCTTATCCTGTCCAAGTCAAGTGCTTCCTTTACTGTGTAATAAATGTGTGCTGAGATGCTACTATGAATAAGTTATCAGAAGATGCTTTAAAATGGCTCTATTTAAT
This sequence comes from Neofelis nebulosa, assembly GCF_028018385.1. Taxonomy (NCBI): domain Eukaryota; kingdom Metazoa; phylum Chordata; class Mammalia; order Carnivora; family Felidae; genus Neofelis; species Neofelis nebulosa. The sequence goes on from NC_080800.1 coordinate 93,639,079, forward strand.
ATGAACGGTTATTATTTTTTTAATATGAAATTTCTTGTCAAATTGGTTTCCATACAACACCCAGGGCTCATCCCAACCGGTGCCCTCCTCCATGCCCATCACCCACTTTCCCCTCTCCCCCACACCCCCATCAACCCTCAGTTTATTCTCAGTTTTTCAGAGTCTCTTATGATTTGCCTCCCTCCCTCTCTAACTTTTCTTTTCCCTTCCCCTCCCCCATGGTCTTTTGTTAAGTTTCTCAGGATCCACATAAGAGTGAAAACATATGGTATCTGTCTTTCTCTGTATGACTTATTTTATTTAGCATAACACTCTCCAGATCCATCCACGTTGCTACAAAGGGCCATATGTCATTCTTTCTCATTGCCACGTAGTACTCCATTGTGTATATAAACCACAATTTCTTTATCCATTCATCAGTTGATGGACATTTAGGCTCTTTCCATAATTTGGCTATTGTTGAGAGTGCTGCTATAAACCTTGGAGTACAAGTGCCCCTATGCAATAGCACTCCCGTGTCCCTTGGGTAAATTCCTCGCAGTGCTATTGCTGGGTCACAGGGTGATCTATTTTCATTTTTTTGAGGAACCTCCAAAGGCAAGGGAATTAAAAGCAAAAATGAACTATTGGGACCTCATCAAGATAAAAAGCTTCTGCACGGCAAAGGAAACAATCAACAAAACTAAAAGGCAACTGACGGAGTGGGAAAAGATGTTTGCAAATGACATATCGGACAAAGGGCTAGTATCCAAAATCTATAAAGAGCTCACCAAACTCCACACCCAAAAAACAAATAATCCAGTGAAGAAATGGGCAGAAGACATGAATAGACACTTCTCTAAAGAAGACATCCAGATGGCCAACAGGCACATGAAAAGATGCTCAACGTCCCTCCTCATCAGGGAAATACAAATCAAAACCACACTGAGATACCACCTCACGCCGGTCAGAGTGGCTAAAGTGAACAAATCAGGAGACTATAGATGCTGGGGAGGATGTGGAGAAACGGGACCTTCTTGCACTGTTGGTGGGAATGCAAACTGCTGCAGCTGCTCTGGAAAACAGTGTGGAGGTTCCTCAGAAAATTAAAAATGTTGATTATTTTTGAGCATTTGCTCTCTGCCACCCAGTAGGTAATTGATTTAAAACATATGCTGTTTTAGGGGCACCTCGGTGGCTCAGTCGGTTGAGCATCCAACTTCAGCTCAGGTCAAGATCTCGTGGTTCATGAGTTCGAGCCCCGCGTCGGGCTCTGTGCTGACAGCTCGGAGCCTGGAGCCCGCTTCCAATTCTGTGTCTCCCTCTCTCTCTGCCCCTTCCCTGCTCATGCTCTGTATCTATCTCTCAAAAATAAGTAAACATTAAAAAAAAGATATGCTTTTTAACATGAAAATACCATTAATCCTCATACCATTTAATACTCAACACAACTGTATGAGATGTGCTATTATCCCCATTTGTAAGGATGAAGTGACTGAGGCTTACAGAGGTTAAACATCATTGCCAATGTCAGACAGCACAGTAGTCAAAATTAAAACACAAGTCCGTCCATTTTTCAAAGACTGTTCCTAATTAGTATGCATTTCCATTTTACCTTATTACCACACACACACACACACACACACAGAAAGAGAGAGAGAGAGAGAGAGAAGCACAGAAACAGAGAATTTTGCTTTAAAGATTCAAACCACTATAGTAGGAAATCTTACAAATGTAATGGACATAGGGGTTATTTAAAGCCTTTCTACTTTATTTGACAATAATAGTTATCATTTATTGAGCATTTACTATCAGTCTGACAGTATTTTAAGGTGTTTTTATATGTATTATTTAATTTTACTCTCATGAAAACTCTATAAAGTAGATATTATTATTTTTTTCTCCCAAGTTTAGGGTTGAGGAAACTGAGGACCAGAGGTTGAATACTTTGGCCAAGGTCACACAACTACTAATTGGCTGAGTCGCGACACTTAAACACTATTATTTGTCTTGATTTTGAAAAATTGTCTTAACAATGACCTCCTAAGACCTTCTGAAAGTGAGATTTATAATAGCTAGAAGTACCTGTCAAGTTAGAATGAGCTACCTCTGTACTGATTGGCAACACTCTTAAAAACAAAGGAAGGAAATTAGCCTGGCACAGCAGAACGTGTGAAGGGAGAAGTACTATTGGACAGAAGCCAACATATTCCTCCTGTTAGAACCTTTGAGTGAGGAGAAATGAAGAGCCAGGTCAGCTATTTGTTCTCTGGTAAGGAAAAATAAAAATGGAAATAGCACGTGCTTGTCTCAGAAAGGGAGCTTGTCTCAGAAAGGGGGGGTACAGTCAGTGAAGTGTCTGATTTCGGTTCAGATCGTGATCCCACAGCTCGTGAGTTAGAGCCCCGTGTTGGGCTCTGTGCTGACAGCTCAGAGCCCGGAGCCTGCTTCGGATTCTGTGTCTCCCTCTCTCTCTGCCCTTCCCCTGCTTGCGTGCTCTGTCTCTGTCTCTCTGTCTCTCTGTCTCTCTGTCTCTCTCTCTCAAAAATAAAGAAACATTAAAAAAAAAAAAGAAAGGTAGCTTAGGGATCTTAAATGATAAGAATGACATGCTTTAATTTGCTGATCAGTATATTATTTATTCATCCATTCTTTTGTCAAGTATTTATTGTGCCAGGCATTGTGGGGATACCATCCCATCCCATACTTAGTGAAAAAGTAATTCTGCTTACCACGTTACAACTTTCAAGGGTAGAACCCACTTTCAGATGAATTTGCCCTATTGTATTTTTAGAATTAGGCTATAAAGTAAGTTGAACAGGTCTTTAAATCACCATTTCACAGAGGAAGAAACAGAGAACTAATGAAGTTGAATGCCTGTCCCAGTTTACTAAGCTAATAAACATCAGAATCTGGCCTCAAATTTGCATCTTTTGTTTCCAGTTAGAGTATTTTCTCCACTACCCCAGGTCAAAACTTTTTAAAACATTAACTACGTCAGACAAAGGTACTCTGGTAGGTTTGGGGGATGCAAAGTAGTCTAAGACAGGGGATCTACTCCCATGAAATTTTCAATGTAACTGGAGAAACTAAATGTCCACTTGTAAAGGTAAAGCAACGTAATGGTTTATGATTTCTAACTGAGTGATACAAGGAATGTAGGATCAGAAGAATTTAGAGAAGGAAAAGGTCACTTGGGCTTGAAATGGTTTGGGGAAAGCGATAGGATTGAGCCCGGCTTTGAAGTAAAGGCAAAGATACAGGGAAAACAGGGGGACCGAGGGAAAACGGGGACATAACCAGACGGGAGGAACAATGGGAGGAAATATGGAAATGGAAAGGTGCATTGCATTTTTTTGTAGGATGCGATTTAGGTCCATTTAGGCTGATGATATATTAAGAGCAAAATTTAAGCAAAGGGGAAATCATGCTTCAAGAATTAAGAATTTTTTGCTACAAAATTGCTCTAAACCTAGTTCAGCAGACAACAAAGGAATTAACATTGAATCATAGCAACTCGAGCTTTCTTCCCCATGCTGATATAATTTCAAATATTATTTTATGGTCACCTTTCCATGTTTAAAGGTGGTGTCTGGAATCACTTGGTGTTGGCACTTTGATCTGATAAATCCCCTTGAAGCTTACTCTAGGGGAGAGGCTACTAAGCCTTTTGCTCTATCACTCAGTCAATTATCTACCATACACTAGTTGGTAAACCTACCAAATTGAGTAAGTCATTGACCCTGTCCTTGAAGAGTAGAATCTTTATGTCTCACTTCCTTATTTACCTTCCATTCTCAACATATGGCAACGTGCAAAAAGCTAACGCAGGCGTTGGAATCCAATTATAATATCACTCTCTCCCCTGGTCTCACTCCGTAGTTCGTGGAAAGCTTCTCATCTATTTTTTAAAAAATGAGAAATTTTCGGGTGTGGAGGAGGGCACCTGTTGCGATGAGCACTGGGTGTTGTATGAAAACCAATTTGACAATAAATTTCATATTAAATAAATAAACAAATAAATATAAAAAAACAAAAAAATGAGAATTTTTTTTTTAAAAAGTCTCACTAAATTTGGAGTGTAGTTTTTGAGGCAAAGTGTGCTAAGGAATTCCAGGACTTAATTTGGTTGTCACACACAATATGGCACATCAAACAATAAAGAACATGACACAATTTGTGTCTGCTTTAGCAAAGGTTGATGCTAGTTTGGGTGAGAGAAGATTCAGTTGAAAATTATCAGTGGATTAAAACAATATGAGTGTATTTCTCACTTCCGTGAAATCCATTTGGTAGTGGTGAAAACATCTGCTTGGGATTCAGGCCCTCAAAAGCACTCTCGTTGTCAACGTGCGGCTCCTAGTGTCACCCTAGAACTCAAATCTAGTTCGTGGATCGGGGAGGAGAGTGTATTATTGCAGAGGAAGTTTTTATGAACCATGACTGTATCTAGAAATAACAAAAATTACTCAACTCTATTTCCATTAGCCAGAAGTTAGTCCCATGCCCCTATCTAATTCCTTGGCAGCCTGAAAAATGTGGTCTCTGACTGGGTAGTCACTATCCAGCCATTGGTCTACGGTATGGTGAGGGAGCCAGAGTCTTTGGGGATAGCTAGCCATTGGGCCAGTGTCCAATTTCTTCTGGAACAATCTCTCCTATGGCATTCTAATTGGCGCTATTTATTTTCACTAGAACCATTTGCTTAGGAGTGATGAGGATAGATGATGAAAGTTTACACAAACTTTCAAGAGACATGATTTCTGGTCATGGCCTTTATATGAAGTTTTCCAAATATGCCATATGTGGAACAGGCAATAAAACATGAGATTTTCTCTATGACACAAGACATTCTCTATAAAAAGTTATATTCGAGGGGTAGATAATTTATTAGCGGCTCGTAAAAGGTTTCCATTCAATGACTTTCTCCGTTGCTGCAAAAATCCATATCCACTTTAGAATAAGGTCAATTGTGTAATCTTTATAGCTTGAAGAGTTAGGTCATAGAGAACATCTCGTCAGAATATCCAGTGGAGAAGGCATGACATAACCTGAATGGAGGTTCACCACAATCACTTTTTATGGTTTCTTCAGATGTCTAGTCATTGACACTAAGCAAACTCCCACAGTGAAAAAATGAACTTCTTCATCAATCATGCTAGCCCATGCTGGAAATGATACTATTTTTGAATGAGAAGTAATTCATGCCTATGTGGGTTAGACTGTGTCCACCTAAAATTCCTATGTTGAAGTCCTAACCCCCCCAGTACCTCAGACTGTGACTTTACTTAGAAATATGGTTGTTGCAGACATAAGTAGTTAAAATGATGTCACTAGGGTGGGTCCTAATCCAGTGTAACTGGTGTCCTTATAAAATGGGAAAATTTGGACAGAGACATGCATATCGAATGACATACGAAAGCAGAGATAAAGTGTGATGCTTCCAAAAACTAAGAAATGCTAAAAATTGTGGGGTGCCTGGGTGGTTCAGTCAGTAAGCATCTGACTTCGGCTCGGGTCATGATCTCACAGTTTGTGAGTTCGAGCCCTGCATCGGCCTCTGTGCTGACAGCTCAGAGCCTGGAGCCTGCTTTGCATTCTGGGTTTCCCTCTCGCTCTGCCCTCCCCCACTTACGCTCCACCTCTCTCTCTCTGGAAAATAAATAAACATTAAAAACATTAAAAAAAAAGAAATGCCAAAAATTGCTAGCAAACCACCGGCAGCCAGGGGAGAGGCATAGAACAGATTTTCTCTCACAGCCTTCAGAAGGAACCAACCCACCCAATACCTTGATCTTGGACTTAGCCTCTAGAACTACCGATCAATACATTTCTGTTGTTTAAGCCACCAAGTTGGTGATACTTTGTTACAGCAGCCCCAGCAAACCAACGCAGGGCCTCAGTATTCTAAGATATTCTATGGCCAGTGGTCCTACAAGGCAATTACCTTAAAGTGTCAATGGTGAAGAGAGTGGTACATGGTTACTATAATTGGAAACTTAGCACGGACTGAAAGGCAATAGCTGCTGACATTCTTAAGGAAAAACTTAAGTTTTTTTTAAGTCGTAGGAAGGCTTGAAGCTTTTGCTCTGTATGTATTGGAGGGTGAGATGGGATGGGGAAGTTGCTGGGTGGAGACAACGCTCCGGCAGGGGCAGCAGGGCCCTAGAACCGGATCTTGAATATGGCGGATCCCTCCTAAGATAGTGGCATTAGGTGTTCTGGCAGAATTTTCCCATTGTTTGCTCAGAAACCAGATGCATTAATACAGCGCAGAGCTTCCTACGGCATCACCTGAGAAAACACACGCTCAGGTAGCATTTTAAAAGCAAGCAATTAACTTCCGTTCTTGAGTCTGTATATGAATATCAAGGAATATCAAGGAATATCCATGTTACTTTCATTGTGTTTCTAGTGACATGATGGGATCAACTTAGTTTTTTCTATTGCATATTTGGAATGCTTTAAATTTGCTGGGCAGATGTGTTTTCAGTATGCTCCAATGATTTTTTTTGAAGCAGAAAACTAGCTGCGTATAGTTCTTGAATAATGTAATTCCTTGAGATGTGAAAAGAGATGTTTCTGTATCATTCACTGTCAGCTATCAAATTGAAAGAGTTTACAGGGGCACCTGGGCGGCTCAGTTGGTTGAGTATCCGACTCTTGATTTCTGCTCAGGTCATGATCTCACGGTTCATGAGTTCGAGCCCCGTGTCTGGCTCCAAGCTGACAGTGTGGAGCCTCCTTGGGATTCTCTCTCTCTCTCTCTCTCTCTCTCAATCTCTCTCTCAAAATGAATAAATAAAACTTAAAAAAAGAATTTACAGAAAAAAGAATACTTGAGATTTTGTTTAAGACTTATTGAAATTTGTAGGCTTTCAGTAAATACTTATGGCACTATAGTATCCCTGTCCTCTCAAGTTATTTTTCTCAACATTCAGTTTTTTGACAGTAGATTGCTAAAGACATGTACAAATTCTCCATTTGTGCCATCTGCTGGGGAATATACCCACACATGTTCTATATAAAGATACTTGCATTTCAGAAATTCAAAAATCTATTAATTTCCATTTGCTTTCACTGGTTCACACATTAGCAGTTGTACCTTAAAAGCTTGAGTGATCGTTAAAATTGTCTTTTTTCTTTTAACTTTTCCCTTTGAAATACAGTCAGAATTACCGAAATATAAAAAACAAATGATTTCTATATATTCTTCATTCGGATCCCCTAAATGCTAAAATTTTACCTTACCACATTTGCTGTCTCTGTCTTTCTCTCCTCTGTCATATGTATATGAATTTTATCCAGGACTATTTAAGAAAAGGTTGGGGATACAACTCCATCTATCTCTAAATATGCCAATATGCATTTCCTTGAAATGTATGTTCCATTCCATAAGCATAGATCCTTATCACAATGAGGAACTTAAAAATGATGAAATAATATTGTGTAATTTTCAGTCCCATGTAATTTTGCCTATTACCACAGTAATGTTCTTCACTGGGAAAGAAAAACAAATCTGGTCGAGGAGTCTTTTCTGGATTCACACATTGCATTTCATTTTCATATCACTTTAATCTACGTTCATCAGAGACTTTTAAAAAGTCTTTGTTTTTCTTTCTTGACATTTTTGGATAGTAGTGGCCACTTATTTTATCAAATGTCCCGCCAGTCCCATTACTGGCGATGTTAACTTTGATCATTTGGTTAAAAGAGTGTCTTCCAGGTTCTTCCACCTATAAATTTACTAGTTTTCCCTTTGCAATTAATATGTATTTTTTGGAGAGATGCCTTGAGACTAATTAAATATCTTATTCCCCGTCTTATTGCTGTTGTAGTTGCCACATGGTGATGTTCTAATTTGTTCCTTTCTTTTTTAATAGTTGGGATTCTAGTGTAAAGATGAGTTTTCCTTTCTCCCCTGTTTATTTTTATTCATTTACATATATAGTAATATAGACTTACGTTTTTACATTTTAATCTATGGATTATTGTCTGTTACTGCATTATTTATTGTGATTCTTAAATTCTTCCTGATTTGGCAAGTGTTACCCCTTCAAGCTGACTTCTGTGTCCTTTTAACATGTCTTAATCATTATTGGAGCATTTCCTCATTTTCTGTCATAAAATTCTTATAGGCTTATCTTGTACTTTCCCTGCTTCAAGACTTCCTAAGGAACCCGCTTCCTGTTAGTGGAAAATTGTATTCAGAAACCGAGATCTGGGTGCTAGATGAACTCAATGATTACCACTATATAGGTCCTATATATACATATATACAAATATAGAATATAAATATAATATACTTATGTATGTATTATATGTATTATATTTATATCTTTATTTATATTATAATTATGTATTATATTTATAATCTATGTATTATATTTATAATCTATATTTACATTATGCATGTATATATGTATATGATAATATAGGCATATTACAAATATATATGTATAAATATGTACATGTATTTAGATAAATATACATATGTCTTATCTTTTCTAGGATATGTACGTATGTGTATATATATATATATATATATATAACCTAGATTATATATGTATATACATATATATATATATTAATATATATTAATGCTGATACTTTCAAATCCAGTACACAACACAGGGTTTATTCTTGCTTTCCTGTTTCCATATTTTTAATTCATCTCCAACAGCAGAAAACCTGATTCTAATTATCCACAATATATTTACTTATTTGATCAGTCCTGCAATATACATGATGTAATTTCAAAATTGCTAACTCAATCCACTGGGAAAACAAGTTAACCAATTAAAGTGCACACCAGGGGCGCCTGGATGGCGCAGTCGGTTAAGCGTCCGACTTCAGCCAGGTCACGATCTCGCGGTCCGTGAGTTCGAGCCCCGCGTCAGGCTCTGGGCTGATGGCTCGGAGCCTGGAGCCTGTTTCCGATTCTGTGTCTCCCTCTCTGCCCCTCCCCCGTTCATGCTCTGTCTCTCTCTGTCCCAAAAATAAATAAATAAAAAAAAAAAAACGTTAAAGTGCACACCATTTGTTTATAGTTCTAATTATCTTTATTCCAAGGGCCTGTGATCAAAATCCTTTGCTCAAAAGTACTTTGAGTTAGCATCAATGCAATGTGATATTATTTAATTGAAATACATTTGGGTTCATTTGTTTTATTTGTATTTCATTTTTTTGCCACCTTCCTATCCATTGCCCTTTGTTAAGCTAAATATACTAAGATCTCTAACATATGGAGTGCCTGGAGGGCTCAGTTGGTGGAGCAGGTGCCTCTTGATCTTGGGGGTGTGAGTTCAAGCCCCATGTCGGGTATAGAGATTACTTAAAAAATAAAATCTTTTATTAAAAAATATGGTACTGACACAAAACAGGCACAGAGATCAATGGGCCAGAACAGAGAACCCAGAAATGGACCCACAAATGTATGGCCAACTAATTTTCAATAAAGCAGGAAAGAATACCCAATGGAAAAAAAAAAAAAGAGTCTCTTCAGCAAATGGTTTTTGGAAAACTGGACAGCAACATGCAGCAGAATGAATCTGGATCACTTTTTACACTATACACAAAAATAAATTCAAAATAGATGAAATACCTAAGCATAAGACAAGAAACCATCAAGATCCTAGAGGAGAAAACAAGCAGCAACCTCTTTGACCTCAGTCACAGCAACTTCTTACTAGACATGTTTCCAGAGGCAAGGGAAAAAAAGCAAAAATAAAAACTCCTGCACAGTAAAGGAAACAATGAACAAAACTAAAAGGCAACCGACCGAATGGGAGAAGATATTTGCAAATGACATATCAAATAAAGGGTTAGTATCCAAAATCTATAAAGAACTGATCAAACGCAACACCCAAAACACAAATAATCCAGTAAAGAAATGAACAGAAGACATGAACAGACACTTTTCCAAAGAAGACATCCAGATGGCTAACAGACACGTAAAAAGATGCTCAACATCACTTATCATCAGGGAAAAACAAATTAAAATCACAATGAAATACCACGCCTCTCAGAATGGGTAAACTTAACAACTCTGGAAACAACAGACATTGGTAGGGATGCAGAGAAAGGGGAACCCTTTTGCACTGCTGGTGGCAATGCAAACTTTTGCAGCCACTGTGGAAAACAGTATGGAGGTTCCTCAAAAAACTAAAAATAGAACTACCCTACAACCCAGAAATTCCACTACTAGGTATTTTTCCAAAGGATACAAAAATGTTGATTCAAAGGGACACATGCATCCCAATGTTTATAGCAGTACTATTGACAATAGCCAAAGTATGGAAAGAGCCCAAATGTTACCAACTGTGAATGGATAAAGAAGATGTGAGATATACACACACACACACACACATATATATATGATGGAATATTACTCAGCAATCAAAAAGAAAGAAATCTTGCCTTTTGCAACAATGTGGAAGGGATGACAGTGTATTATGCTAAGAGAAATAAGTCAGAGAAAAGCAGATATCATATGGTTTCACTCATATGTGGAATTTAAGATAGAAAACAGATGAACAAAAGGAAAGGGAAGCAAAAATAATACAAAAAGAGAGGGAGGGGCGCCTGGGTGGCTCAGTCAGTTGAGCGTCTGACTTCAGCTCAGGTCATGATCTCACAGCTCGTGAGTTCGAGCCCCGTGTTGGTCTCTGTGCTGATAGCTCAGAGCCTGGAGCCCGCTTCAGATTCTGTGTCTCCCTCTCTCTCTGCCCCAACCCACTCACATTCTGTCTCTGTCTCTCTCAAAAATAAATAAACATTAAAAAAAAAAAAAAACAGAGAGAGACAAACCATAGGATACTCTTAAATACAGAGAACAAATTAAGGGCTGCTGGCAGGGTGTTGGGTTGGGGGAAGGGCTAAAGGAGTGATGGGCATTAAGGAGGGCACTTGTTGGGATGAGCCCCGGGTGTTATATGTGAGTGATGAATCACTACATTCTACTACTGAAACCATTACTACACTATATGTTAACTAACTTGGATTTAAAATGAAAATTAGGAGCGCCTGGGTGGCTCAGTCGGTTAAGCGTCCGACTTCGGCTCAGGTCATGATCTCGCGGTCCGTGAGTTCGAGCCCTGCGTCGGGCTCTGTGCTGACAGCTCAGAGCCTGGAGCCTGTTTCAGATTCTGTGTCTCCCTCTCTCTATGACCCTCCCCCATTCATGCTCTGTCTCTCTCTGTCTCAAAAATAAATAAACGTTAAAAAAATTTAAAAAAAATAAATTAAAATTAAAATTAAAAAGTAATATACTAACTATATTAAAATAATCCAATAGTATTTACAAATTTTTACATTACTCAAAGTCATTTTACTCACCACATCTATTATAATTTTAATTATTTGCCTTTGGATTTGATCCCCTAAAATCTTTAGTAGTATTTTGTGTCATTGTATTTTGCATAGATGTTTTAGCTCTAAATGTTATCAAATGTAGTATTTATTTTTTTCCAAATGAATAAAACTGCCATTATTATGCTTGTAAAGTTTCCTGGATAACCTTAGTCTGAATGCTAGGTATTGTTTTGCCAAATGTAGAAACCTGTATATTATGCATTCAGGAAAAGTGTAGTAATATTTTTCACATCTCCCTATTTTTAATGGTCTTTAAAATTTTAGTTATTTCAACGTGAATTTAAATTTTGAGTGCCTAGGGCTATTAATATAGTTTTTACTTTCTTCGAGTTTAACAAACTTGACACAATGCTGCCAATCTTTGGTGCTCCTGTTTTGCAGGTGTTTTTATTGTTGTTGTTGTTTTCTATCTTAAGATTTTGGAGCATTGAAAAAATTGTGGAATTATTTCAGGTAAAATAAATAACCAGAGTCAAGTGATTTTTGTCATTAGAAACAGTGCGTGTAGACTAAGTATCATAAAACTTCAAACCATGTAGTTTTTCAACAAGAATATCCACCATTTAATATTTAAATTATATTCCTATGTGCCTGGATTGGCAGAAAATGCATTTAGTTAATAACTGAGAGTTATTTCTATTTTATAGTTTTACAAATATTATTTGGTTAACATGGGTATTGAAGATAAAGTAAATCCTCAGTCTACATTATTTGTGTTGTTTCTCTGCTATGTTCTCCTGTGGCTAGAAATTTCTAAATTTTATTTTTAATTTTTCCATCTATGTTTTTCAAAAATGGGGTTAATCATCCAAATAATTTTATTTAATATTCTTGTTTAATGGCTTTATATTTTGTGTTCTCTCATGCTGGTAATTTCATTGATTTTCTTTTTGACATCCGAGATAGATGATATGTTAGCTTATAATTCTCTATTATGTAATATTAAAAATGTATATAATTCTGCTAAATTTGAACACTAGTTTGTTTTCGTGCTGAGAAAATGTCCGTAACAATGAAATACATTTACTAAACGTAACTATAGGTCATTATAATTAATGATAAATTCATATTGCTTATATTTAATAATTCATGTCATAATGGAATTATTTGTGGAGTTTAATTGATAACGCAACATTACAGAAGAGCAAAAACAAACACAAAAGCTAAAACAGAACAAATAAAAACTCAACAGAGTATATGAACTATGCAACATGAAATGCCTAACCAGAATCAAATCTGGTTTTCTAAAATACTCACCAGTTTTTTTTATTAGATATCTTTAATAACACGTTAAACATTGAGTTACTTCTTATAAAAAAATCAGTATTTCTACTAAATAAAATCCATGTCATTGAGCAGAGAGAATTTAATCTAAAGAATTATTAATGAAATATCAACTTGTTAAATAGGTAACAGAGAAGGTAGACATGTTTGGTAATTCTTGAATTTCCCTTTAATACCATAAGCTCATCAAAGAGACCATATTCCTTCTCTGCAATTATAGCATGGTACCTACACAAAGCAGTATTTGACCAATGCCAGCAGGGTTCTCCTTAATATCATTGCCCTTCCTCAGAGCCTACAATGAAACCTAATTTCTGATCACAAACGGAAGACATCTCTGTCATTACTTATTATACTTCTTTGCCAATGATCTGCAAACCTTCATTCCAATCCAGACCGCTCTAGATCTGTATGCCATTTTATGGTGATTTCCATCTGAATATTCTATAGGTACTACAAACTCACATTTTTTTTCTTTTTTTTAAAATTTTTTTTTCAACGTTTTTTATTTATTTTTGGGACAGAGAGAGACAGAGCATGAACGGGGGAGGGGCAGAGAGAGAGGGAGACACAGAATCGGAAACAGGCTCCAGGCTCCGAGCCATCGGCCCAGAGCCCGACGCGGGGCTCGAACCCACGGACCGTGAGATCGTGACCTGGCTGAAGTCGGACGCTCAACTGACTGCGCCACCCAGGCGCCCCTACATTTTTTTTCTAATAAGAGAAGGCATGAGAATGGCATGTCCCCCTACCCCATCCTTTCTGCTTAAAGTCATGTATATTCTTTTCAAGTATATGTAGACAATTTAAGGATTCGTGGCAACATATTAGCGTATAACATCAGTCTTTGGAGTGGGGGAGAGGGGAAAATGGGTGATGGGCATTGAGGAGGGCACTTGTTGGGATGAGCACTGGGTGTTGTATGGAAGCAGTGAACCATGGGAATCTACCCCCAAAACCAAGAGCACGCTGTACACACTGTATGTTAGCCAACTTGACAATAAATTATATTTAAAAAAAAAAAAGAGTTACAGCATTAAAGTCCTTATGAGACCCTCAAACATTGCTTGTGGGAATTTTAAGTTTTGAGAGCCAATGGCTCTCAAGTGCTTTTAACTGTGATCTATAGTAATAAATCTTTTATATTGTCACTCAATGTACACGTATATGTATATGAAACAAACATTTTACAATATAATCCTTGCCCTAACTATGTATATTGTACACTATTTTCTAATCGAATTGATTTCATTTTTTAAAATGCTAGAAAACTAAAGGAAAGAAATTGTAAAAAAAAAAAAAAAAAGAAAGAAAGAAAGAAAGAAAGAAAATCAGTCTTAACAAATTTCAAGGAATTTGTATTACACCATGTTTTCTGAACATTCCAAGTAAAGTAGATATCAATACCAAAAATAAAATTCAACAGGATTTTCACATGAGCTGTTGTATGCGGTATTAAAAAGAGCTAGCAGTTCCCGATTTAATTTTTGCCTATTTTGGTTACTGTTTGCATGATCTATAGTTTTTTCATCTTTTGATTTTCAGTCTCTTCGTGTCTTTGAATCTAATGTGTGTCCCCTACAGGGGCACTTGGGTGGCTCAGTAGGTTGAGCATCCGGCTCCTGATTTCCGCTCGAGCCACGATCTCATAGTTCATGGGTTCAAGACCCGCATGGGGCTCTGCACTGGCAGCGTGAAGCCTGCTTGGGATTCTCTGTCTCCCTGTCTCTCTGTCTCAAAATACATAAATAACCTTAAATAAATCAAGTATGTCTCCTATAGACTACATACAGTCAGATTATATGTTTGATTTTTAAGATCTATTCTGTCAATTTCTGCCTTGCAATGTTTAATTCATTGTAACTTAATGTAATTTCTGATAAGATGGGATTTAAGTCCACCATTCTGCTGTTTTCTATTTGTCTTATGTCCTTCTTGCTGGTTTATTACTTCATTACTGTGTTCTTTTGTGCTAGATAGTTTCCATTACTTCATTACTGTGTTCTTTTGTGCTAGATAGTTTCCATTGTGTCACTTACATTTTTTCTATATATTTTGAATGATTTGGTGATTGAAGGGTTATGCTGAGAATCACAATTAACAACTTAATCTCGGTCTAATACCAATTTACTCCTCATAGAAATTTGGTTACAACATATTTCCATTCTCTTGCCCTTCTCTGTATTGCTATTGTCATACACATTGTCTTTATACAGGATGAGCCCATCAACAGGGTTTTGGGTAAACCTTGGTAACCTCCCCCCTTTTTTTGCTGTTTTATTATCTTTTAATTCCAAAGGCTGTACGATGTCATATTTTCTTGTTTGTTGGTATAATAGCTTTATTAGTTGGAATCAAGGGATGATCACGTATTCTAAACCATCATGATGATGTAATAGTTAGCTCTTGTATGTGGCTGGAAATCAGTAATTTGTTTCCTTTGTACCTGCTGGCTCTTTTCTAAGCTTTACAGCATCTGCCTCAAATCTGTTTGAAACTTTGTTAGGTATCCTGTTTTTCCATCTCTCACAGTTACATCCCCATGACTTGCGAGAGGCTCTCTTGGACTCCAATCCCTGCTGCCTGGCCATCGTACTTTCCCTTCAGGGCGTATCATCCTGTCCTGTCACTTCGTATACCATAGGGATGCTCTCCTTTTCACCATGCTTTGACCTGTCTCTATTTCTGGCGGGCCAGACAGGAAGTTGGGGAAGGAGAGACCACTCAGGTGGCATCGTCATTATCCTGCTGGCCTTGCAATAAATCCTTCCTTCGGAAGAAGTCACAGGGGCCAGCGGACTAACCTCTTCAAAGAGGCATTCTACCTCATACATTTTATCTTCAACTTCCTCTTCCAACTCACGGTCTTCTGAATCCTTGGGAAGTAAAACGTTCAAGGCAGCATTTTTCTTCAGTAAACACACTCTATTGCCACTCGAGGGTCTTCTCCCTGCCTTTCACAGTCTAATTATTGTTGCTATTATTGTCTTATGTACTTGCATTTTAAATCAGGAGAATTGCAAACAAAAATACATTTTTGCTGCATTTTGGAGTTCATCTTCCTTGGCATTCGTTGAGCTTAGTGGATAGGTAGATTGGTTTTCCATCAAATCTGGGAAAGTTTCAACCATTATTTCTTCAAATATTAATTCTGCACTTTTCTGCCTCTCCTGTCCCTTTTTTTTTTTTTTTTTTTTTTTTTGCATATGTAAGTACGACTGAAGATGGCTCCCAGGTCCCGGAGTCTCTGTTCAGTTCTCTCCAACTTTTTGTTGTTGCTCCTCAGACTGAAGATTCTCAATCGGCCTGTCTTCAAACAGGCTGTTGCTTTCTTCTGTCCCTTCAAATATGCTGTTGAGCCCCACTAGTCAATATTTCATCTGAGTTACTGCAATTTAACTTCCAGAATTTCTACTTGATACTTTTAAAAAATAATTTCTCAGTCTTTGTTGATATTTGGTGAGGGGTTGTGGTCATGCTTTCCTTTAGCTCTTTAGACATGCTTTCTTTTAATTCTTTCAGCCTATTTGTAATACCTGATTTCAAGTCTTTTCCTAGTCAGTCAAATGTCCTGACTACCTCAGGACTAGTTTCCACTGACAATTTTTTTCCGGCCTGGACCATACTTTCCTGTTTTGTTTTGTTTGTATATCTTGCAATATTTTTGTTGTTGTTGTTGAAAACTGAATTTCAGGTAATATAATATGACAACTCTAGAAGTCAGTTACCTTTCTCCAGGGTTTGTTGTTACTACTGTCATCCCCGTTGCTGTTTGTCTGTTTAGTGACTTTTCTAGACCCATTTGTTACAGCATGCATTCCATCTCTTCTCCAGCCACTGAATTCTGCTTGGTTAGCTTCATGATCAGCTAATAATCACTCAGAGATCTGCAAATGCCTTGAAAAATTATTCTTTCAACTTTTCCTGAGGGGCTCTGTGTTTGTGTTTGTGTATAGGTCAGCCCAGATAAGAGATCGAGGTCTTCTCTCTCTTTTTTTTTAATTCTACAAGTTTTTATTTAAATCCCAGTTAGTTAACATACAGTGTAATATTAGTTTCAGGTGTAGAATGTCATGATTTATCACTTGTATACAACACCTGGTGTTTATCACAAGTGCCCTCCTTGGTACCCATCACCTGTTTAACCCATTCCCCCCACCTACTTCCCTACAGTGACCATCAGTTTGTTCTCTAGAGGAAGAGTCTGTCTCTTGATCTACCTCTCTTTCCCCCCACCATGTTCATTTGTTGTGTTTCTTAAATTCCACATATGAGCGAAATTAAATATTTGTCTTTCTCTGGCTTATTTTGCTTAGCACAATACTCTCTAGCTGCATCCATGTCATTGCGTATGGCAGGATTTCATTCTTGTTTATTCTATTGTGTATATATACCAATTCTTTATCCATTTATCAGTTGTTGTGTATTTGGGCTCTTTCCATAATTTGGCTATTGTTGATAACATTCCTATAAACATCAAGGTGCACGTGTCCCTTTGAATCAGTATTTTTGTATCATTTGGATAAATGCCTCGTAGTGCAATTGCTGGGTCATAGGGTAGTTCTATTTTTAATTTTTTGAGGAACCTCCATACTGTTTTCCAGAGCAGCTGCACCAGTTTGCATTCCCACTAACAGTGCAAAAGAGATCCTCTTTCTCCACATCCTTGCCAACATCTGTTGTTTCCTGAGTTGTTCATTTTAGCCATTGTGACAGGTGTGAGGTGATATCTCCTTGTGGTTTTGATTTGTATTTCCCTGATGATGAGTGACGTTGAGCATCTTTTCATGTGTATGTTGGCAATCTGGCTGTCTTCTTTGGAAAAGTGTCTATTCATGTCTTCTGCCCATTTCTTCACTGGATTATTTGTTTTTTGGCTGTTGAGTTTGATAAGTCCTTTATAAATTTTGTATACTAATCCCGTATCTGATATGTCATTTGCAAATATCCTCTCCCATTCCATCAGTTACCTTTCGTTTTGCTGATTGTTTCCTTCACTGTGAAGAAACTTTTTATATTGATAAGGTCCCAATACTTCATTTTTGCTTTTGTTTCCCTCTCCTCCAGAGCCATGGCAAGTAAGAAGTTGCTGTGGTCAAGGTCAAAGAGATTATTGCCTCTTTTTCCTGTAGGATTTTGATGGCTTCCTGTCTTATGTTTAGGTCTTTTGTCTATTTTGAGTTTATTTTTGTGTATGGTGTAAGAAAGTGTCCAGGTTCATTCTTCTGCATGTCGCTGTCCAGTTTCCGCAACACCATTTGCTGAAGGGACTGTCTTTTGTTCATCGGATGTTCTTTCCT